>NW_025544672.1:1737-571595 GCF_011800055.1 Colletotrichum gloeosporioides | reverse complement strand
AAGGTATTAAACCTTATATAAAAATACTCTATTTATTATAACCTATAACTATAATACTAATTATATAATACGTATAGTTACGTAAGTACCTTATATAATTAGCAGTTTAGCAGGTTACGTTTTAGATTATCTTTCCCCTCACTTTTCCCTACTAGAGGAGGAAACCTACTAACTATATAAGAAATAACAACTAGAGTTATTATAATATATTAATCCCCTTATTATTATCTATACGATTAAATGCCTATAAATACTTAGGATTATCACCTTTTATTATAATATAAGCCCATCTATAACCCTATACTATATAGGCGCATATACCACGCCCCTGAATACGCTTATACCTATAATAACATTAATAACCTCAAAACACCTATTATAGCCTTATAATATATAGTAGACCTCAAAAAGCTTATAGCTAGAAGAAACTTATATAGTAGCAAACTATTTAAAGGTAGGAAGGATTCTAACGTAATCTAATTAGTTAAGATTATAGTTAATATAAAAGCTATAGGTAGTAGTAATCTTAATAATAAAGTAAGTAGAGAGGGATATATTAATATAATACTAAGTAATCTTAGCTTAAAAAGGGTAGCTAATTACTTACTATATCCCTTATATATATTAACTACTACTCTAACTTTAATACTCTTTTTTTTTAGCGAGAAGGTAGTAATAATAGCAGTAAGTAAAGTGCTTTTTAGAGCTATTAATACACCTATAAAAAGGTATAAAAAAGTTACTTATATAAAGCTATTAGGCTTTAAATATATTACTACTAATAGTATAGGTAGGGTTAAGGTTAAAAAAAGAGGTGTATATAGCTTTAATCTCTTTAAGTACTATAAGAGGGCTAACTTAAGTTATTTCAGTCTCAATAGTAAATCCTAAAGGTAGTAGAAGTTAATAGTAAGATAAAGTAAAAATAGCTTAAGTAGAGATATATAATTAATCTTAATAATAAAGGTATCTATATTAAAATCTACTTAGTTATTATAATACTAATTAGGGTTAAAATTAACATATAGGCTTAAAATAAAAGATAAGCATACCTTATTAATATTATTAGTATTAGTAGTAAACTAAGTAAAAAGAGTATTAAAAATAGCTTACTCTTCATAATCTATTATAATAGTGAGGTTAATAATAATAATAATAATAATAATAATAAAGTAAATAAATAAAAGAGAGGGTTATAGAGGGTAAATTAATAAGAGAGGTATAAGGAGGGTAAATAGATAGGAATAATCTAGGGGGGGCTATTTAGCTTAAAAAGATATAATATTATAGATTAAAATATTACTTATATAAGTATACTATTTTAGGAAATATTAAATATTTAGAAAAAGTTAGGTTTTCACATATAAAAAATAATAAGATTATATTAACCACAAATTAATAATTAAAAAGTAGGCTAGCAGTAGTGAGGGTAGAGGGAGGTGGAGGGTAGTGTAGAAGTTAGAAGTTGGCAGTAGCTAGAGCGTTTTTTCTTCGCATTAATCAGGGTCGCCGCATGTCCCTGCAAGAAAACCTGCAAACCATCCCCTCTGGTGGAGGAAACAGGATGTGGGCGAGGGATGATGCATGGCCTGGGCCGATTTTGCGTGCTTGGCTGGGCTGCGAGCGACCGGGGTTGCGATGCCGATATCCGAGGGAATGTCTCGGCCGGGCGGTGGTGTTTCGTTTGGCATGCAACAGCAGAGGCTGCACATTGTGCACCTTGTTAGACGTCATGTATCCGTAAGAGTAAGTGCACAAAGCAGTTCGAGGCAGCCGAGTGTCACGGCCGGTGAGATGCGGAATGTTTAGCGGTTCATCTCATCTCATCCCATCGATCGACGTCTGTCCGAGATTGGCCCTCGTTAGACCCTTCGATAGACCGTGACAACAAAAAAACCATCTGCAAACAGCACGTTATGTAAGCCAAGATTCAACGATTGCTGGGCCGCCAAGACTGGGATCTTCCCAGACAAGCCTTGGCACGTGACTCTCGGCAATTCGACGCGTAACCTGTATGAGCAGGCGGGGCGCCTTCCGCCCCCTGGTCCTTCCTCAAGTTCAGCTTGCATCGACACAGCTAGCAGACGCAGCAGCCAATCCCGTGCCCGCAATCTGCTCAAGTCTTTGTGCTTTTTCTGCCCGTGCACGGCGAGTGGTAACGTCATTGGACAGCTTGGATTCGGCAAGGCCACAGGGGCCACGGGGGGCCCTGGGAGGTGAAGCTTAAGCCTAAAAAGTAGCGGAAGGCACAGGTGGACGGGTGGGCAGCCGGCCGGCGCCAAAACAGCTCCGTCATTGAATCTAAATCATTCCACGCGCCAACACCTGAGACCATTATTTCCTCTGCGGCCAATTTCTTTTCTCTGCTAGCTGTTTACTTACCTCCCATTGCCTTCCATCGTCGTCGTCGACTCCCGTCTCGCCAGATTCACCATCGCACACCCCGATATATAATAGCCAAGACAGCAACGACAGGCGGCCCCATCGCCAATCGTCCGCCGGGACCAATGTCGCAACCGTACGGCGAGTCAGCTGGCTACTACGGTGGCCAGCAGCAGCAGCAGCAGCCCTACGATCCTAAATACGCGCAGCAGTACAACAACGGATACCAGAACAACGGCTACCAGCAACCTCACCCGCCGCCGCAGCAGCAGTTCGCATACGATGGGGGCAATGGCTACAATGGCAGCAACGGCTACGGATACAACGCGCCGCCGCAGGGCTACGACCCGGAGAAGTATACCTTCGAGGAGGCCTTCAAGATTGAAAAGCCCAAGTGGAATGATCTTTGGGCCGCTATTTTGGTAAGCTGCGATGTCGTCGCCTGCGTTCTCTTCATCGTCCTTCGCCTTCGCCTACGTCCTCTGTGTCCATTACTGACCGTCACCAGTTCTGGCTCGTTTTCCTCGGGTTTGCGGCAGTCTCAGGCCTGACCATCTCTGGCTACAGCCAGACCAAATCCCTGAATGGCGGCGGCATCTATGACGGCGGCAATACTTTCGGCCTCTCCACTAACACGATTGTACTCTTCGCCTTCTGCCTCGCCGTCGCCGTCGTCCTGAGCTATGGCTACGTATGGCTTGCTCGCCTTTTCCCCAAGGCCTTCATCTGGGTCACGGGTATTCTCAATATCGTCTTCGCCTTCGTCACCGCCATATACATGCTCTCCAGGAAGTACTATTCCGGCGGCATCGTCTTCCTCATCTTCGGCGTATTCTTGGTCATCGCCTTCATCAGCTGGATCCCGCGCATCCCCTTCTCGGCGCTGATGCTCAAGACCTCGATCCAGGTCTCCAAGAAGTATGGCCACGTCTACCTCGTGTCGTTCCTGGGCGGCATGCTCGGTGCCGCGTTTGCTGCGTGGTACTCTGTGACCTTGGTCGCGACATACTCCAAGTACCAACCGTCGGCGAACAACCCGCAGTGTCGGAACGGCCAATGTAGCCAAGGAAAGGTGATTGGCATCCTCGTCTTCATCACGTTCGCCATGTACTGGATCTCCGAGGTCCTCAAGAACGTCATCCACGTTACCATTTCGGGCGTCTACGGCTCTTGGTACTTCTGCGTCAACAACTTTCCCAAGGGCGCCACCCGTGGAGCCCTCAAGCGGTCTTTGACCTACAGCTTCGGCTCCATCAGCTTCGGTAGCTTGATTGTCGCCATCATCAACTTTTTGCGCCACCTTTGCTCTGTCGCAAGGTCCCAGGCTGCCGGAGACGGTAACATTGTAGGATACATCCTGTTCTGCATTCTTGGGTGCCTGATCTCTATCCTGGATTGGGCCGTCTCGTTCCTGAACAGATACGCCTTTTCGCATATCGCGTTATACGGCAAGGCATATATCCCCGCTGCGAAGGATACGTGGAAGATGATCAAGGACCGTGGCATCGACGCTCTCGTCAATGTGAGTAGTTAACCTTATTGTAAATCAGCAAAGCTCTCGTACTGACAGGTTTAGGAATGCCTCATCGGCCCGGTTCTCTCCTTTGGCGCCGTCTTCATTGGCTACGCATGCGCTTTCCTCGCGTACCTCTACATGGTCTTCACACACCCAGCCTACAACTCGACCGGTGCCTACACCCCCGTGGTGGTGGCGTTCGCTTTCCTCATTGGAATGCAAATTGCCAATGTCTTCACGACTCCCATCTCAAGCGGTATCGACACCATCTTTGTTGCAGCAGCCTGGGATCCTCAGGTCATGATGAGAGACCACCCGCAGTTGTACGATGAGATGGTGAGGGTCTATCCAGAGGTCCAGCAGGCTATTCACGCCTGAGGAGCCGGAAGATGGACATCGCGCAGCGTTCCATCTAGCTAGTTTGGATCATACGAGCCGCGGACTGATTGGGATTGGGCACGTTTAGGGCGGCTGCCGGGGCGTACGGGGATACCCAACATTGGCTTCAGTTTGCTATACCTGTAATGGAATAACGGTTTAATTATTGAATTCTTTCTACTTGCGTGCGTCACATGGGTTGTATGTACACAACATACATGTATACCATAGAAAATCGGCGGATGCATTTTGGACCTGCCGTCGTACGCGCGCGGCTGGTTGAAATTGTCCTTGACTGATGGCGGCGCATTCCCCACGACTTGCTGTCGGACAACGTTTCACCCTGCGGAAAAGGAGAAAAACGAACCCAGTACGATATATTCAGTTTTCGGTTTCGCTGTTCTTGATGTTATGTTTTTTGTCACTCGACTCCGAATACGCGGTGGTAACATCTATGCCTCCTTTGGCGTCCTGGGCATGTTGTATTCCCACAACCCGCTCGGGATGTCCCCACGGCATGACTCAAGTGGGATGTTCCCATGCCAGCACCTCAGATATATTGTATACTAAGTGGACTTGTTACAATGTTGACTTTTGCAGCATCTGCTGCAACTGCAACGGATTTCTCCTCATACGACATTCATCAACGCCACGCCGTTCCGAGGCAAGGTCAAGTCACCCTTCGAAGGCTTGCACCTGTGGTGTCAGTCTCTTCCCCATATATTCAACTTCTGTTATGCTGTTGGGGTGAGGCTTTGCTGGAGTTTATAGTCCGCCTTCACACTTCTTAGGTTTAAGTTTTGGTTTTGTAGATTGAGGCGGGAAAGTTGGGGGGCCTGGGTGGACTTGAAAGCATAGCCTCTGTTATAGCGGCAGGTGTATTAGTACGCAGCACAGTTTCCAGGTTGTCGATCGCCGTGAATCCGCAGATCACGGCAAATTTGGAAAGTCAGCCCTATAATTCTCAGGAGACGAGTTCCTTCCGATGGATCAATACAGAGACTGTCAGCCGTGGCTTTGCACTTGCTAACCACGCATCTCTCACCATTGACTCATCCACTCCTCGAATACCTACCAATCATATTTCGAAAGGATTTCAAGAAAGATCAATACACTCCTTCACCATGAAGTCTTCCCTCCTTCTGTTGCTCATCACCTCGCCCCTCGCCGTTTTTCCGTGGACTGGAGGGATGTATGATACTGAGGCCACATGCCAAAGCGGGTGCCCTGGAGACCTGAGTACAGAAACCGCAGAGTAATGTTGGAATTTGTTGTTGATTGATGGGAATAGTGCACGAGCAAGAGCGGCACGTTTGACAGCTGCTCCGTTTCTCAATTCAAGTAGCTGTATTTACCCCGGTTCTATTTTGGTAATTGGGCTAATTGATGTTCTTGACGTTTATTGCAACTGCAGCTAAAGATGCTGGAATTGACTGTGCAGTGTGTCATGGCTGTACAGGTCGAGATATCGGGTTCGAGTAGCTTTTGCAATTGGTGAGTATTTGACATGGAAATGGTTCAAAATCCCGAGACGATTTGGGGGAAATTGTATGCCAAACCATAAGAGCGATAGACGCGTCTTGTTCAATGATTTGACATGATTTGGCATCTCTTTCCGCGGATCAAATCCACCATCTTCCGATTTCAACTGTGAAAATGTGCAATGAGATTGTACGAAGCTTTCACTTTGACCGTTTAGGTTACCGTTTACCTTCTGACGAACAGGAGCGGGTTAAAAGCTGTATTGGGCAGTTCTATGTTTGGCTGACCAAGCAAAGAACCGAGCCATTTTCGATTCTGGCACTGAGTAAATGCGCCAGCTCTTTTCTCGCCAGTATAATAACCATAGTTACCTAGTTGCTAAATTCGGCTGCCACTTCTTAATGTGATGTCACAGAACTCGATGTTTAGCTACCCATGCCAAGCCACACATCCGAGCAACAGAGGCTGAAGCATGGATCAACCAAGTGGGTGCGCCAAGAAACATGGGACGATGCGCAATCTCTTCGCCACCAGGCAGCAGCACCGCCACTTGCAATTGACTTCACGTCTTCACACGCTACCACTTCAACAAAACCAGCCCAGTCCTCAACTTCAACCTGACTCATTCGCGGAACCCTTGGGTGAAATAAGGAAACTCAGCTGTGCCGTAATTCTCGCAGCCCGAAATCCAACAATGGCCCACGAACCACCCTCCCTCTCAAACCTCATATCCTCCTACCCTATTCTTTCCAGCCTCACCGAGTACGTCTCGACCTTGGATCTTTTCCATCTAGCCCTCACAAATCGCTCCAACCACGCGTCTATCCTTGGCTCCCCCGTCATCTTCAACCGCCTTAAGCGCTCGTGTCTCTGCGACGGCCGCGGCCTGGCCAGACGCCAGAACTTCACCGGCCCGCACCGCATCCACTACTGGAAGCTCAAGCTCAAGCAGGAGCCCAGGATCGACTTCGATGAGCCCATCGAGGTGCGGCTGTTCAACCTCAAATGCGACGAGACGGGCGCCCTGCCGTGCGTCAGGTGCGGCATCAACATTTGCGAAGAGTGCAGGGACTACCCGCGCTGGCCGAACCGCTCCATCTACTCCTTTGGCCGGCCGCATCTCAATGAGCCGTGTCAGTCTTACAATGTCATGTGCTTGTGCCCGCCGTGCGACGAGAAGCAGGAGAAAGAGATTGAGGGGAAGTTTTTGAATGAGAGGTGTGACTGTAACGTCTACAGCCGTTGGATCTGCCTGAAATGTGCCAGAGAGTTCGACCGCGAGGCGGGCAGGTATTACAACGAGCACACTGAGTTTGAGGGGGGCTGGGCGGAGGACGATTCGGACGAGCCCATCACCAAACTGTTGCATGATCATCAACATGATCGCGCTGTGAGTCGTTTTCTTTTCATCACTTGATGGCATGATACTGATTGGTTTGGTTAGTTCTGGTGCAAATGTGGCGCTACTGTTCCTGACGAGATCGATCCCAGGTGTATGTGGTGTAAGCGCCGTCACCGGCCCGAGGTAGAGTGGTGGAATGAGGCGACAGAGTTGAAAAGGGCCGGAACTTCTGGAAATCCCTTCTACGTTAGTGAAGTTCAGCAAAATGATCGTACATATGGCTGATATGCGGCTATTGCAGGACCTCGGTTACCCCAACTGGGTGACTGATGACGATGGGAAGTATCCCACTCCCTATCCGAAGCTGGGTTATGACCGACCCGGCGAAGATTCTCCTGCACCTTTGTGATCGAGAACGAACCGGGTTTTCCGACTTGGCCCTGACAGAACTTGCTACCCACGGTCCTGGCACATAACGTGGTTATCGGTCCGTTCCTCGCGAACCATGATGATGTGACTCCTGCCGAGTAGCGAACACCACCTCAACCTCGCACGATTCTTAATCGCTGACCAATCTAGAACGTCAATTCAACGAAGGCGAAAATCCAGACCGACAGTTGCCTACAAGGGCCACTCCCAAAGGGGCGGATATACCCTCATCCCAACCCTAAAGCAGTCAACTTAACCACCCAGCTCCATCAACCCCGCCCCCCATCGGCGATGGCAGCTTAAATGACTCCCCGATTCAGGCTTCACTGCGCTGCCTCGGGCCAAAGACGAGCAAACAGCCCATCTTTGCCGAAGTGTTTCCCGTCATAACCCCAGTCGCCAACCAACACCAGCCCACCAATCTTACGACCTTCCCCGCACTCCCACATCACGGCATCACCTCGACTCACGCCAACAGACGTGTGATATTCCCCCGACAGTCCACTCAACCACCCCTGTGCCCTTCCCCACGATTCCCCGCGTGCTCTGCCAGTATGGTTATTCTGCAGAATGCACTCAGAATACCGCCGAAGAGCCTCCATGGGCATCCCAGGGCCAAAAGAAGCGTTGCTGGCACCCCTCCCCCGCACCGTTCGGATGACACCTAATACCCCACAAACTACTACCGGATTGACAGACTACTACCGAAAAGCTTGGTCCGAGTGGCCGGCTTCGCAGCCTCGATGATCTCATCCCCTCGGATTTCAGTGCTGGAATTGGGAATCTCGCGGTGGGACGTTGGGGAAAATTGGACGTGATCATGGGACTGGTGGGTTCTGGAGAAGGGCCGACGGCGCATGCGCCTAGAGGATTGAAGTTGCAGCGGCGCCGGGGACTAGAGGGCGGCCGTTCGTTGAGTCTTCTCCCGAACCGAGCCGTGGGAAATAGTCATAAGTAGCTGGTATTCTCGAGAAAACGGTGTGGTTGGCTCAAGCAGCGCACTCTTCCCGGTCAAACCATTGAGTTCTCCTCGTCATCATGGTGAACGCCGTGCTTACAACCGTCGTGGCGGCCCTCGCGGGTCTTCGACTCTGCGCAGCCCAGAGCGAGTACACGAACGAGACAGACCCTTACTATGGCCAGAGTCCTCCTGTCTATCCCACCCGTGAGTGATCATCTCCTCCTCAGCCTTCACGCGAGGCAGTCTCCGTGCTAACATCGTGTAGCCGTGGGAAATGGTACTACTAATGATGCTTGGGCGTTGGCCTACCAGCGCGCAAAGGCCCTCACTTCGCAGATGACCGTCGAGGAGCTGGCCAACTTCACCCATGGCTGGACGGGTCTCTGCACGGGCAACACCGGCTCTATCCCCCGTCTCGGCATCGAGCCCCTCTGCCTTCAAGACGGACCGGACGGCGTGCGCGCGCAGGAGTTTGTCTCTGCTTTCCCAGCTGGCATTCATCTCGGTGCTGCGTTTGATCGCAACCTGTCCTACCAGTACGGCGAGGCCCTCGGTGCCGAGTACCGCGGCAAGGTAAGAACACCAACGTTCCAATCAAACACACAGACCATTGATGAGCATCTCAGGGTATCAACGTCGGTCTCGGCCCCGTCGGCGGACCCCTCGGCCGCATCGCCCGCGGTGGGCGAAACTGGGAAGGCACCAGCAACGACCCGTACCTCGCCTCCATCAGCGTAGGCGAGATCACCAAGGGCATGCAGGACGCCGGCACCATCGCGTGCCCGAAGCACTGGATCCTCAACGAGCAGGAGTACCGCCGCAACCCGGAGACGGGGCTCGGCGAGGCCGTGAGCTCCAACGTCGACGACCGCACGCTGCACGAGCTCTACGTCTTCCCCTTCATGGACGCCATCCGCGAGGGTGCTGCGTCCGTCATGTGCTCGTACCAGCGGTCCAACAACTCGTACGGCTGCCAGAACTCGAAGCTGATTAATGGCGTGTTGAAGGGCGAGCTTGGGTTCGAGGGCTTCTTGGTGTCTGACTGGGGCGCTCAGGTAAGTCTTTGTCTGTCAACTGTGAGGGTTGTAGATCGTGTGCTGATGATGGTTGTAGCATTCCGGCGTAGCGAGCGCGAACGCAGGGCTGGACCTCGTGATGCCCAGCGAAGGCTTCTGGGGCGCCTCCCTCGTCGAGGCCGTCAACAATGGCAGCGTCGCACACGAGCGGATCGAGGACATGGCCACCCGTATCCTGGCTGCATGGTACTACACCGGCCAAGATGGTGACGACTATCCCGCGGTCGGCGTCTACTCCAACCTGCAGAAGCACGCGCCCGTGGACGTGCAGAACGGACACAAGACACTCATCCGCGAGATCGGTGCTGCCGGAACTGTGCTCGTCAAGAACGTGAACGGCACTCTGCCCCTGAAAAGCCCCAAGTTCCTGACCGTCTATGGCTACGACGCCTCCCTGCACCCGAGCCCGTGGGCGAGCACCAGCTACGGCCCTGGCTTCGGCACCGACGAGATCAACACGTACAACGGAACCATCATTGCCGGCGGCGGTTCGGGCATCACCACCCCGCCGTATGTGATCAGCCCCTTCCAGGCCATCCAGGACCGCGTCATTGCGGATGGGGGTATCGTCAAGTGGGACTTTTACTCTGAGAACCCAAGCCCGGCCTATGTTAACACGGAGGCATGCTTTGTGTTTATCAATGCGTGGGCATCTGAGGGATACGATCGTCCCAGCCTGAAGGATGACTTTAGCGATAACCTCGTCAACAACGTCGCGGCAAACTGCCCCAACACCATTGTCGTGCTCCACTCAGCTGGTAAGTCCCCCAACACGATCGCTCATTGACCATGACTGACACCGACCAGGAACCCGAGTCATCGATGCCTGGGTCGACCACCCTAACGTCACAGCCGTCCTCTTCGCCGGCCTGCCCGGCCAAGAATCCGGCAACTCCCTCGTCGACATCCTCTACGGCGACGTCAACCCCAGCGGTCGCCTCCCCTACACTGTCGCGCACGCCGAGGAAGACTTCGGCGCCCTGCTCAACTCCAGCGCCGAGACCGGTCCCTTCCCGCAGGACGACTTCACCGAGGGCCTCTTCATCGACTACCGCGCCTTCGACAAGGACGACGTCGCCCCCCGCTACGAGTTTGGCTTCGGGCTGTCGTACACCACCTTCGCCTACTCGGCCCTCGCCTCCGCCCCCGTCGGCAGTCCCGTCGCCGGCCTCCCGGACGCGGGCGTCGCGATCGTGCAGGGCGGCCACCCGCAGCTGTGGGAGGAGGTGTACTCCGTCACGGCGCAGGTGCAGAACACGGGCGATGTGGCGGGCCATGAGGTCGCGCAGCTGTACGTGGGCATCCCCGTTGAAGGCACGCCGATTAGGCAGCTCCGGGGTTTCGAGAGGGTGTACCTCGAGGCGGGCGCGAGCGCCACGGTGGAGTTCAAGCTTGTGAGAAGAGATCTGAGTTTCTGGGACGTTGTCGCGCAACAGTGGCGGTTGCCCGAGGGGGAGTTTGACGTGTGGGTTGGCGCGAGTAGTCGCGATTTGAGGCTGAATGGCACGTTCAGTATTTAGAGGGGATTATAATATGTAATCTGAGGTGAATGATGAGGTGAATGAATGGTATTTTAGGATAGCTCATGATATCGATGATCGTCTTGATATAAAGTGCACACATGATGATGTTTTCTTGTGCTGATTGCCGCACTTCTAACTCTGAATGACACAAATGAACAGGCTCAAGATAAATGACGAATGCGCTGTATCACTTATCGTTGCTGGTATCAAGTAGAGGAAGGTTCGTTCAGTTCTTTTTCCTTCTACAATGTTGTCGTCATCGTTGTCGGCGTCCCGCTGCCGTCGGTGTCTACCATTACCCAACCGATCGTATGTTATCACATCCTCTGTCGCTGTCTCCTATTGTTAGCCATCATCCTCCCTTGTCGTTGTCTCTTCTACTCGTCTCTCATCATTGTCCCTCGCCGTCCCGCGTCGTCGTGAGTCATCTCTAGGTGGTGGCGCTCTGGTCCGTCATTTCCATCATCCATGTCAATATTGCTCTAGCAGGACAGCGTTCTACTTTGGGAAGGCACCAGCCAGCAGGCACTGTCCGTCTCATAATTAAGAACTTTGCTCATCATTTGGACCGTCGGGTAAATGACTTTCTCCGTAGGCTACCGCTTCTCACCTCCAAGCACCAACCACGCCCACATGCAACCCCAGCAATCAACAACTCATCGACACACAATGCAGCAGAGCAAAAAGGCAAAAGCAAATGCATCCTCGGGGAGTCGAACCCCGGTCCCCAGCTCGCAGACAGATGTCAGATTCTCTCGAATGGAAGGCTGGGATGATAACCGCTACACTAAGAATGCTGGGTTGTGGATCGGGTGGAATCCAGGATTGTTGACAGCTGGCGCTGCAGAGATGATTATATTGTGGCTGGAGTCAATTAGGGCTGGGCATGTCTCTCGCTTGACCGAGTGGGTAGTTTCGGAGAGTTCGTGATGAACTCGGGTGGGACGGCAGAGCGGACATGGATCGCTGAGTTCAGATGAGCCGCCGGAGCCTCCCTCCCGAACACCTCACCTAGGGATGTGGAGATGAGAGGAACTGTTCCGCTGTCATTTGAAGATGCCCAGCCTGATGTAGGATTCCTTCATCGTGTTGAAGAGCACAGACAGTCGCAAAATGGCAATTCCGCGGTTGAGCTTCTACAGCAGACTCATGTACCGATACACAGAACGGATCTTCAGAGACATCGTCCCAAGCACAATTGCAGACAACAGCGATTGCGCATCCCATCAAACTGAAACAAATGGTACCGGAATCGAGTCAGTTAAGCTTATTTACAGTGCTTGAGCTTTCGTGGAGCCTCTGTATCCGGCCTGACTCGGCTGCAAAATCGCCGGCCGCAGAGCCACTTTAGCAATCTATTAGCGCCCTCTGTGGCGCTCTGTAGGGCCATCGCAAAGACACATCTCTGATTACATTCGGGCCATTCTGCTGGCTGTTGTCTTGTTGACTGGCAACGCGAGCAACTCGGAAAATCAAGATCGGGCGTCAATGCGAAAACGTGGCTCAGAGCCTCAACACTCACTTGGCAACCGGCGCATGGCTGCACTGACATCCAGTTCATTTCGTCAAAGCTGAAAGAGGACATCGAAAAAGGAGTCGGTTTTCGATTTCTGACAGAGCTTCAGCTGAGATCCCGTCGTATTGAGATGCGCGCATGCAATGCAGGACGCAATTCTAAAATCCCCAACAGATACACGTAATCACATGAAAGGGCTGAACGAGCCTAGCGACCGTTGGAAGATAGAGCCCGGGGATACCGGCGAGAGTTGAAATCTGACAGCTATCAGACGTTCAGGTTCGGAGCAGCCTTCTCGAATTGGCTTGTTCGTCCGCTCTGACAGTTGAGCATCAAGTCGGGAAGTTTTGAAGCCCCATGTTAGCCTCGGCTTGAATGGCCTTTGTGGACAGGATGGAGAGGAAACCCATGTCGCAAACGAACAAGACGAACGGGCTTCGCAACTGATGTGCGGGGAGCTGTGACCAAATATCAGGGCTGCGGTCGTATTTTGGCGCTCGAACCTCGCGACCAGGGAGTGCGAGGGGCCAGCACTAAGACGAAACTAGTGGACCGCCAACACTGAACAGGCAAGACGGGGCAGCCTAGACAGCTCGGCAAGTCGTCAAAAACTGAAGATCACCATGAGGGGGCCTCCACGCTTGCCACGCATTCTGGGCCCTGTCGTTGAATCTCCGAGGTTGCAGGCATCCGGAACATGGGTCGTCCTTTCGGCGAGGGGTGATCCCGCTGAGTCTACTGAACTGTAATCGCATCAGATGATGGGTGTCTCTCTGGGCGAATGCGAATCTAAACTCAACTTCACGGACGAAAGAGATCGGATGATCCAGTTGACTCGAGAATGCAACACCACATCTCACATCTCTGAGTTGTAAGTGATCACCACCTGTAAATCAAAAAAATCAAGCAAGTCATCTTCACACCGAGGTGTAAGCACTTGGCAGTAGTTCCATTCGGTGTTGCAGCGAGGACACTCTGCACCCCGCACAAGATACCCCCCTTTACGCATTGGTGTATCCCCTGAATTACAGCAAGGGAAGAGGCGATGCCAATGTTATACGACACCTTTCAGATGTCGTCATCCCCATCTTGATGAAGAAGTCCTCAGGCGAGTGGTCACCACCTGCATCTTAGCGGGCCGACCCCGGACGCCACGCGGAGAAGGCGCGGAACTGAGCCCGGACTGCATGGTCGGATAACGCGGTCGACGGAACTAGGCCTCAATGTGGACGCTTCGACAAGGGGCTGCGTCTTCTGCTGTGGCCATCGACGGCGTGGAAGGGTTGCAACAAAGCTTCGATTCTAGGGAAGCAGACAATCGCAATTTGCGCGCATGTGTGTTGTCGATCATGGCGTATAAAGTCCGACCATCCCACGATGAGCCGGCTTGGAGATGGAAGCTAGAACAACCAGGTAGACATTCCTTTTCACTCCTTACACACCAGGTAAGTCTTCAGCAAATCACCACCCCGAGCCATGCTCCCACGTTTCGACGTCGCATTCTGACCATTCGCTACCAGGGACCGTCGCCAAGAAAGCCTTCTTCACAATGAGGTTCTCGCACTTTTTCGGCCTTCTGGCCGCCTCTTCTACCGTGGTCTCGGCAGAGGACCTGACCGGCTACGAGTACATCGTCGTCGGCTCCGGTGCCGGTGGTGGCCCTCTCGCGGCCCGCCTCGCCCTCGCCGGCAAGAAAACTCTCCTCATCGAGGCCGGTGATGACCAGTCGGCGAACGAGAACTACACCATCCCGGCCTACAACGCCAAGGTCACCGAGGACGATGCCATGTCCTGGGACTTCTTCGTCCGTCACTACGCCGACGACACCCAGCAGGCCCGTGACTTCAAGACCTCGTACGACACTCCCGATGGCAGCGTCTACACCGGTCTCAGCCCGCCCGAGGGCTCCACGATCAAGGGCACTTTGTACCCTCGCGCTGGAACTCTCGGAGGATGCACTGCTCACAACGCCCTCATCGCCGTCTACCCTCACAACTCCGACTTTGAGCACATTGCCGAGATCACCGGCGATGACTCTTGGTCCGCGGCCAACATGCGCACCTACTTCGAGCGCATGGAGAAGAACCAGTACCTTCTGCCCGCCCAGGAGGGCCATGGCTACGACGGCTGGCTCGCCACCGAGACTGCTCCTCTCAGCATCGTTCTCGAGGACCCCCAGCTTCTCAGCCTGCTTACCGGTGGTGCCTTTGCCCTGGGCAACCTGACCGACTCCGTCATCAACCTCGCCACTCTCATTGCCGGTGATGCCAACTCCGCCTCCGACACTAGAGACACCTCCATCGGCTACAACCAGATCCCCATCTCCACCAACGAGGCCCACCGCACTGGCTCCCGCGAGTTCGTCGTCGCTGTCCGTGACGCCAAGAACGCCGACGGCACCCAGAAGTACCCTCTCGATGTCCGTCTTAACTGCCACGTCACCAAGGTCGTCTTCGACACCGATGTCACTCCCCCCAAGGCCACCGGCGTTGAGTTCCTCGACGGCCAGTACCTCTACCGCGCCAGCCCTCGCTCCCGCAACGCCGGCGAGGGTGTCCAGGGCTCCGCCACTGCTTCCAAGGAGATCATCATCTCCGGAGGAACCTACAACTCTCCCCAGATCCTGAAGCTCAGCGGTGTCGGCCCCAAGGAGGAGCTCGAGAAGTTCAACATCACCGTCGTCAAGGACCTCCCCGGTGTCGGCACCAACCTCCAGGACCACTACGAGATCTCCGTCCAGGGCCGCACTCCCACCAACTTCACTGCTCTCGACGGCTGCACCTGGGGCTTCTACGGCCAGGACGACCCCTGCATCACCCGCTGGGAGAACCCCATCCTCGGCGACCACGGCCTCTACAGCTCTCCCGGCCTGGCTGCGACCATGTTCTACAAGTCCACCACCACCGAGAACAACGAGTGGGATGTCTTCACGTTCGGCGGCCCCGTCAACTTCCGCGGCTACTTCCCCGAGTACAGCTACAACGCCACCGTCAACCACGACTTCTTCACCTGGGCCATCCTCAAGTCCCACCCCAGAAACACCGCCGGCGCCGTCACCCTCCGCTCCGCCGACCCCCTCGACATGCCCGACATCCTCTACAACTACTTTGACTCCGGCGTCGGCGACTACGACGCCGATCTCCAGGCCATGGCCGAGGCCGTCGAGCTTGCCCGTGATGCCTTCACCCGCCAGCTCGTCCCCATCACCGAGGAGCTGCCCGGCGCCGACGTCGTCGGTGTCGATGCCGTCAAGCAGTACGTCAAGGACGCCGCCTGGGGCCACCACGCCTCGTCCACCTGCCCGATCGGCGCCGACGACGACGCCATGGCCGTTCTGGACTCCAGTTTCAGAGTCCGCGGCGTCGCGGGTCTCAGAGTTGTGGATGCGTCCGTCTACCCTCGCATCCCCGGTACCTTCACCGCCGTGTCCACTTACATGGTCGGCGAGAAGGCCGCGGACGTCATTCTCAGCCAGAACGAGTAAAGAACGAGCACCAAGGACTTCAATGACATGGAATTTTAGCCGCATAAAGACTAGCATATTGGAGAGGAAGAGCGAAACTGTTGCGTTCGTGTAGATAGGCCTTCTTTTGTTCACTCATTTGATTAATAAAATACCCACGAGGAGTTTTGCCATCCGATTATCATTCTGTCTGTTCGTTTGTGATACTCAAACCATTCGGTGGCCGTCTGTGGCCCAGCTATTGACCGAGTCTGCTGGGTTCTCCATCGCTTAAAGATGCAAGTAACAGTGATTGTGATAATGATAGTGCAGAAGACGCAAGTCAAGCGCCACAAACGGAAGGTTGCGATGACTCTAAGCGATGTCTGTATGCGACTGCTGCGATGTCTTCGGCTACTGCAACCTAAGAACGCCACAGACTATTGGGTTGCGGGTGCTACTGTGACGGACTCTGCGGTAGCCACAACAGCTCTTTCGCCTAACCGAGACAAACAGGTCGGGAACCACGCCGGAAGAGAACTAGTTGACTGTGCCTTTTTCCAAAAGCTGGTTCGATTATGAATTAGGACATTAATCAAGTCCGTTATACAGCCGCAAAGAAAACGGCGCGGATGTATCGACTAATCAGGTTATACGCTATGACATGCAAAAGAAACAGGTAAAAAATGAGTGTGATGCACGCTTTGCTCATGTTGGTGTTATACAACCCTCGTTGAAAACTTGTTTGGTTCAAAATTCAGGACATGAAACTCTTGGGTACCACTCCCTGCGTATCATGGGCGTGGGAGTCCCCCCTCAACCTGCCTGCGTTCAGTTCCTCTTCGCTCTCGCTGACCGACTTCACGTTGGCTAGAGCGTGCGGCTCATCCTTCTTTATCCGTGACGGAAACCCAAGGCTTGATCTCCTTTTGCTCTTGCTCGTACTCGATGCCCCGCTGTTCCTCTTGTCGCACTTGAAGTTGCCACAGCACTTGCAAGGGATGATGGACATGCCGTAGGCGTCCTCCTGGGCTTCCTTGCCCTGACCGCTCTTGAGGTGCTGACTCGTATTCATGAAGGCGGAGGGCCGGCGAGCGACGTCGTCCGTCATCCGGAGCCGTGATGGGTCGGTGGTCATGCCGAGCTTGTAGCCGACGAGCTTGAGGAGAGGGCGGATGGTTGCCAGACTACCGGCGGTGATGGCCAGGCCCTGTTCAACTGAGGACCAGATGGCAGTGTCGAGTGTGGCCCCTACAAGTATCGCGAGTCAGTAATCAGCCTTACGGGTGGGGGATGTTCATGAATCATGGCAACCTACATAGGAAGTCTGGGTCCTTCAAGTTCATGAGATAGCCGAACCGGACGATGACTGCGGAGCTTGCCCTGCCAAGATTGTCAGTATCCAGATCAGGAATATCAGGGCGGAGACGCAACATACACGCAACCCATAACCAGCAACGGAATCAACGCCAACTTGGCTCGTGTCTTGAGCTGCAGACTCCAAACGAGGAAACCTGGGAGGATGGCGAATGTCATGTCGGAAATGACGCTGAAGGCGCTGTACAGGTAGGCCAGTCCAATAACCACGTTGACGTCGATGCAAGTTCCCGGAATGTCCTTGTTCCAGAAACGAGATACTGGCAGACATTGGAACATGGAGACGAAGAAGAAAACAACTCCGGCGAGAACGGTGAAGATCATGGCGCAGTAGATAATCCAGATATGGACCTTTTTCGTCGCGATACGGAGAAGGAAGTACGCGATGGACATCTTCGATGTGATCATGCTGAGGGCGTAGAAGAGGTAGCAGTACCACCAGCGCTGGAACATTTGTTAGCTCTGTCCTTCGGACCGCCCCGAATCGCAAGCAGAAGCCCTTACCTCCATCGCGTTGTGGATCTGGTCCTGCGTGAGGTCCTTGAAGTGACGGCCGGTGCCATAGTGAACACCCGCAATCGAAAACGAAGAGTAACAGATGAAGAAAACCTGTCGAATGTCAGCAATCCTAGCCACCCCCAAAGACGACGACGCTTTCCATACCAAAGCCAACACCATGAGCCAGTCATCTCGCCCAAAAGCCTTCACCAACCCTATCCTCACATAACATCGCAGCGCCGTGGCGATGATTGCCGTCGTGACGAAGAAAACGTTGACGCCTAGAAGCTCCGGTCCTCGATTCTCAATCTTCTCAGCCATGGGTGCCATGTGTGCGATTTGTTGACTGGGGTGATCCCCAAAGTAAAAGACCCTCCCATTCCACTACCAAAGAAAGCAAGGTTATGGGGAGGATGGGGTAGTGCGATCTGGGTCATGCGTTCTTATATTCATTCAAGAATGACATTTGGCAGCTGCCAAGTCTCCCTCAATCTTGACCAATTCCCGCCCACAAGGGCACTAGAACGGGCCAGCAAGGGTGTTGGACGTGCAGTGTTTCCATTTGCGGACCCCCAGCCTGACGTTCTTCTGGCCCATCAATGTGAGATCGTCCGCCTGCCTGCTCCATCACTCCTGGCAGGCTCGGCGTTTGCCGTTTCGACCATCTCTCTCCACTTGAGAGGTTGATATTCCTTACGTAGTAGTGTGTTGCAACAAGGCAGGGACTCATCATAAGGCGTCAGACTAAGTAGCTTGGTCCATTCGATGGAGCTCCTTCGCTGCAGCAACTGCCCTCACCTTGGAGAACACTAGCGTGTCGAGCGTTGGGAGAGGGGGGCAGGTTGCTGCAGAATGCCCGAATCCGGCAAACGTCTCGGGAGGAAGGGGAGGGACGGGAGAGATGCCACATCCGCACAAGCCGCACTATGCTAGGGCACCCCGACCAGTCCCGCTCCGGAAAGGACGTCCGGCGGACAGACGTTTGTGGCTGACCAATGATCTGACGACGGCGTTGGTTTTCTCGAAGGAAACGCTAGAACAAAATCGACATTCCCCCACTGGGCGCCACGTCCGGAACGTGGCCGTGCAGGGAGAGTTGGCAGGGCTCCCTTCGTGTTTAGACTGGGTGACCATGTTCTTAGACAACTGCCGTCTGTACGACAAATTGTTGCTCCTGTCGATCGCGCCCGGGGCTAGGAGGAGGGAGCCGTGGAAGCGAGACGATGAAGCCCAGCGAGTAATTCCAATAGATCAGCGACAACGGACCTGACTCTTCTGGGCAGCCTTTGGGGAGGGCCTTCAAGGGCTTTTCCCTCCTCAGGGGCAGACAGATAGATCTACGGCTTGTCCCGAGACCGGCGCGCCTCTGACAAAAGAGATCCGTTCCGGCCCCCAGTCCTGTGTGGGAGACCACGGCCCGGACGAGTCCATGACCCAATCTTTTGTTCGTGCACCCAGTGGACTGGAAGACCTGAGACAAGCTCGCCTTTTGGTGCGATCGCAAGTGTCGGCGCAAGTGCGTGTGATTTGCAATGCAGTTCGTGAGACAAGAAGACTTGAGAGGAAAAAGTCTGCCCACGCAGAGGCACAAAGTGGGCGAACCTCTGGGGTGTCAAACAGCAATTTCGTGTACGACATGCCTCGTTCAGGGGAACGGCGGCGACAAAAACTTGATACGGGTTGAGCTCCGTCGCGCTAAGAACTCCTCGCGTGTCTAGTGTCGCCACATGGTGAGATTTCACCAACAAGCGAATGCAAGCCTGAAGTGGGTGATGGCGAAGACACACGCCAAAAGGGACTTTGTGAAACCCTGCCATTCTGAGCGCGCAAGCTTCGGAAAATTGTGATGTGCTCGGAGAATAGCAGTGACAGGTCACTTTCGTACTACATTGCACATCTGTCCAGGTTCGGTGTCCTAGAAGATCATAGTCTGCATTATCCCCCGCAAATCCTTGAAGAGGTTGGGCAAACTGTCAAAAGGGAAAATCTTCATGTGTCAGATACCCACCCTTGCCCTATCTCTCTCTCTTCTTTTCGCGCCCACACAAAGAACTGCTCGGAGGTTTCCCATCTACGGGCCTTGGGGGCCATCTATGGGGCCACCCAGATGACACACGGGCAGCGGATAGTCCCTCTTGGCATCATTTGATGGGTCCGGAAATAGGCCCCCTTCATCCCGGAACCCACGAGAGACCCATCACCAGCACGGGTGAAATACGAATCAATGCGCGGCTTGCAACTTGGGGGCGAACTGCGTCTGCACGGCCCTCTCTGATCTCAGAGACCTCCTGAAGGCTTTCCTGATTTCTGCCTGCAGCAGATGGAGATGCGGTTACGCATTTCGCGGAGGGGGTGGAGTGATGTTACTCTTGGCCTGCCCCGTTCAGGACGAACTGGAGCTCTGACAATTACAGATGCAGGGAGATGCCGGGCTGTCATCACCGAAAAACGACCGAAAGCGACCAAGATCAACACTGTCTCTCTCTGTTTTGCAGGTCCAGAATGCGACTTCACGTGCCTGGTGAGTGACGAACCTGTTCCTGCCAATGCAACATCGCGCCGTTAGTGATCGACCAACCAGGGACTGACAGTGTTTCACTCAAGCCGAGACGGGCAATGAGGTGCAAGCAGCCTTGTGAAACTTCGAGATTATCTTTAGGCGGTGAACAAGAGACAGAGATAGGGCACCCAGCCTTTCTGGCCATCGTCGTTGGAGCGTCTTGGCATGTCGGTAGTTGAAAGTCAAACAGATTGACAGAAACTCTGCTTCATTTCGAGTAACGCGGATGTCTTCAATCCGCAGTCGCGCAACTGTGTGTCGGTGTCCTACAACATTGCCATCCCCGTGTAGCATTGCCCCCCTAAGCGATGGACAAAGCGTTGGTAAGCTACTTGTGCGCAACGCCCTTGTCTGAAGGATTCGTTTTCTCTAGCGATATAAACACTTTTGATACATATATCGCAGGAATTAAGTCGATTGCATAGCACTCGTGGTATGGTGACCGGGCCTGCATGCGTCTCCCCCTCTCCACCTGGGGGCTATGCAGTGAGCGAAATTTAGGTGGGTTCGGCTACCATGTCTTCCGGCCAACCCCATGCGTCCTTCAGATGCTGCAAACTAATATCGGTGCCATTCCAGTCAGATAACGTCCTTTAGAGTTCAGTGCCTTGTCGAATATCAAATCACCGAGTCCCAGCTGCGGTTAAACTTACATGAGAGCGGTGTCCCAGGCATAGGCCTCCGCCGTCGAGGAGAACACCTGGCACAGCGCTTCTTGTTCGGGGTACGATCTGAATCTGTCGCCGGCCAGGGCGATACCCATACACGCAATTCTACGACCAGGGGAGGGATCTCCGTGTTATTCAGCGGCCTTCGGCGACGCCGGAAAGGAAGATCTAAACTTACATGTGCGCCGGCGTGCTTCTCCCATGTGACTCTGCAATGCCGCACATGATTTTGATGTCGTTGATGATTTCGTTCTGGACAAGGGCACCAAAGTTTAGCATGCCGATGTCGGGGTACGTGATGAAAGAGAGAAAACCAACGTCTAGTGTCTGAGCCGCCAACTTGAGGTTTTTCCCCAGGCGGGGCACGTTCGGGTTGTGTGCTGTTAAGAGTATCCGATTGAGGTGGTAGAATTGCAGCCCGACGACAACAGAGTCGTTGATGAGAAGTATCTCGGGGAAGATACCCTCGTTGGGAGGGTTCTCGACAAATATGGGGAGGAACGTTTCAGGCGCTGCTTTCATCCACTGAGCCGCGTAGTTTGAGAGCTTCTC
This sequence comes from Colletotrichum gloeosporioides, assembly GCF_011800055.1. Classification (NCBI taxonomy): domain Eukaryota; kingdom Fungi; phylum Ascomycota; class Sordariomycetes; order Glomerellales; family Glomerellaceae; genus Colletotrichum; species Colletotrichum gloeosporioides. The sequence continues at coordinate 549,893 of NW_025544672.1, read as the reverse complement.
ATACACTGCAGAGTTCGTTTCGTCGCCGAAACAGTATCCGATGATATCGATCGTGTGTAAGATCATTCTCCAAGCCCATGTTTCGTCGTCTGCAGGTTGGAGAGAGCGGTCGAGGTCAAGATGGTCTAACCGGAATTCGAGGGTTTCTTGTTGCATCACTGAGCGCCAGATCTCGAGCCGCAACCAGCCTGAGAATGCCGCTTCTGAGAGACTACCCTTCGTGGTGAAGTTGGCGCGCGACGTAAGAAACTCCCAGATTGTGCTATGATCCACCAAAAGTTTATCGAGAGAGGCCAAGTCAAGTTCTGAATACAGGGTCAGTACGTTTCAACCGCGTCATGTCAAGTAACTTGTAGTTTGCGTACCGCTTATGCTGTTGTAGAGTCGGAGAAGAACCGCCGCAGTTACGTGCAGGTCGTCTACCTCCGCGCTGGGGTCGATCAACACCGGGCTCAGCAAGTTCAAAGCCACCGTATAATAGTGCTCGGCTGGTTTGTCGAAGAATGCCAGCGTCCCTTCCTCATCTCTTGACTTCGCCGCAATCGCTAGAATGGCGTTCAGCAGCAACGGACTGATGGCAGCATGTTGCGGCAGCACGGTCGTGAACCGGTGGTGTGGATCTCCATAGTCGAAGGGGGGCGCGATAAATTCGAGAAAGTATCGTACCAAGTTCGCCTCTCGGTGGTCTTTGAGCGGAAAGTTGGATGAATGGAAGGATCGTTGAGGTTCGGGAAGACTTGGGTCCTCGCTAACACTATTGCTACCGATGGAACTGATGGATCCGATGGGCCCAGACAGCTGGCTTCGTGGCACAGGAGAGACCGTACGAGGCAGATCATCCAATGAGGCCTGGCCTGCAGAGTCTGGACTATCGTATGGAGCGTGCGGGTGAAGAGCGGGGAGCTTGGTTAGGGGATACGAAATGCCTCGCTCGATGGGGAGAGGACTACCCTCTTCGGGACCTGAAGCGTGAGCGTTTGGAGGTCCTACATCGCCGAATGGTGCCCAGGCAACTCTGTTTGAACTCTCCCTCCTCCGTCGCTGGTTCGCTTTCGGCGGACTGGGCGGTGCTGGTTCTTCTTCAGAAACGATGTCCTCGTCTGAATCGTAGTCGTCGTTGTGAATGCTGTTGATATCTGTTGTCTCGTCGATGAAGCGTATTCTCTTGCTGTTGATCTTACACCACTTTTGTGTCTCGGAAAACTCGTATTGAGGTTCGCCACGATTTCCGTCACCATCACTGATGTAGCCATACTGTTAGCAACAGAAACATCTCTCCCCCACTAAAGGTGGACATACCCAGTGACAGTTATATGTCTGAACTTGAGCTTGGTAGCTCGGACACATGACCTCCCTTTACTGACACACTGACCACACGGGTCTCCTTTGTCGCCTGCATCATCAAGCCGTTACGGTCAACCAAACAATCGGGAACTAGTCGGTGATGGGTGTGAACCCCACTACTCACATTTGATATGCCTGTGTAACAGCCGGAATAATATCAGCAAACATGTGGGAATTTGTAGGGCTGACTGTGGCGTCTAATTCATCCAAACGGAGGCTTCCCTACGCAGATTCCCACAACACCCTCAAGCGCGCGGAAAGACTTACCTTGCACGACAGCTCTCGCAGCCCCGCCTCCTCACGGCCCCTGGAGCGGGCATTGAGACAACCCCAGATTGATCAGTGATCTCATCCGGCGGGCGGGATGAAAACACGGCTTGCGGAGTGCGCGGGATACACGCGTTTGGTGGGGGGTTTGTGTTGAATGACAAGAGAAAACGGGCTGTAAATCGGTCTGCCGGTGGGAGGCGTCCACCATGCATCCCGTGGGCTTTCGCTCTTTTTTATCCAGATTCGGCGCACCAGGCAAGCTTTTGAGTGCGGGGAAAATTGGGGGAAACGGGGCGGGCAGAACGCCGAGGGTTCCCGGCCTGGCGCTGCCGCGCATAGTCGCCGGTGCAGGTTGCGACGACGGTCTCGTGGCAAGCTTACCTGATAGTTCAGATTGAGTTTTCAAACACGAGATTGACATCAGCTGTAACGAAGACGCCAAGCACCAAACCTGTGGTTTGGCTTTTGACTTCCTTCAGTCTAAAGGCTGTTGAATTGCCTGACTTTTCCGTCTGCCGCCGGGCGCCTGTCTAGACTCTGGAGAGCCCCTTCAGCCATTTCTATTTGGCTAATTCAGCAACGCCGACCGTACAACTCTCTTTAAAGTTGGCTTTAATCGGAAAAGAAGAGATCACGGCAGGTCCTTCCGACGTCGGTATCCGCCCGGAAAGCCTCATCTATATTCAGGACTACTCCGCGTTTCTAAAAATGTGTGACGTTTTGCTGTCGCGTTTTTCCTACTTCATAAGCTCCAAGGGGTAAAAAAAGCGCGGAATCTCAAGAGACCCCCACATGACTCGGCCGCCAACCGGACTCCACTTCCCCGCAGTCGGGATCGTCACGGAGACGTGTCCGGCTCTCTGTGCTCGCCATTCTAGGCAACATTTTCCGCGATTTTCGGCTTCAACGAGACAGTATTGTCCATGATTGGCCTGCAGAGTGATGTTGGTCGCAGCCATATGCAACAGCTTCAGCCTCCAACCATGGCATCTTGCGCTATGAGTTTCCGAATCCCGCACTTCCCCGGACTACTGACCTTGGGGTAAAGGGTTAAACCTCGCGCGGAGTATTGTGTAGATACAAACGAATTTGCTCCATCTTCGTGCATGCGATTCCTGACATCTTGTATATAAGACGACGATAGTTCGTCTCGTTCGACTGTCTCTCATCAAGCCGCAACCCTCAGCTTCTCGTTCTCACCGTCACACACCCTTCGACACCCCTTGAGAAGACTGCTCAAACAGCTAGGACGAACCTACCATATCACAGCTATCATAATGGTCCAAAGGCTCAAGATCGCTGCCTCTGGCCTTGGCCGCATGGGCAAGCGTCATGCCGTCAACTTCCTCCACCGTACCCCCCGCGCGGAGCTCGTAGCGGCCTTCACACCGGATCAGACTGAATTGGCTTGGGCGAGGGAGAACCTGGAGCCCTACGGCGTGACTCTCTACACCGACTACGACCAGATGATCAAGCACCAGGGGCTTCAGGCCGTCGTCATCGCGACTGTCACCAAGGTCCACGCCGAGCAGGCCCTCAAGGCTGTCGAGAAGAACCTTCACGTCCTTTGCGAGAAGCCCATCTCTCTGAGCATCGAAAAGGTCAGATACTATGGTCATGGTACACCGTCCTAAAGAATACCACCGACTAACGTATGAAAAGTCCATGGAGCTGGTGAAGGCTGCTCAACAGAAGCCTCACCTCAAGGTCATGTGCGGCTTCTCCCGCCGCTTCGATGCCTCCTACAGAGATGCCTTCGAGAAGACCCAGGCTGGGTTGATTGGAAGGCCTTCAATCATCAGGTCGCAGACCTGTGACAAGCATGACCCTAGCGGTTTCTTCGTCCAGTACGCTGCTCTCAACGGTGGCTGCTTTGTCGACATGAGTGGTAAGCAGACTAAGGTATAGGCTGAATGATGAAGCGGTGCTAACATCTGTCTCCAGTACACGACATTGACCTGGCAATGTGGTTCTTCGGCGATGATTCAGTGGTGAAGTCGGTGTCTGCCTCTGGCATCACTGCAGTCTCCCCTGAGTTGGCGGAGCATGGTGACTGTGACAACGCCGTCGGCATTGTCGAGTTCTGGGGCGGCAAGATCGCCTACTTCTATAACTCGCGCATGATGGCTCACGGCCAGGAGGATACCACTGAATTCATTGGTACTGCCGGCAAGCTCACAGTCAACGGCAACCCCCAATCAAACTTTGTCAACATTTACGGTCCCCAGGGTATCACAAGAGAGGTTCCTGCTCACTACTACGGTAGATTTGAGTATGCATTCGTTGCTGTAAGTGTCTCTCGATGCCTTATCACTCATGAGAAATAGGCTAATCATAACAACAGGAGGCGAACGAGTTCACGGCAGCTGCTCTTGACAATACCCCGCTTCCGTTGAAGCTGACTGGAGCTGTCCAGGCCGTTCAGATTGGCTCTTACCTGCAAGAGGCCCTGTTGACCGGAAAGAAGCTGTACTTTGACGAGACTGGTCGTCGCATTGAGAAGCAGGGCAAGTTGTAGAAGGGTACGGGAAATAGAATAGAACAGATTTCTTAACCAATTATTCAAAAGTTCAGGAAGACATAGACAATAACTTGTGGATCTTTATAACAGAAGTGCCTTTGTCCAATTGCATTACTCATCAGAGATTTGCATCGTAAACAGAACAGCAGGTATATGGCCCGTGATCTTGCTTCCAAGTACCTGTGAAGATGCTGAAATGCCGATCGGGTAGTGGATAAAATGACGAGCTATTGTCACGCCTTTTCCGAGAAAAGATGACCAAAAGCACTGCTGCTACCATCCTGAGACCATTGAACTGTCAACTGCTCAATGAGATCCTTCGTCAACCACCCGGTTCTTAGATGGGTCTTTCTGAGGAAATCCAGACTTTCTTGCTGCTCTTTGGGGTCAGTGAGATAGACGCCACCTAAAATGGTTAGTATATCTGCTGTATGAGACTACATGGAATACTCACAGGCCCTCAAAGTATGCGATGCTGTGAACCCTGCATTGACAACAGAAGGATTGCTCATAGCGAGCCCCAACAGCACTCGAAAGTTGTCGAGAACAGCTTTCTATTGTCCATGACCATTAGCCATCTGTATGACCTTGCGATCTAATCGATGAGCTTACCTCCGACTCCCTCCTCCTCTTGAAAGTGTCCAGACTTGGTTTACTCAAGTAAGGATTGAAGATGTGCAGGACCATTCGCGCCAAGCTGTAGTGTTGATACCCAACCACTTCATACGTCAGCCGTGAAAGTCCGCAAGGGTTCAAAGTATAATAACCTACCGTGAGCGGGATGTGTCATCCAGATTGTGGGGAACGCGGAGCCGTTAGCGCGATTGGTATGCGGCGGTTCAACCCAGAGAGGATCCGCGTGCCATGGATTAGAGATCAACCAGTTCCCTAGCTCCTGATTGAGCTTATTCCACCTATCGAGGTCCCTAATCGCCGCTGGTTGAAAGGCGTAGGCGATGGCTTGTGCGCAGAGAAAGACAGCACGGTTGGCCAAGCATTCCGGCTCTGTTCGGACAAACGAGCTTGAGCCTTTGTAGCTGTCCAAGTTGATGCTCATGGGCTGTGACTTGACAAGGGCAACCCAGTAATCTTGTCGAAGGACGATCCAACTTGCTGCCTCTCCCAAGCCTCCTTTGCTTGCCAAGCTGAACATGGAATTCAACAGTTTGGAGCTGCCGGAAAGATGGACGCCAAAATCAGAGTCTACATCATCTTAGACGAGTGCAGATTGTGACGGATATCAGACACTCACCTGTCATCTCCTCATATTGCCTGAGTATAACAATCGCGGCTAGCACTTCTTCGTTCAATGCTTCAAATGAGCTATCCAAAATTGGGATGAGATACTGGAGGGCATGGCTGTAATACGTCGATGGTTTTGAATCGTCTGTTCCTGCTATGGAGCAAAGACTTCGAGATGCGAGGGCAATTATCGAGTAGGCTAACAAGGGAGAATGACAAGCTCTCTTGGGGACTTCTGTACCAAAATGTCTTTTGACGTCGCAGACGTCGACCTACACGATGATAAGCGAAAAACCTCTTGTGAATGAGAGAGAAAGTAGTCTTACCCACATAGAAAGGTCGTTTATGTAGTGCATAAACAGCCTAGACTTTTCTTTATCCTTGAAAGGCCGCCCGATTCCATGCTGATTGAGAGCGATCGGGACGGACGCCGAATGATCTGATGCGCGACGGCTGCGATGAGGAGTGTTAGCTGAAAAGGCAAGCAACAACGTCTCAACACTTTGAATCAATCATACTCATCCTCGGCTTCGTGAGCAACCCGCCCCCCAGATGTAGACTTGTAGACGTCAAAAAGTGATGGTAATGAGCTGGTCCACGTTAGATTTGCTGCCTCATGCTCAGGCATCCCCACGATGAGGCGATTAATCCGAAGAAGAATGTCTCAGGTTATTCTACACTGAATGTCACCAGCTTGGTGATGTTCGCCCGCCGGACGCAGTATCTTCGGATCGAGTGACTGTTGGAAATTTGGGGACGGTGAGATGTGAAGGAAACTTTGCGGGTTTCGTTACCTCATCTGGACGGAATGGGGCATTGGTCGCGAGATTGACCCCGCATTTACCCCGCACCCTCTAAAGCTCAGTCTCTTCTCGTCAGCTGTTTGTGTATTAGGTTGTCTGCGGTGATCAGCTAACCCGCCAATTGTCGCCTAGTACTTGAGGATGTGTTTCCTCTTTATGTTGTTGGTGTCGCGCTCTTCTGGAATCTCGGTTTCCCATGTTACGAATTTAAAATTGAACAATAGTTCTACTGACAGGGTCCCAAGCATAGCGCAACGGGTAGGATGTGCCCCACACATCCTAGCTGGTTGTTAAGCTGGAGAATCAAGCTTCGTGGCGTAGGCAACTCAATTCTGAACGTTGTTAAGAGTTAAAATGATGATGTATGTTTAAGCTTATCCTCGGATGAAGCTTCGTTCATCCCAATCGAGCGAGAATCCATCCGGCAAACGAAATGCTTCCCACCCATGGAGTGATCCGACAGGTTTCGTACTAGACTTGCCGGGTTTCACCGTCCTGCTTCTTCCCTAAAGTTTGCTCTCCAATGGCGGCATCCTTGGCTGTTGTCTCGGGACCGAGGCTGACCAGCTGGCTACCCTTCTCAACATGGTTGGCGCCACCGAAAAGAACGTCGATCTCTTCCAGGGGGACCTTCTTGGTTTCAGGGATGAAGAACCAGACGTATGCGACCAGCAAGAAGTTAACCGCCATGAAAAAGAAGAGACATTTGAGTCCGGTGTTCTTCAGGAATGTGGGGAAGAATTGTTGGAAAATTGTGTTGGCGACGTTTTGGGACTGAGAGCACATTCCGACGGCTTGAGCTCTGATGTTCATGGAGAAGACCTCGGCCGTGTAGATCCAAACAGTTGCACCCCAACTAAGAAACATTAGCATTGGGTCAAAGGGATTTGACAGGGAAGTGTAGTGGATGCACAGCTTACCTGGGCTTGTAGAAGAATGCAAACAAGAAGAGGAGGAATACAATTGCAATGCCGACTGATTGCGACTTCACACCTCCCTCTAATTCCGGGGTAGCCAAGCTGACAACCGGGACCAACAGCATGCACAGACCCATACCGACGGCACCAACCATGAACAGCCATCGGCGGCCGTACCGATCTGCAGTCCACATCGCATTAAGCGTGAATAGGATACCGAAAGTTCCATTGAGCGCGTTGATGAGGTTGATTGTTCTGGTATCGGGCCAAACCTTGCGGTAGATCGCGGTAGAATAGTTGTTGAGGGTGCCTGGGAAGATTCATGTCAGGAATAGGGCAGTAGATGAGAGGGTGGGGAGGGTACCTTGGCCGGTGAGTTGCTGTCCAACGTTGAGGATCATAGTCAAGAACAGGCGTTTTCGGACGGAAGGATCCTTGAAGAGGGCGGTGTAGTTCGTGCTGATAGCCTCCTTCTCGTATTCAATAGCCTCTCTGATGGTGAGGAGCTCCTGCTCGGCTTCTTCTTGGCTGTTTCGGAGAGAGCATATGGCCTTGTGGGCTTTCTCGGGCTTGTTCTTCTGGATGTACCATCTGGGGGACTCAGGGATTGTCCACAGAAGGGTGCAAACAATGGTCGGAACAAGGATCTGGAAGAGGACGACCATTCGCCAATCCCAGTCTCCAAGTTCTTCTCTGCGGAGGGAGCACGCGTAATTGATCCAGTATGCGATGAACGATCTGCGAATAATTAGCCTTCCTGTTTGGTGCTTCTTGTTGATGGGGTCCTCTTACCCAACGCTGAAGTTCAGCTGCCAAAATGTCATGACAACACCTCTGATCTCAGCCGGAGTAATCTCGTTGATGTACACGGGACCAGCCGCTACTCGCGATTAGCAAGACTTCTTGAACAGCAAAGTCGAGTCATGACGACTCACTCAAGGCCATTCCCTGCCCAAGACCAATGATGACACGCCCGGCGATGAAGACTCCAAGGTTATGTCGTGGCGCGAAAGCTTGCATGAACGCGGCAATGACGGTGACGAGGCAGCCGGCACCCATTCCAACTCGGCGTCCAGCGAAGTCGGCCTGTCAAAGTTGTCAGACGTGCTTTGAGAATTAACTTCAAGTATCATGTGTTCTTACCAGAGGCCCGCCAATAAAGAAACCAGCCACAATAGCCCCAATAGTGTAGGCCGTATTGATGAGGCCAATGAGCTGCGTGTCTTCATCCTAAGCCATGTCTCAGCGTCTTGCCATCATGCATATCATTGTGATCCTGGAATGTGTACCTTGTCGAGATCGAAGTAAGCCAGCCAATTGTCCGAAGCTTGAACGGAGTTGAATACGGAGGCGTCAAAGCCGTAGAGCACCATACACATTGCCGCCAAAAGGGCGGAGTACCTGTGGCACATATATCAGCCCACGCTATCGGATCGCAGCTGCGACATTGAACCTACCAACTATAAACTCTCCCTGACATCGCCATCTTGCCGGCTTCAATCGTGGACAGTAAGCCAAATGAAAGAGTCGGTGGAAAGTTAGCTTGTGAGATGGGGACACCAACCCCGTCCGTGACCGGCGAGGCGTCTGGGGATATTATACCAACCCCGGATCCTTCCCCGTGGAGTGTTTACTCCCCACCCTATCGCGGCACAGTCTGGGGTTCTGGGGTAGTGCAAGGCCCAGAGGTGATGAATCACGTTGGCTCTTGGGCATCTGCGGGCGCATGGATGCGTGCCTACTCAACGCCGCATTTGGGAGCAAGTAGGGCGCGTCTGGGATGTTGGCGCCCCAATGGACTTTTTCGTTCGATCCATCGCACGATAAAAGGTGGCAGACAGCTGCACTTCGCCCGAGTTCGGGGGAGAAATTCCTCCAACCAGAAAAACGCCAGATACCAAGACGAGGGGGCCGGGCACACGCGTCAGCAGCCTGATCGCTACAGGCTCCCAGTAGCTGGAAAGCAATCATTCATTTTGCTTTTCAAAATGGAGATATTTCTGCCACTTCTCTCTGGTTTGGTAGTGATGCTGGAGAAGAGCCCCTAATCCTTCGGCCGCCAATTTGACCGTCTTGGCTGCTTTCACCTGCCCCCTCCAACTTCAAAGCGATGATCTATCTGCCTCTCCCGGCTACGACGTCGAGCTTTTCACATTTTACATGCGACAGCAATTATTTTTCAAGAGAATCGTGTGCTTCTGATTGATCGCCAGTCGATTTGTGTTGAAACTTAGACAACACAACATGACCAAGAAGCTTACATGGCTTAGACATCTGTGAGTGCGCACAGCGACCATCATCACTGTAGCTGAAAACCATGGAAGGTCGATGCGGAGAGTAGAGAAAGCGCAAAAGGAAGTCGTGCTCTGCGTGCGATTGCCAAACAAGCTTCCCCGAGCTGGCCAAGAGGCTGGGCGGTCATTTCGCTCTGGCTCAGCACATGCAGCCATTTTCTTGGCATACAGGCTGATCCGGCTTGGTCTCAGCCACCAACGAACATTGCACCGAGATGGATGGCGAGATGGAAGCCGAGTTCCGAGAGAGCCTTGTCCCTGTACAATGAAGGAGGTGGGAAACATGTAGGCGGATGAATGCAAGTTGCAGCTTATTCAAGTCATCTACGCGACCCTCAAGATTCTATCTCTTATGTAGCTGGCTTCAAACGCAATCAATGTCCAAAAGTGAGTTATCCATGTTGGTGCACGTCCACTTCGGGTCTTTGCCGCTCGGGGGTGAGACGTTTATGTTGTGAGCCTGGATGTTTTTGCAAACCTTCACGTAGTCAGATTTGTTCTGCTTCCCATTCCAGAAAGGCACTTACTGAAGGGTCACTGCAGATGAGCGAGCCAACTCGGGGGTCGTTCTTTTTCGACGTGGTCCCTGTGAAGTCTTTGAACAAGATGTCTTCAATGACAAGAGTGGCCTGAAACCATCGTTAGCACATACATCCCGCCGTCTGGGTAGTTTCGTTCGCTTACTGGGTATTGCTGGCATGCTTCATCGCTTGCGGCAAAGTAACACTGGGTCAGTTGAATGGCCCCTGTTGAAATCGTTAAGTTGGATTTTTTCTTGTACCATTCGAATGTACTCACAGTCGTTATTGACATTATGATATTTCTCGTACGTCACGTTCCTCACATGGCCAAGCCCACCTCCCGCTTCGGACCCTGTGGTGTTGGGCGGAACGCCGGGCCAGATCTTGATGCGGGCACCATCAGACGCGTTTGACATGGAGATGTTGTAGATGTATAGATCCTCAATTATGTCGACTTGACCTTGGTATTGGCCGAGGCTGCCGACGGAGATGCCATGCGATCCATTACAAACTAGACCCTGCACAAGGACCTCGGTGGAATTGGGTTTAAAGGACACACAGTCTGCAAAGCGTTAGGTGAGAAATTCGATTGGATTCACAAGGCCTTACCGTCGGTATTATCAATTACGGAGTTCTGGATAACAATGTTGTCACTGCGATAGGTATCCCAACCGTCGGTATTCTGGAGATGGCGTTAGCGGATGAAGCCCTCTTCCGTCAGTGGAAAGGGGGCTGACCTTTGCGGGGGATGTACTGTTTGTTACAACAACCGAGAGGTCCATGTCGGAGATCAAGATGTCGGAAGAATTGGCAATGATGTTGAACCAGTTGGGAGAGTTGATCATTTTAAGGCCGGTGATCGACCCGCCCTTCAGGCCGTCGGTGCCAAGGAGCAGAGGTCTGATGACGGTTGAGTTGCCAGCAAGAGCATTCCACCACGTTTGTCCGAGACCTGATACGTCTTAGCTCTTGGAAACATCTATGCCTGAAAGCTACTCCTTACCGTCGATGGTTCCCTGCCCAAGCCCATAGATGTTGACGTCTTCACCGCCGAATCGCCACATGAGGTTGACGTTCTGGTAACGGTATGCAAACGTGTTCGTTTGCCAGTACTTCACGTCATCATTGAAGACAATGGTTCCAAGGATCGCAAAGTCGATGTGCTTCAAGAACGTCAAGTCGACACGGCTGGATATGGTGTACGTCGCATTGGGCATGAAGACGACGGTGCCGCCATCGTTGCAATCGTGCGCAGCTTTCAGAATTGCAGCAGCCGAGTCGCCTCCGGCCTTGGGGCAGACGATGCAGACTTTGGAGGGGTCTCTTGCTGGGCTGACTGGCAACGCTCGGCCGGGAGCCTTCGGAAACGGGGCGATACTCGGGCGAGGTGGTACATCATACCCTGATACCGATGCGACGGCAGCCACACAGATGAGGGCGAGGTTTGAGAAGTGCATCTTGACTGAAAGAAGCAGATGAAGTCGTAACAAACATTAGCACATGGTAATAAGCGAAAGGCATTGGTCTCTTCGATTACTTATAAGCATAAAGTGAGTTACCACTAGCATCCACTTTCAATAACACTCGAAGGAGACGTCTCTCCTGACCTTTACTGCTGCACTTGCAGGAGTGACATTCCAAAGGCTCCCCACTTGCCTATGAGTTTAATACCACGCCCTGAAGCACTTGCGCCTTTCTGAATACTACCATAGTACCTCCACCTATGTAGGCCAACCCCGCAGGATTTAACCGGGCGATCAAGGCCCGGGGAATGATCTTTCCTCAAAGTTGGGGTCTTCTGGAGATGAACGCGGGGCACCGTGGGGTTAACCAATGCTGATTCGCTACCTGTCACGGCCTGCCTACCTCGCGATGCGGATGGCAGATGCATTGGCGGAAATGCTGCTGTGCCCCTCGCTTTGAAATACCGCGAGCCAGTCAACCCGAATAAGTGGGTATGTTACTGCGAAGAGTAAGTACATCGCACTCTCATTAAAAGAAATTGGGTAGTTTTGGAGAAGACGATATTTCAAGAGGATTTTCTGATCTTCTCTTCTAAACGTGGTCAACGATTGTTTACGCCCATGGATATTGGACACGACACCATCTTAATAGAGGTACCGAAACCACGACATGCGCCTGATTAAGCCATCTCAACCAAACAAAGGAAGGAAGGACCTGCGGAAAAACACCCGGAAACAAAGCCTCGACATTCCTTCCTATAGCCACTTTGTGTTATCACTCTTCGAATGACTCCTCTTCACGGTAGCTCAGATCTATCAGGCTTCTCCCGAATCTCGGGCATCTCGTACACCGCTCTTGCGTCATGCGAAAGCTCCGCGTGTGATCCATGTCCATAGGTACCCTGAGACGGGTGGCCTCCTTGCTGATAGTATTGCGAGGGATGAGGTCGTGGGGATCCCACGGGCGTCGGGGAGACGGTGCTCATGCTCATGTCCGACACAGGCCGCTGGATGCCCGTGCCGTCTGAGAAGGTCGAGGGCGAGTTGGGATACACGATGTTTTGCTTGTCGTAGCCCTGATACGGTGCTGGAGACGACGGCATTCCCGGTGAGTAATATTGAGGAGCGGGAGAGGACTGGGGATCTTGCGCTGGTGCCGGTGCCGGTGTAGGTGCTGATGTTTGGGCCTGGGCCTTTCCACGACGTCGCCGCCACATGAAGAAGACGGCTGCGAGAATAGCAATACCGCCCAGAGCTGCCCCGACTGCAATACCTGCAATGGCGCCTGTGCTCAATCCACCATCATCGGAGTCTCTGATAGGAACTCTAGTTGCTTGAGGCTTGGAGCCTATATCGGTTGCTTCGTCGGGTACAAATCCTTTGCTGGGAATCGGAATAGGGGCAAAGATCGCAGTGACTTGTTTGCCCAGGTCTGTGCAGCGGTTGGGCAGATCCGGCAGGTTAATCATTGTAAAAGGCCAAATGGGCATCGTAGCATCCTCGTTGCCCGGCTCAAGGGGACACCTATCGCCGCAGGTGTCCGGGTGGTTGCAGACCCAAGGTTGGTCTTCGCTTTCTCTGTCTTTGTTGTCGCACCGGACAAGGCCAATCCACGGGGACTTGCCTAGAGTCCATCGTCAATTAATCATCAAGCCCAATGGAGTGTGACTGCGCGCAGCTTACCTCGATCTAGATCACCCTTGTGCGGGCAGCTTGAATGAGAATAAGTTTCGTCATTGCAGCCATACTGGTATGTGTTGGTTGTCTTTGGGTCCCAGCAGCTGTTATGGTCCAAACACTCATGGCCCGCAAAGCAGCACCAGGCGTAGTCATTCGGACCCACGTCCGTCTCATTCTGGCATGGCAGAAGCTCAGGAGGAGCGACGGCGCCTTTGTCGTAATAACACTGGTTCCAGTTTTCATGCCCTGAGACCAACGAGGTGGACGCGACAAGAACAATACCGAGAATCGTCTTCAGCATCGTGTCCGTGGTGCGAATTGTCAAAAGCTTCCAAGGGACGGTTCGACGTGTTGACCAGGCTCTAACGACGATTCCACGCGTGAGCTTGTTTGGTGGGGAGGAAGACAGTGGAAGTGAAAGAGATAGAGAACGAAGACGACGAGGAATCCCAGGCAAAAGTGGAACAATAGGCTACTAGGTCTGCTTCCTAACTTTTCTCTCCGATGTGCTCGCCAACCAACAGGAGTCCATCGCTGTGCAGCTGAGTCTTGAGCCAAGCCGTTCTGCTGACAGCCCCCAACAGCCAAGCCTCAGCCTGCTTCCAGCCTGCCTCCCGTCCGCTCCTGACTGTGATATTGACTGCACCAACACACCAGTTAAGCTGTAGGATCTGCAGAGATTTGTCAATGATCACGCTCATCTTTGACGTTCGTGTCTTACAGACCAGTTGTGACACCCAGCTAGGAGTTCCGAACCCCATGCCCCGCATTCTGCCATTCCACTCTAGAGGCAGGCTGCCGACATGAAGCCAAAAGGAGCTACATCCCATGTACCGCTAAAGGGTAATAGTTCATAAGTGTACTGGGTACAGCTAGGCAGGATCAACTCCAAGAGATCAGCGGTTTATTGCAGACTGGATGTCAAGCTCGATGAGAAGGATATGGGAACGCAGTGAGCACCAAACGTACCGACGTGATCTAGCAGGTGAGAGGATCATGGTGAGAAAGGATTCTTCGTAGCCAGTGGCGTGTCACAATCGCCCACCTTAGTGTTGCCAGTTTGAGGTCCCAGGTCAGCTCAAGCGCCACAACGCAACACTAGCAGCAGGCGGACAAGGTTGTGTACCCCACAAGAGTGTGGTCAGCATGAAGGTTGTGTGCAATCTGGGGAACCCGTATCGTGCACGTAGACTGTTTGCTGGTAATCTGAGACTGTCTGTGTTGGTAGCCGTAAATGAGCCGGATCGAAGATGGCAACACTTTACCGCCCTCGCAACTCTCCTAGATACCACACGTCAGATACCATGGAAGAGTTTATCCAATGACAGCAAAAAGGACGACTCCATTAAACGACAGATCCCTTGGCGGCTTTACGAATTCTGTTTCCGCCCACTAAGCCCTGAGGACTTGCTCGGGCCGGGCCGTTGGAGGCAGCGTTTCCACGCTGTGGGCCGTCAGGTGGGACCGGCGAGATGCCAGCATCACAGTCCTCACAATGTTTCGATGAAAAGGAGAATGTCTCCCACCTCCCATCGAATCCTGAAACACCAGCTCACTTTCTTCGGCATTTGGGCACTTGAGCCACCTCAGTCTCGGTCGGGGATCACGTCGCGTTTAATCAACATAACGTCTCGCATGCATCCATGAATCAAGGCGCAATCAACATCACTAGGACGTCACTCAGACTCACGATTGAAAGCTCAACGAGCGTTGTTGACAACAAGACATATCAACCATTTCTTGGGAGCTGCGAATGCTTGCCGCATCATAGAGTGGCAGTTCATTGCATTGCTGACATCGAAGGTGGCCATCTTGAACTACGTTTCAAAGAACCCTCCACAACAACCCTGGGCCTTCCAGAACATACCCATGTAATGTTTTCTATATCAATATACTATCACATCTAACTTCAGACGAAGCGGGTCAATTGCCGGCAACTCGTCCTCGCTTCGTCTTGGCGGCAGTCATCACAACACCTTATCTCCACGGTGTATAAGTCCGAAAAATGCAACCGGCTGACACGGGTTCCGCGGTGTCCACGCTGAACTGAGGGACCAATACCACATTTCTAGGATATTTCCAGGCCATACAATGTCGCCTGCCTTCTCGAGAGTTTACTGGAGACTGGGAAACATGTAATAGCGAAAGTCAAAGCTTTTACAACGTCATGATGGAAACCCCGAGAGATGTACCCGGCTGACATTGACCGAGACCAACGCCGAGATGAAGAGCAATGCAGCCCCGGACCCATACAACAAGCTGTCGCCTGCCTTTTTAAGACCTAGTTATGAGCGATCAAAATAGCAGTCAAAGACTGGAAATGGCGATTGCGAACTATAAAACACGTTGGGTTCTTGGTCATAACTAGATGGATAGAACGCTCTACACACCCAAGAAAACTCCACCATGAAGGCGAACTCGATCGCTCAACTCGCCCTCGCCGTTCTCGCCTCCCCCAGCGAGGTCGCCGCTGCATCATGCCAACAAAGCGTAACCTCTTCCTCAGCCCTGGACCTCAAATCTTGCAAGACTGACCACTTCCGCCCCCATCGCAGTGTGCCGAGCTCTCCTCCACCTTCGGCCCCGCGCTCTTCTACCCCCAAAACGACACCACGCAGTTCTGGGACCAGAAGCAGCAACTCGCCGGCCAAATCTGCCGCGTCGAGCCGTCCACCCCGGGAGACGTGGCCAAGGCGCTCAACATCGTGATCACGAACGCGTGCCCATTCGCGACCAAGGGCGGCGGCCACTCGCGCGAGGTCAACGACTCCAACGCCCCGGGCGGCGTGACCATCGACACTGTGCGTATGCGCAAGGTCGTGCCGGATGAGGAGGACAAGATGATCGTGACGCTCGGCGCGGGGCATAACCTCGGGAGCACCCTGACCGCGCTTTCCGGCCTGAAATTGTCCTTCCCCGTTGGGAGGGTTAGTTCCATTGGGCTCGGCGGCTTTCTCCTCGGCGGTGGCCAGGGCGATCTCGGCGGCAAGCTCGGCTTCGCGATGGACAACGTGCTCGAGTACGAGGTAACGTAGCCTCGAAAACCCTCCAAAGGCTCTGCCATCTAACATACCGCCAGATTGTCCTCGCTAACGGCACCATCACCACCGCCTGTCCCGCCACCAATCCCGACCTCTACTGGGCCCTCCGCGGCGGCGGCGGCAACAACTTCGGCATCGTCACCGCCTTCACGCTCCGCGCGGTCCCCGAGACGCCCATCTGGGCCGCCACGACGCGGTTCCCCGACAACCAGACGGCCGCGGTGACCGAGGAGCTCGACAAGCTTGTCACTGCGTCCGGCGCTGATCCGAACGCGAATTTCTACACCGACTACCGCATCGCGCCTGCGACGGGCGAGTTCGTGTACACCGTGCAGCAGCGGTACCTCAACGCGACGGTGGCCCCGGCGGCGTATGATGGGCTGAACGCGGTGCCGTATTTGTCGAGGACGGGGAATTTGACGTCGCCTAATTTTGCGAGTGATGTTGCTTATGGTGTCCGGTATGCTTCTCCTCATCAGATAATTTGACCCAGAGTCTGACTTCACCCACTTCAACATAGACACATCTTCGTCTCCCTCAGCTGGCACTCCTCCCCAGCAATGCTCCAACGCGCCGCCTCAATCTTCAAAACCGAAGCCCTCAAAGTACAGAACGTCACTGGTCTCACCGCAGGCATGGACTCGCAACCCATCACGCTCTCCGCGCTGCGCATCGCCCAAGAGCGTGGTGGCAATGCCTTCGGGCTATCAAGCGACAAGGCCATCCTCGGTACGCCACCTTCCTCCCTCACTGTATCCATATCTAACATCGCCACGCAGAGAATCTCATCACCATCGCCTGGGCCAACGCCGCCGACGACGCGGCCATGTACGCCTTCGCGGACGCCTGGCTCGCGCAGACAGAGGCCGCCTCCCGCGAGCTGGGCGTCTTCGTCCCGTACCGCTACACGAACCACGCGTTCCGCAGCAGGCAGGATGTGCTGGGGTCGTATGGCGAGGAGAACCTGGCCCGTCTGCGGAGCGTGCAGCGCGCGGTTGATCCCAAGGGTGTGTTTACGTCGAAGGGGCTGTGTACGGGGTATTGGAAGCTTTTGTAGATAGAATTCGTGACGAGTCAGCACATCTTGTTGTCTTGGGCTGTGAGAAGAAGTTGTATGTCGTGGAACGGAGAAAAGCGGGCTCCGCAGGAAATCACCGGCTAGTATTGGCTCTTTAATCTAATCCGGCATTGTGTGATTCATCCTTCCATAGGAACACCAAAAACTTCACATCACAACTCCAACTCATCCATCATCCACCAACAGACTCCCCAAAATGACCACTCTCAACCCCGCGCGCCTCCCCTTACAAGCCCAACTAACCCACCTCCGCACAATCCTCTCCACAAACACGACCCTCATCACCGTCCTCACCCGCGCCGCAGCCCTCAACCTGCCAAACTGGTACCTCGCCGCCGGCGCCGTCTCCCAAACCATCTGGAACCACATGAGCGGCCTGCCGCCCGCCACCGGCATCCATGATTACGACCTCGTCTACTTCGACGACACAGACCTCTCCTGGGAAGCCGAGGACGCGGCCATCCAGCGCGGGCGGGCGCTCTTTGCCGACATCGCTGCTGAAGTTGAGATCCGCAACCAGGCGCGGGTGCATCTGTGGTACGAGGCCAAGTTCGGCGCGCCGTGTCCGCGGCATAAGAGCGTGGAGGCCGGGATCGATAGCTGGATTGCGACGAGCGCGATGATTGGCGTGCGGGTGGAGGCGGATGGGGAGTGGAGGGTGTATGCGCCGCGGGGGCTGTCTGATTTCTTTAACATCGTCGTGAGGCCGAATCCGCAGATTGGGGTGCGGGAGAAGTATGAGGAGAAGACGAGGCGGTGGTTGGGTATTTGGACGGGGTTGACGGTTATGCCGTGGGTTGACAAGGAAGAGCCCCTGAAACTGGTCTCGTGAAAATGATGTACATCTTCTTGATCAAGTCTACATCCCACACTCAGTCCCTCTTATCAAGCTTCATCTCCCCAAGCATCCTCTCCACCGCCTCCCGCCCCTTAACCGCATACCCCTCCAAATCATCCCCATACTTCTCCCCAAACCTCCCATCAAACACCTCCACCGACAACCACCCTCTAAACCCCGTCCTCATCACCGCCTCCAGAAACGGCACAATCGGGAGATACCCTCCGTCATACGGCAACGGCCTATAATCATGGCTCCACCTTCCCCTCGGCCTCAGCCCCTCCTCGCCCACCACCCGCGCCTCCAGCGGCGGGTTCACCTTATACGCATCGCTAATCTGCAAAAAGAAGATCTTATCCTTCGGCACCGCGGCGCTCAACTCCGCCAGACTCTTCTCCCACGCCGCCTCCGCGCCGGCAGCCTCAACCCGCCCCGACGCCGTCGTCGGATCCCCCCACTCCCCGCCCGCAGACTGGAACGTGTCCAGACACAGCCCGACGTTCGCCCTATCCACACGCTGCACGACATCCCACACGTCGCGCCACCCCGGGGAGCGGGTCGCCCAGCACCAGTTCTCGTACGCGAATTTGAACCCCCTGGTCCCCAACAGATCCGCCAACTCGCGCAGATCAGCGACCACGTCCTCCTCCTTTGCCTCCTTGATGCCCGGAGAATCCGACGATCCCACCTGTAGCATGTCCGTCCCCACGGCACTCATGATCTCCATCCAGCCCCTGGCGCGTTTGAACGCCTCCTCACGTTCTTTGCTGCCGCGCGGCCAGCCTTCGAAGTTGGCGAACGGCTGGAGGACCATGATTTGCAGGTTGAGCTGCGCGCAGAGCGCGCGGACGGCGGCGCCGGCTTCGCAGAGGGCGGGGTAGTCGTCATCGGCGACGTCTTTGTCCAGGTGCGTTTGGGCGAAGGATTGGAGGTCCGGGAAGGACAGCTCAATGCCTGAGAAGCCGGCGGCGGCGATGGCGTGGAGCTTTTGGGAGAGGGTGTGGTTGGAGGTGCCGATGGAGCAGGAGGCGAAGGAGAGGGGGTTGGGGTAGCGGGATGTGGTTTGGTTTGACATTTTCGAATTCGCTTTTGATGATAACGTTTCTAGATGGGTTATTCGCGAACAGTGAGAATGAGGGTTGATGGGCGATGGCTGAAGTCGTGGTTGAAGTAACATGAGATATGCGCCTCTGCGGTTCGATGATGTCAGCGCTGTGATGTCAAAGACATGTCACTCCGCGCCGCCAAAATGCAAAGCACCCCACATCGGACGTCCATGATGTTTTGTGTGGTGAATATGAAATGTACAGTCTATTGATGCCCCGAATTTTAATCTAAACCGTTTTGACCCAAGTAAAAAGAAGAAACTCGCCTGCTATTAATACAATCTAACCACTTTGCCTAAATGCAACACGAACCCTGCGTGGTTTAATCCACCTTGGGCTGCTTGTTGTTGACTTCCGCCCGCTTCACTGCCTGGATGAGCCCGATGCCAGCAACCGCACTCGCGCCGTCGTCGGCCTGGGTGCTCCAGAAGGATTCGTGGCCCATGACGCGGATCGACTTGCGGCGCTCGCGCTCGGCGACGGAGAGCATCAGCCCGGACTGCCTGTTGGCCTCGAGCTCCTCGAGGTGCTTGACGCGCGTGGCGTAGCGTTGCTGCCGCTGCTTGCGGATCTGCTCGGAGCCGATGCGCTGCAGCACGAATTTGACGACGGCGCGCAGGCCGAGGAAGATGTGCTCGCTGATGAAGATGGTGATGGGCAGCGCCCACCACGCGCCGCGGCCGATGGTGTTGGCGCCGAAGAGGTGCACGATGGCGCCGGTGGAGATGGAGCCGGCCCATGTGAGGACATCGAGAGAGTTGATCCACGGCCCGATTCCGTCGGTGCGGACGGGCGCGGGGCGCTGGAACTCGTTGCAGATCTTGAGGAAGTCGGTGCGCAGCTCGATGACGTTGTTGACGAGGAAGCCGATGGGGATGAGAGGCCAGACGGGGGAGAAGAGGGAGAGGTAGCCGAACTGGAGGACGATCTCGGCGATGTCATCCTGGACGTTGTACTTGTCGAGGGTGGCCTGGTTGCGGGCGGTGCGGAGGAAGCGGGCCTCTTCCGGGTCGTCCTTGACGATGGAGAGGAGCATGGCGTCCTTGGAGTGGGCGCGCTTGTAGTCGCGGTAGAGGCCCTGGGCCTTGTGCTTGAGGACAGGCATGACGTTCTCGTCGAAGAAGCCCGAGATCTGACCAGTGACGACGAGGGCGATGACCTCGTCGCGGAGACGGTCCGAGTCGACGTGGAAGGTGAGGTCGTCGTCCATGTACTTCTGGCCGATGGCGCCGAGGAAGGACTTCGTCATGCCCTCGAGCCACGGGACGACGTCATCGCCAAAGGGGACGTAGATGAAGGCGGTGATGAGAATGGGGAGGTAGTTGGTGATGATGTTGAGGACAAAGATCTTTTGCGTCAAGGACATCTCGTGGTAGTCGGCGGTGCGGTGGTTCTCGTACTTTGTGAGGATGGTGGCGACTTCCTCGAGACCGCTGCTGATGTACGGCAGTGCGATGGCCAGCAGGCAGGTGGGGACGTATTCCTAGTGATGTGTTAGCCCAGGTGTGTGATTGATTGACGATAGCAGCTTACCATCAGGTTCTTGTACGGCCCGTCATATCCTTCTGATATGAGGACCTCGATGGCGAAGACGAGGATGATGATGGTGCCGAGGGCAACGGCAGAGAACAGAATGAAAGGAATCTGGAGGAGCTGGCGAGTCACCTGCTTCCATTTGGGGAAGTAGTGCTTCTGTTGGCCGGTCTCGTCGATGATGATCTTCTCGTACTTGAATTGAGGACGGTTAACCTTGACCTTGCCGATGCCCTGGACGTTCCAGCGTATGCCGAGGTCGACCTCCTGGATCTTCCAGTACTCGAGGAAGACTGTGCACCAGACACACGTCGCGATGGCGTAGGTCAGAGAGTACTTGTCGAGATACATCCACGCAATGACACCGGTGATGGCGGGGAATGAAAGGAAAACGAGATAGGTCTGAATAAAAGCAAAGTAGAAGGCGACCTGGAGAGGGTTAGCTGATAACCAGAACGGCACCGAATAGGGCATACCTTTGATCCCCAGAGGTCGCGAATGGAGTCGAGGTCGTCCATGGTCAGGAACAGACGCTTGCTGAGATGCTTCAGCAAGGACTCGTTCGTCTCCTCGTTGTGAAGCGGAAAGATGGACTTGACATTCTTCCATTGTCCCGTCTCAGGGGTGATGCCAGCACCGCCAAGAGACTTGGGCCAGTTGACGAGATGGTAGACCGAGAGGATGTCCTCGGCCTCATACGCGCCGTCGACGACGGTGGTGTTGTTGCCGCCGGGGTGGTCGGGGACGATGCCGTAGAGCCAGTCCTTCACTCTGCAAACAAGGGTCAGCTGGCCGGGCGGGGTCCTCTGGCAGAACGTGGAAGGCGGTCTGACCTCGACTTGTAGACCGTGTTCCCGAGAAGCTCACGCGGGGCCTTGACGAAGATGAGAAGCGTCTGCTCATAGCCGGCTCTCACCTCGGTCTGCAGACCGGCATGCTCTAGGTCGTTGAGGAGGGTGGTGAGCTCCTTGACAGCCGTCTCGGAGTCTGCGGTTGGGTCAGTCGATTTCGCTTCACCACAGATATCTAGCACAAAGAGACTCACCGATCTCGCTGAAGTCGTAGGCTACAACGTACTTGTCGTTGTAGCTCTGCGGCTTGCGGGGCATGCGGTGAATGGGGTCCGTCATCACCCTGGCTAGCTTATCCATGATGCCCATCTTCCCTCCACGTGAACCGCGACAGCGGCGCGGGAGAAGGCGTGATTATGTAGTGCGCGGGGCAGGCGGCAATGGGAAGAGTCGGCACGGCCGATGTGATGTGCGTGTGGTGACCAGACCCACGGATTGGGGCCGCCCTGAAAATGGCAATTAAAACAGGTCGACGTCGACGTCGGAAGAATGAACCGGAGGGGGAAAGGAAGAATGGAGCTCTGCGGCGGCGGCGGCGGCGGGACCCCAGTTGAGGTGTGACCCAGCACGATGGCACCGTCCGAAGATCTGGAAGGGTGGTATGGTGTCACTGTCACAGTCCAGCGTGTGTGTGTGTGGTGGTGGAAGTATGTGTTTGGTTACAAAGGCCGAGGCTCTGACTCCTACTCCTGGGTGACGGTCAGCCAGAACAGACCAGCGGCAGCAAGGCGGAAAGAACAGATTGTTGGCGAGATTGAAACCTCAGCCGCCTGGGGGAAACAGTGCGGAAGCAGGCTGGAAAGGGAGAAGGCGGAAAAAACTACAGAATTGTGGCCCTGGCTCTCCCCTGAGCTGGAACATCGGCAGCCAATGCGCGCCGCCGCGATGGTCTTTTGCCGGGGTCAGGTCGCTTGTGTGTCGCTCACCAAGAGCTGAACGCGTCAGCGGACTCCACACGCCCAGAGTTTCCGCTGCCGCAGAGCCGCGCACAAGGCTTAGCTCGCCAGAAGAAGCGTAGCCTTTCTTGGGGTCGAAATTGGGAGCTGTGGCTATCCCGATGAGGCTTGCCT
This sequence comes from Colletotrichum gloeosporioides, assembly GCF_011800055.1. Classification (NCBI taxonomy): domain Eukaryota; kingdom Fungi; phylum Ascomycota; class Sordariomycetes; order Glomerellales; family Glomerellaceae; genus Colletotrichum; species Colletotrichum gloeosporioides. The sequence continues at coordinate 527,321 of NW_025544672.1, read as the reverse complement.
GCTGACCCTGATATTGAATTGAAATGATTGAGAACAGTCGAAAGAAACCTGGGGTAAGGCGACAAGACGCGAACAAGACGCGCTGAGCCGAGACACTGTCCAGCCGGGAACCCGGCAAGCGAAACTGTTGTCGACTCGATAACTACCCCGACTCTGGCATCGTCACGACAAACAGCGTTAGGGCTGAGTGATCGCAATCAAGGATAGGCCACGAGATTGGGGCTGGTGCCGTGTTAGCCATGATGGGACGATTGTGATGGGACGGCCGGCACCCGAAGACACCGCTTGGCGACAATCGCTCGCGCCTATTTTTAGCGTGAGAGTGCTGACTCAGCTGGGGAGTGCGGGGCAGTGCATGTGACATCACCCTGGCCTCAGCTCGCAGACACCGTCACCTACACCGAGGCTAGCATGCTTCACCGAGGCTACTCACCGAGACGTGGCAGTGGCCATTTACATCTTCCTGCCACTGGCTCCAGCTCAGAGGCGATTTCGTCTACTTCACTCCGAACTTTTACTAGCTACCAATAATGATGGAGATGGGACTGCATGTTATATGAAACCGCGTTACTGCCCGAAGCTTGACGTCTACCTCTGCTAATTTCAACAGCCCAAGTCCCTTGCTCGACGTCCCGTGCTCAAAATCCATACCCACCAACAACCAACACAACCCCCACGGATCTCAGATGTTGCAATCCTCAGTCTGTTCCCGAGCTTTCCTGGCAGAAAGCACTCTCGACCTCGATTCCAGGCACTCCGCGAAGCAATTCCATGTCCAAACCGTCCCTCACCAACCATCGCCCATGGACATGCATGGCTTCTCCCCATTGCCAAACATACTCAGTGTGCTCTTCCAATTTCAGGCCATAATATATCTCGTCGATAGCTTCTCCTAGAGTTGACGGCGCCTCGAGACAGTCGCAATCCGGCAGCTTCACGTCCTTATGTTCCTTGAAGGCTGGCTTCAGAAGCGGTCTCAAGGACTTGCACTTGGCAGGCTCGCGGGGGTGACGATCCAAGGAGAAATCGTACAAGGCCTTCTGCCGCAAAGCTGGGACGAACAGGTAGATATCCGTGAGTAAGGGGAACAGTCGACACATATTCCCGAGAAGCAGGCGCCAGCGGGCAACGTGTTCCAGATGGGTGAGGAAACGTTGCTGGCCTGGGTGGAACGCCGACCACGGGATTGCAAGTCTTCGAATCTGGCGGAGGACTTCTTTGTTCCCGACTTTGCTCCAATTGTCATCAATACCGTAGCGGTGTGTTTTGAAGCGAGACAAAATAACGATGTCGTGGCGGAAGTCAAACCATACTGGACCAGAAGTCATGTTGTGGGGATTGAGTGGAAGGCATGTGAATTTTGAACGTCGCAGAGCTACCTGACGAGAGGTGTGGCACACAGAAAGCATGGCTGGGGGAATAGCTTCCTGTTGTGCTCCCGGAAAGACGAGAAGGCGATTGTAGAGTGTCCCTCTGTACCATGAGTGCTGATTGAATAGTGGCCCTGTTTTATCGTAATTCTCGAGCTGTCCATCGATGACCTGCCGCTTCGGCTTTGATGGCTGATCAAAGACCGCCTCCCAGATGAGCAACTGCAGCTCGTATGGGAACTTCGAAAATTGGGGGAAGGACACCTCCATGGTGTTGTTGACGATGAGGTGACGATAAACGTTGTGACGCGTCTATTCTAGATCAGTGAATGCGCAGGGAAGAGCTGAAAGAAATTTCTCACCCGATGGGCTGTTATGCAGGTGGCCGAATCTGTTCAAATTGTCCGAGTTCGCAGGTGCAGAGGTGAGCCTATGAGGTGGCGAGAATGTGAGACACCGTTGACAAGGGAAAAGCGGATGGCTCTTGTGGTATTGCGGATTCGACACTCATAAAAAAGTGAAAGGTTGATGGGAAGACTGAGGTTTTCTCACAAAAGAAAAGTGAGAGGTGGAAAGGAAGACTGGGTTTTGCTGAGGTGCAGCTCAAAGAAATGGGCAAGAGCAGACTTTTCTAGTTGGGTGAAGTAAGGTGAGGTAGGTAAATACTGATCTCCTGCCTTCTGAGGCAGTCGCGCCGGCCTCAACCTCCTTCCTTGATTCCACCTGCCTCGCCAGAACATCATCATTATTAGCGCCGACTATTCTGATACTTCGGCCCGTCCAGGAAGAGCGTCCCATATCAAATCATCTTGCGAACCTCTGGTAATATCTATCCTCCCCACATATGGTTACTTCTTCCGTTCTAAATGCAACTACTTCCTCAGAGCTGCAATCCAGATCGATAGACTTCACCATCAATGACAACTTTGGCTGGTCCCAAGAGACTCCAACTACCTTTGTAGGCGTCTGCGGAGTCGAATTACACGTCCGTCTTGAACGAGTAGTTGAGTCGGCTTCAGGACTCAGTGAATGCAGTTAGGGATGAATGATTGGATATGCAAGTCGGAACTACACATTGCCATGCCTACACAATGACTGTTTTCAGCTGAAGTTGATTAGCTATGGATCCACGAAAATAAATTCTTTGTTGCCGACAATGTTCAGTCATCGTCTTTTCATACGAGATGGCAGTTGTTCAGCACTGCATCCCTTGAAAACCATTGACCTATGGGAAATGAGCTATAAATACTTGTATTTATGTATGTGCATGTGAAGACTGTCAAGTTGAGAGAAGATTTTGGAAATGATACATGCTGTGCTGTGCGGGGGACACTTGCGCAGCGGCACACGTCTATATCTGAACGATACGAACAGTTCGCATATCGAAAGTGCGTTACTAACCAATAACCCAGGTTATCATCCTCACTGCAAATATAGACTCCAAACGGCAACCTTCAACAGCAGTTGTCGGCGCTGCGATTAGACCCGAGCAAGTGAGCGGCTCATGGCTCCCGCGCACCTCCTCCGCGGTAGTTACACCGTTAGACATCACCGTCAACGATTTCGACCCCGTTCAACACATCTCACTAGCGACGAGATCTAAGCGCTCAGAAAATTCAGTGGATTATCCGCCGTTTAGATAAGCTTTCGGACATAACGCCGGTTGTGCTCCGCGTCAACTGTGCGGCGGAATGTGCCGATGTCCGTAGCTCTTACATGGCGGCGCCTAACTTACTCATCAGGCTAGTGATGCAGATCCAAAACTGAAGTCGACATTGTATTACTTGCTAAGTCGACGGCTTTCATCGGCGCCGAGAGGGCCGAGCGGTTGTCATATCGTCATGGTAGGATGCCGCCGCATCTCGCGCGCTCGGCACCATGGACCTCCGTGAGGTGCTATCAATCAAGACTATTCTAATAAATCTGACAAGACCACCTTTCTTTTAAGGTTGGTAATCGGCATCAAATCCAATGTTTTCTCACCTCACATCGTCAACAACAATTACCAAACTGGATGAAATCCGAAATTCTGCATTTATCACGAACAGACATCATCATCCAAATACCAAGAAGTCGGGGCGCGAACTCTCACACCCACCAGAATGCCAAAAAGCACAAGAAACATCTCAAAAGAGACCATCACCGCCCTCTCCGACGCGCCCACACCTCCCCCGGGCAAGATCCTCCAAATCTGCTCCGGAAAAGTCAAAACCCTCGTCGCCGAACCGTCCGGCATCTTCAAACAAGTCCAACAAGGCAGCGTTTTCGTCAACGAGCACGGCATAGGCAACGACGAGCACGCCTACCCCATCCACTGGAGCCCCGACCGCGCCCTGCACCAGTATGCCTCGGAACACTACGCCTCCTGGCGGTGCGAGGACGCCTGCCCCAAGCCGGAGCTATTCGACTACGGCGCCTTCGGGGAGAACATTGTTGGCACCAACATGAACGAGGAGAACGTCTGCGTCGGCGACGTCTACCGCATCGGCAAGGATGTTGTGGTGGAAGTGAGCGAGCCGCGCAGCCCATGCTATAAGCTGAACCTGCGCTTCGAATGGGGTAGGGCGCTGAAGCGCGTGAGTCGCACGGCGCGAACGGGGTGGAATATGAGAGTCATGACGGCAGGGTACATATGCGCGGGCGATGAGATCCAACTTGTGAAGCGGCCTCATCCGCGGTGGTCGATTCTCAACATCAAGTGCGTGATCCAGGGGAAGAGTGTGGCGCTGCCTTTGGTGGCGGAGCTGTGCAACTTGGACGTGGTGACGAGCATGGTCCGGGACTTTGCGCAGAACCGCTTGCAGTCGACGCCGAAGAGGTACGAAGTCGTGGACATCAAGCCCGTCACGTCGCGCGTCAAGCAGTTCACCTTTCAGCTCCGGGAGCCTTTCATAATCAACGAGCCCGCGTTTAGAGAGTTTGCGTTTGCGCAGATTGAGTTTGGCATGGGCGAGGAGAGGTATTCGCGTTCATACTCGATTGTGTCGGGCGACTTGAACCGGTTTTCGCTTGGTGTGGCTCACGACGATCATTCCAGGGGCGGATCGAGGTATCTTCACACGAAGCTCAAGGTCGGGGATATGACTACCATGGCCCCTGGCGGGGTTCCGAAAGCCGTGGAGGACGAGCAGAAATGCATCAAGGATGGGTTGGTTGAAAAACGACTCGTTATTATTGGGGGAATTGGCGTCACGGCCTTTCTCCCCAAGATTGTCGAGTGGGAGAAGAAGAACATTGACTACAACGTACATTACGCAACACGAAGCCGCGACGAGGCTGCTTTTCTGGACCGCTTTCCCGACGAAAAGATCACACTCTATGCCAAAACCGAAGGCAAGCGCCTGGACTTGAACAACCTGATCCAGGGTCCTGACAAAGACGGGAAGCACACCACGAGAATCTACTGCTGCGGACCAGAGGGACTGATGAACGCCGCGCAGAGACGAGCCGAAGGCCTGGGATACCCAGAACACATGCTTCACTTTGAGAGCTTCGGAGCGGACTCCGCGGGGACGAAGGGCGAGCCGTTCACCGTCGAAGTGAACGAGCTCGAGTCACGACGGAAGGAGACGTTGGACGTGCCCTCCGACAAGACGCTTTTGACGGTGTTACGGGAGGCAGGGTTTGACATGACCTTTTTCTGCGAAATGGGCGGCTGCGGTGCTTGCAAGGTGACTGTGTGCGATGGCAAGGTCGACCACAGAGGCACGGCGCTCTATCCCAAAGAGAAGAAAGACAACATGCTCAGCTGTGTTAGTCGTGGAAGTGGGCACATCAAGATAGAGTTAGATTGAGCTGAAATATACGCTTTCCTGAATTCATGTCTTCTCCGTTGCTGTCAGCGTCAATTGAAATGATGCTTAGATCAGAAGCGGCCTAGTCTGTGAAGAGTCACGTATTGAGTGGGACAAACCCCAGCTCTCATTCTTGGTGCTATTATCGCGATGAGTCAATCCTCATGCATTGAGCCGCTGCAAGGCGAGCTAGGGAGATCAGCGGCCCGTCTCACCAGCATGATCTCCAAAACCGCTATAAAAAGCGAATGAGAACGCCTGGCAACCGAGGATCAATCAACTCCAATTCAACACCACAATTAATTGCCCCTCTTCTACTTGAAGCTTATCAACCCATCCAACCACTATGAGAACCGTTGAAGAGTTCAAGATTGATCAATGGAGTACGTTAATACCACATATCTCATGAGCATCTGACAGCTAACCGAACACAGACCGTAAACATGCGGTAGGTGCAGTTTTTCCATCCCCTGCATGCACAGTATCTGACCCTTTCTAGTCCGGCAGCTTGTACGGCTTACATGGTAAGAGCCTTTCCCCTTCATTCTACCTCGACCCATACTTACGACCAAGGCTCGTTCACTGCGGCCCCTTCCATCAACGAGCTGAAGAAGCTTTCCACCAATCCCGACCTCGAGATTCTAAACCCAGACCTGAAGCTTAGCTATGGAAACCACGACGGCAAAGACAAGCTGCGCGACAGCATCGCCGCTCTCCACTCCTCAGGGGACAAGAAGCTGACCCGCGACAATGTTGTCATCACGCCCGGCTCCATCATGGCCAACTACATGCTTCTGGAAACCATCTGCGGCCCAGGCGACCACGTTGTCTGCCAGTACCCGACTTACGGACAACTCTACCTGATTCCTAAGCTGAACGGCGTGGAAGTCAGTCTCTGGAAGATGGATGACAGCAACGCATGGCTCCCGCGCATCGAGGAGCTGGAGCAGTTGATCCGGCCCAACACGAAAGCTATCATCTTGAAGTGCGATCCCTCGGCTCTGGGAGCATTCCTCACCTTTGCATACATCTCGATCTAACTTGATCATCAGTAATCCAAACAACCCGACCGGCGCCGTCCTCGACAAAGAAACCCTCCTCCGCGTCATCGACATCGCAAAGAAGGCCGACATCACCGTCTTCAGCGACGAAGTCTTCTCCCCACTGTTCTTCACTGATGCGAAGCCCCCCTCGATCGTATCCCTCGGCTACGCCAACACCGTCGCCACCGGCTCTCTCTCCAAGGCCTTCGCCCTCCCCGGCATCCGCCTCGGCTGGATCATCACGGAGAACGCCGAGCTCGTCAAGGCCATCAACATGAAGCGCGCCTACACCACCATCGCCGTGTCGCAGATCGACGGCGGCATTGCGTCCTTTGCCCTTGACCCAGCTGTCACGCCTGCACTCATGGAGCGAAATATCCAGCTGTGCCGCGAGGGGCTGGACCTGATTGAAGGGCTGGTGAAGCGAAACCCGGAGCGCGTGAAGTGGGTTAAGCCCCAGGGCGCAGGCACAGCGTTCATTCAGGTGCTCGATGGGAAGGGCGCGCCGGTTGACGATGTCGACTTTTGCGCGAAGCTGGCGGAGACCGAGAGTGTTTGTCTTATTCCCGGGGGATTCTGCTTTGGCGAGGGCGCCGAGGGTGACTTCAAGGGTTACATGAGGATCATTCTTGGAGACCCCGAGCTGCTGCGACAGGGACTCCCGGCGCTGGAGCGCTTCATCCGCAGCTACCCGTAGACTGGACCTCGCTGTTCATCCATAGCCCCATCCGTAGATGTCGAGAACTTGACATATGAGTCACAATCGAATAATCCATGAATCGACAGAAAACACCGAGCATGTAAGCGACGCCCTTCTCGATGTCATTGACAGATTCTGCCGCGGGTGACCGCCTCGACGCGGTCTCACGCCACGCCGCCCTCGTCGATGCGGGGATGGCTTGGCGATCAGAGTCTCATCTCACACTCACCTCATCAAACCACTCCAATCAACTGACTCAGCATTCATGTCGGAATGGGTGCCAAAACACATGAAGACCAGACGCCTGGGGGAAATGGTACGCCAACCCGTCCAAACATCACCACCATGACTGCTAACTCAGAACAGACGGCCCGCTCTCGTCCAGCCCCTCTTCAACCGGCGGCGAGCCCCGCGGCGCGCACCTCTCGCGCGATGGCGACGGCAGCCTCGGGGATGGCGGCGATGATGACGACGACGACGATGAGGCGACCGCCGTAATCGGCTCCACCGACAACGGCAAGAAGAAGCGAAAGCGAAAGCCTAAGAAGAAGAACAAGAAGAAGGCCGCTGCGACCGTCCAGTCGTCGCCGCCTCGCGTCCCGCTAAGCGAGCTGTTCACCGCGGGAGAGTATCCGGCTGGCGAGTTCCTCAACTACGAGCAGGACTTCACCACGTCTCGCACGACGGCCGAGGAGCTGCGGTACCTTAACCGGTACCATCTCGACGATCCGACGCTGCTGAGCGATTACCGCAAAGCCGCGGAAGTTCATCGGCAAGTGCGGTACTGGGTCCAGGATACCGTGAAGCCCGGACAAACGCTCACTGAGATTGCGAACGGGATTGAGGATGGCGTCAGGGCTCTTCTCGGGAACCAGGCCATCGAACCGGGAGATGGGCTGAAGGCTGGAATGGGATTCCCGACCGGCCTTTCTGTCAACTCGTGCGTGGCGCATTATACGCCTAATCCGGGCCAGCAGGACATCGTCCTCAAGCATGAGGATGTGATGAAAGTCGATTACGGCGTCCATGTCAGTGGTTGGATCGTCGACAGCGCATTCACGATGTCCTTCGACCCCGTATACGACGATCTCCTAGCCGCCGTCAAAGACGCGACGAACACGGGTATCAGAGTAAGCGACACCTGCCACCCAAGACTGCGCCGGGCGCCCCACTAACAGCAACAGACCGCCGGCATCGATGTCCGCATCTGCGACGTCTCCGCCGCGATCCAAGAGACCATGGAATCCTACGAAGTCACCATCGCCGGCAAGACCTACCCCATCAAGCCCGTGCGCAACATCTGCGCCCACGACATCAAGCACTACCGCATCCACGGCTCCAAACCGATCCCCTTCATCAAGAATGACGACGAGACCAAGATGGAGGAGGGCGAGATCTTCGCCATCGAGACCTTCGGCTCGACCGGCCGCGGCAAGACGTCCGACGACGTCGGCGTGTACGGGTATGGGCTCCGCGACGACGCGCCGAAGCACGTCAACCTGCCCTTTGCGAGCGCGAACAAGCTGTACAAGGTCATTCGCGAGCAGTTCGGCACACTGGTGTTCTGTCGGCGGTACCTGGAGAGGCTTGGCGTGGAGAGGTACTTGGCTGGGCTGAACTGCCTTGTCAAGGAGGGGATCTTGGAGTCTTATCCGCCGTTGGTGGATATCAAGGGGTCGTACTCTGCGCAGTTTGAGCACACGATCCTGCTGAGGGAGGAGAGGAAGGAGGTCATCAGTCGTGGAACTGATTACTGATCGAGCGTTGTCGTGCGACGACCAGGGGAACGGAGATTGCGCGATGTGGTTTTACACACGACTTTAACCCTACCCATGCGGCTAGATTCAACATCACCGTCCTGAATTTTCTTCTTACATCTTCAACAGTCGCTGCAGAGGCTCAACCCACCTGCTTTTACCTTCGTCGGCCCCACCAGTCTAGATTTTCTGCTGCAATACAGTCATTACCGAGCCTTCATTCATATTCAGAGAGAACATCATGCCTTCAGGTTACACATCGCCCTCGCATGTTGAGAAAACATCCAAACGGTTTTGACTCCGATATGCCGTTCATCGGAACTTGGCAAACCCGATCTACCCACTACACTCTGTGGCAGACCCATGCAAAACCAACAGCCGAATGTCCAAACACAGGACAGCACATCAATCTGACATGCGTGCGGTTTTGCGTAGCTGTTCGTCCAACTGGCATTGGCTGGCGGGGCCGCAAGAAATCGCGCTAAGTCGGCTGAGAGTCGCGTTCACTAATCACAAATCCCGTTGCCCAGGACCGCAGGACACCAACATCACCTTCGCTATTACAGCAAATCCATTTGAAAAGGATAAGTGAGATCGTTTTTCATCAAAAACTAACAGAGTACCATATCTTCGTTGCATACCTTTCCTTTGAGCGTTCATCTGTAAGCAAAGCAGTCCGTCCCAACACCAGGCCGTCCTGCCAACGTCCACACCACCCATGGATCACTATTCAGACCTCTCGCACAGATCACTAATCATACCTTTCCAACGCTGCACGCTCATAGGCCGAGGGTGGCTTTCTGGATCAGGCTCAGATGTGATTACCAACTGAATCCATCTCAAAGTCCAAGGGAGAACCATTCTCATTTTTAAGCTTCTCCGATGGCAGGTAGCCTGGGATGTGCTCCATCGCGCAATCCGGCCAGATGTAAGCTCATGCCATCTGAAGTCCGAAAAGTCTAATCAATAGTACGGATTTCGCCCAAGTCAACCGCCGATATCAACCCACGGCGCTGGGTTTTACGTGGTTAAATCAACGTGTGTTCCCCGAAAGCTGGTGGCAGAGGAGCAGCAAGCAATACCCTCGAATTCCCTCTACTCATTTTAATTCGTACCTAATCGTTGTTATTCTTCCCTGGCCATGGCTATAGCCAGCAATCCACCAACACAACCTTCTCCGGGACTTGAGCCCCCGTCAGAGGACATCGAGAAGCAATCCGGAAACGACACAACCTCCCTCGAAGATGGCACCCAAGCCCAGCAGCCACTCGCCTGGGACGACCCCCGAGAGAAGCGAAACCCCCAGAACTGGAGCCATCTCGTCAAAGTCCTCCACACCATGATCCCATGCTTCCTAGCATTCGAGATGTACGTTGCCCTCCCTCCACCCCCCTTCACCAAGCAGACCATCAACTTAAACCACCCCAAACAGCACCTTCTCAACCTCAATAACAGTCCCCGCCACCGCCCAAATAATGACCGAATTCTCCGTCTCCCGAACCCGTTCCCTCCTCCCCCTAACCCTGTACACCCTCGGCATCGCCGTCGGCCCCGTCTTCATCGCCCCCTTCTCCGAGGTCTTCGGCCGCAAGTGGATCTACTTCAGCACCTGCACCTTCCTCCTCGCCTTCCTCGGCGGCGCCTCCGCCGTGCGCTCCTTCTCCGGCCTGCTCGCCTGCCGTTTCCTTGCCGGCACCCTCGGCTCGGCCGGCATCGCCGTCGGCGCCGGCACAATCGCGGACATCTGGGGTCTCGGCGGCGGCGCGGGGGCCTCGCTTCTGTTTATTCTGGGTCCGTTCCTGGGGCCCACGTTGGGCCCGCTGGCGGGCGCGTATGTGCTGCAGGACCGCGGGGGCGATTGGCGGTGGACGCAGTATGTCCTGCTCATGGTGGGCGCGCCGATTTGGGTGGCCTCGTTGCTGATGCGGGAGACGTCCAAGGCGTGGATTCTGAGGAGGGAGATGGGGGAGCATCAGGATATTACGCTGGCTCGGTTGGGGACACTTGCGAAGGGGGCGGTGATGCGTCCGACGAAGATGCTGTTCACTGAGATCATCGTGTCCTCGCTTGCGATCTACTCGGCGTTTGCGTACGCAATGATCTTCAGCTACTTCGCTAGCTGTTCCTACATCCTCCAAAAACTTTACGGCTTCGACCTGCAAGAGGTTGGCCTGAGTTTCATCAGCATCATTATCGGGTACATACTTGCGACTGTCATGTACGGAGTGTTTGATGCGAGGTTCAGGGGACCGGCGCTCAAGGCGGGAACAGCGACGCCGGAGCAGAGGCTGTACGCGGCGCTTGTGGGAAGTGTTCTGCTGCCTGTCGGATTATTCTGGTAAGCCACCCTATAGTGAGCCACGATTTGAGAATGCTGACGCAGGTTTTAGGTATGCTTGGGAAGCACACGCTGGTGGGAATTGGGCTGCGTTGGTAGCAGCCGGGATCCCGTTTGGCATGGGAGCATTCTCGCTCTTCGTACGTACCCATCAAGTTTCATCAGACCTCGTTCCTAACATGATCCAGCTTTCTGTCATCACCTACATGGTCGACTTTTACGGTGCTAAGGCGGCTGCGTCAGGTAAGCATCCCAAATTACGCTTCTTGATTCACACTCGCTAATCCCCAAACAGCATTGGCCGCCAACGGCATCCTTCGCTACATTCTCGGCGCAGTATTTCCCTTATTCACTATTCAAATGTATGAGAAGCTAGGCGTCCACTGGGCCGGCAGCGTCTTCGCCTTCCTGTCTCTGCCACTACTCCCCATCCCTTGGTTGTTGCTCAAGTACGGACCGAGCTTGAGGCAGCGAAGCAAATTTGTCTCGAGCAACCCTTGAGTAGGAAGAAGCATGGGTATGATTTTAAAGGTCACCACTTTCATCCCTGCATTTAATGGACACAACGCGATATCAGGTAGCTTCAAATCTAGACATCTGAGACGTGTAATTTCCGTCATTCAAAACATTGCTGTTTTGTTTCTTCCATCCCACATAAGGGGCACGAGCCCAGTCTGCGCATCTAAACGTGATTCACAGAGTAAAGCCCGTTGATTTCAAGTTGCGGATCCGGACAAGGTAGATGGCGAAGCTGATTGAAGGCGTTGACGGCCGAAGGCGGATGGATGCGGAGGAAAACGGCTCATCTGGTCAGTCTGATTTGTCCTGTTATGCCATAATTACAACATTGCTAATATGTATGGAAAGTACAACCTGTTCTTCTGGAAACCCATCAATCCTCCGGGTCTCGTTAGTTCAACATTTGCTCATTAAAAGGACTGCCCGCATCACCAAGCAAAGGCTAGTCACATTCCAATACTCTGGCGATAGAGCATGACCTGATAGAGAAGGCTGGTCCTCAATTTCTCAGAAACCCACCAGTGACCACTCTTCCAATCCCTGACAATGTCCAGCAGTTCCAGCACACTCTGTCCTTTGCAATTCCGAATGCTCGGCTTGGCCCCTGCCATGATGAGAGTTGTCAACATGTCGGGGGCCCAACTGTCGAGAAAAGGATATTCGACGCGGCTTTTCATGGCGTTAATGATGAGCAAGAGAAGATATGCCAGCGGCGTGTTTCCGTTCTTGTCAATTGCATTGACATTGTCACTGCCACGATTAATGTCCTGGTCTGACCACCAATCATGTCCCCTCGCGTGGATAAAGCACTCGCGAATGAAGGCGTGAAGGAGCAGAGGGCCACCGCTGCTTGTCTTGGGACAGATGGCCAGGATTGCTCGAGCTTCGTCCCACGGTCCACCAGTGTTGATCGCCCTTTCTACAATTAGACGATATTGAACCGCTGTATCCGGATCCAACTTTCTCTTCCCTGCCATGAGAAGCTCAAGAATGGATTTCGAGTGCTGCTCCGCGGCGGACGGCGCGGGCGTACGTGTGAACCTTTTCGACTTCTGCCTGCATCCGGCTCTGATGGCGATGCTCAATGGCGTTTCCCCGTCGCTTGCGGGGACATGAATTGCAGCCTTCATGGCGACCAGGCGTCGACAAATCTGGAGGTGACCGTGATGCGCAGCAAAGTGAATTAAGCTCCAGCCATCGTAGCTGACTTTGTTGTTCATGTTCTTGACGTGGTAGAGGTCGCTTTTCATGTTCACCCAGTCCTTGTTGAGCTGAGCATTTGGTTCCATTTGCTCCACGACTGTACGCGCACCCAACGATATGGCGGTCGCGAGAAAGTATGGCTCTTTGAGAATGCGGCAAGTCGAGTCAATACCCACGAGCAACCGATACATTTTGTCGTTGAGCTCGTCATCGGCATGCCAGCTTTCGAATGCCATACTCCACAACTTGGCTAAATCGTCACGCTTGTTCGCCACATCCACCACAACATGGGCACCGCGTTCAAGCAGACCGCGTGCAAATCGGTGGCACCCCATTCCCATTGCTTTCATGATGAGCGTTTCGCTTTTGATGCAATGGTTGACATCCACCAAGCCCTCTGAAATTAAAAGGAGGACCCCGTCCGTAATCGACGGTAAGATTGTTTCATCGCCTCGGAAAAGCACACAAGGCTCTAGTAACGTTTCGGCTGCATCCACGCCGCCTTCCAAATGTCGCCCTATTTTCTTTGTGTGGTTCAAAATGATCGAGATTGTCGGTACCAAACTTGCCGACCATGCCTCCAGTTCCCCTTGAGGGCTCGGTGTTCCGGAAATCCGGCTTGCCGCGTGAGTCAACGCGCTCAAACTGTCGGCATCAGGATCGTGAAGATCGCCGCCCGACTTGAGAAGGAAATCGAGAATATCCACCCGATGTAATGAAGAAGAGAAGAGAACAGCGGTGTTCTTAGTGACATTGTCGACACCAAAATCGATAACATGACTGACAACCGCTAGGGCTGCATCGGAAGACGGAAGGCTGGCGGGAACTTTCTCCACCCAGAACGGCTGTACCCTGCAACATAGGTCGAGCACGCTGTTTGCATTAAGGGAGTGATCACTGCGCCCTCTCATGGCTTCTTCCAGGTTCGTATTGGGCCCAGGTTCATGGAGGAAGATGTCGGCACGGGCTCCGGCTTCGATTAGGGCGAGGGCTTCTCGGTAATGGCAATGATAGCAGGCTTCGACGAGTAGAGTGTGTCCTTCTCCCAAATCGTGCTCCAGGTCAGCCCCATGACGCAGCAATATCTCCAGAGCGAGTTCGAAGTTTTCCAACTCCCAGAAGGCTCTCCACACAAGGGTTCCGTCGAAGACATCTGGGTGAGTCTTCTCAATGTCGTCAAGCTCACGCTCGAGACAGAGCTCCGCAAACTCTGGGTAGGAGTGTCGCATGGCTGTGATGAACTTAGGAATTGGTCGAGTGATTCCGTCTCCTTCGAATAAGAGTCGCTCGCTGATATGGGGGCATATTTCGAGAATAAAGTAAGCTACCCCTTGGTGTCCGTGGCATAAGGCAATGTGGTAAGGTGTCCAAGCCGGATACATCACAGTCGGGTCGAAATCGTCTGTCCAGTCGGGGAAGTGGAGACAATTTTGATTCTTCGGATCCGACGCATGAACACAAAAGCCTTTTGAAGAGATGTTGAGAAGAGCTCCAGACTCAACAAGAAGAACGAGGGCTTCAAAGTTTCCTTGTCGCGCGGCGATGTGAACCGGAAACCAATAGACGGCCTTTGGCTCTTTCAAGATGTCGAGATAGTCGAGGTCGTCATCTAGCCATCTGACAACTCCGAATACTTCGGCGTCAAATCTCTTCCACAAAGCCCAATCAACACCGTCTTCATCATCATCGTCGTCGTCGTCATCCTCCTCCTCCTGCTGCTCGTCATCAATGTAATCTGCGATTAAGTCTTGGTACTCGCCGAAATCACCCTTGTTGAGCCAATCAGACCGAAGCTGAAATATCTCACCATCTCTTCGGTATTGCTGATCAAAACGTTGCTTGGCGGGCTCGGTGTCTTGATTCCATTCCTTGTATCCATCCTGAGGGCGGTAGCGAATAACGCCGGCGTTGGCGTGAAAGTTGGAAACGGATAGAATCTTGCTCATGACATTAAGATAACCAACGTCCGTGGCCCAGCAAAGAAGGTAGGGATGTCGCAAAACCCCGAGGTTGTAGAGCTTCGGTTCCGCAACAAAGTTGAAGAAGCGATCGGCAAGTGAGAGGGCCGCGAGTGCACTGATGACGGTGTCCCGGTGTTTGAAATCTTGACTTGGCGAACCCTGGTCGAAGAGGACATCGACAATGGCGATCTTCAACTCCGGGGGGAGTCGACCGAGGTTTGCCATCTTGGCGTCGTCAGTGGATTCTCGGTTGGTGTCGATGGGCTGTCGGTGGTGTTGTGGGAAAGGTTGTGGATTTCTCGTGGCTGGCTTTGGTAAAGGTGGGGCAGGCAGTCGCAAAGTTGAGTGATGCTGCCTTCCTTTCTGGAAAGAGCGACCTCCCGCACAAAGGCTTTGAGGAAAGCGCGACCCCTTCCACGGCTTCCATGAACGCAATTGCGAGCACCTTCCACAAGACCCCACAACACCAACCGCATCTGAGGTAGATGTTCTAAAGCTTTCTCCAAACACTGAATGTACTTGTATCTACCCTATTCCTTTGTTGCTGTCGACCACGGTCGTGCCTGATCTTCTTCCATCTGCTTTGGCCATGCAGTCTTCAATTGGGTCTGCCTCATTGTCTTTTTGGTACAATTTGCAATCCCTTTCTCGCCCTCGAACAGTCTTTTATACGACTCGCAAGTTTGGATGGGGTATCTTGTGTCTTTGCTTCACGATGATGAAGCGCGGCGAAATCAAGATGGAAAGCCCGTCCGATGAAGCCCCTTTCCTTGCTAGGTTTACGTAAGACACGGCATGACGTCGATGGCAGCAGTCAGCCACACCCAGCATCAAGTCTTTCCGACTTCAGCCACTCACTGCCTGTCCCTTCGCTGGCATCAGTACGAGAAACCACCCATGTCAGTATTCTGACGCGTAAGTTACCTTCCCTTCTCCTTGAGTCCATATTATTTGAGCGTCTTGTCAGTAACCATCACCTCCACGGCGTCATGCAACAGCAGCCTGTTCTGTGCCACCACGGATCTTCACCAAGACGCCGGTCGCCGAAAGTGTTTGCCACGCAACGCCCGCCAGTATCACCAAACTTCGCGTCGCCGAACCAAAATCATGAGTCGTCAGCATCAAAGCCGTATCGGAGGTGTTACCGTCCGCGCGGCGGAGATATCGGTGCCGAAACCAGCCTCCAACCCCGCCCCAACCGGGATCCAACCGCCCCAACTCCGCGCCGTTATTCCTCGCAGATCGTCCCCGCATCGCCGCCACGCTATTGATGCACCCCAGATTGAAGCAGGCAAGGTTGCTTCTGCAGGAAGGCCCCCCCATCGGCCGCCACCAACAACACCATTCAGCCTCTCGCCTCGCCATTCCCGCATCTCATGGCAAGGACCTGTCATCTAATCGACTCAGCGCCGTCAATGCGAACCAGAGAATCTGTCATCGTATTCTCCTCCTCGCATTCGCTCTCCCGCTCGAACACACCCTCAGGACGCACACAGTCTGATGTCACCGGAGCCCAACGGCACCCCGAAATCCGCAAACCAACCACTCCTTGGAGGAACACAAACACAAACCCCTTCATGTCGCGTCCCGTTATCGTTAGGGGATACGCGCGAAAACAATGAAACAACCCCGTCCCACCGTCCCAAATGCCAGCTACGCTCAGGCCCTTCGCGGCCTTGGAGCAGCACACCCGCCTGTCCCCAACAGAGCTTCGCCCAATACCCAATACGGCGCAAAAGACGGGAGAGACTGCCGCCCCCCGTCATCATGGGGCCAACAAAGAGTAACGTCAGCGCCCAGAGATCGGACGGGAGCACCCGCGCCATCGATTGGCTGCGCCCTGCACCGTTGATCCCGGCGCGGCATCGGCTCCGGTGAAGAAGAGTGGCGCCTGCTGCCTCGGCGGGCATGCACCCGGAAACAAGTTGTGCGCCTGCATAACTGGGGCATATATCATGGGCAGTACCCTCTCGCCAAGATGGTGTACTGGTCTTCGAATATCGTTCAGACGCCATCGGGCATCTAGAAGAAATCCACAAGTATTCCGACAGATACAGTGAACATGATTATCCCAAGCGACATCTCGAGCCTCAACAACGTCCGCCTGGCAGTGGCTCTGCCACTTGCCCTGGTAGCTCTTGTAAGCCTGCCCAAGCATTCAACCTTGCTCCACAAGAAGCAATACTGACAACACCACCAGGGCTTTCTCCGCGTGATATACAGAGCCGTCTACAACATCTACTTCCACCCTCTCTCCTGCTTCCCAGGCCCCAAGCTCAATGCAGTAACACGTCTGCCCTTCACTCGCATGCTCACCGCCGGCCATGCACACAAGACTCTTTTCGACCTGCACCGGAAATACGGCCCCATCGTGCGCCTCGCCCCCGACACTATCGACTTCGCCGACCCGCGTGCCTTCAAAGATCTCATGGGTCATTCCAAGGGCGGCGGCTCCGGTGGTGAGAATTACAAGGACCCTGTCAACGCCCGCTACAAGCCCCACAGCATCATCAACTCCAACCGCGAGGACCACGCCCGCATCCGCCGCGTCCTTGCGCACGGCTTCTCCGCGCAGAGCATGGTCGCGCAAGAGCCCCTGATCCAGAAGCAGGTCGACCTACTGATCCAGCGCCTGCACGAGAACTGCGAGGGCGGCGACAAGGCGCTGAACATGGTTTCGTGGTACAACTGGACGACGTTCGACATCATTGGCGACCTGGCTTTTGGCGAGCCGTTTGGATGCCTTGAGAGCTCCGAGTACCACCCCTGGGTGTCTGTCATTTTCGATAACATCCATGCTGGACTGTACAGGAATCAGTTTCAGCGGTACGCGCTGACGAGGCCGTTTGCGAAGTGGCTGATGCCCAAGGACTTGAAGGAGAAGCAGCGCATGCACAATAAGCTGAGCCAGGAAAAGGTCGAGAGGCGGATGGCGTTGGGCGAATCGAGACCTGATTTCGTACAGTCCATGATGATGAAGGAAGGCCCTCTGGTAGGTTTGCGTGCCCTTGAAACCAGAAGGTAGCTGACTGACGCGCGCTTGCAGGCCATGTCCAAGCCCGAGATTGAGCAGACCGCCGACACCCTCATCATCGCCGGCTCCGAGACAACAGCATCAGTGCTCTCCGGCGTCACCTACTTTTTGACGATGTATCCCGAAGCCATGGCCAAGCTCGTCGAGGAAGTGCGAACATCATTCAACTCCGAGAAGGAAATCGACATTCTGAGCGTCCAGCGCCTCAAGTACATGCTCGCCGTCCTCGACGAGAGCATGCGCGTCTACCCCGTCGTGCCGTTCGGTCTTACCCGAGTCATCAAGCCCGGCGGCGACTACATTTGCGAGACCTACGTACCCGGAGGCGTAAGTTTGAAAAGACCATTTCCACCGTGACAGAAGCTGATGAGTCCTGCAGACGAGAGTTATGGTCTCCCAGTGGTCCATCTACCGCGACGAGAAGTACTTCGCCCAACCGACGACGTTCATCCCCGAACGCTGGCTTGGCGACCCCCGCTTCGAGAACGACGACCGAAGCGCTCTTCAGCCCTTCTCATTTGGACCTCGGAACTGCATTGGAAGAAAGTGAGTTCTCTCTAACTCCGCTCATTGCAACATATCACTGACCATCGACTCCCAGCCTGGCCTACTCCGAGATGCGCGTCATCCTCGCCAGGGTCATCTGGAACTTCGACCTGAAGTTGGCAGAGGACAGCACCAATTGGACGGAGCAGAAGCTCTACGGGCTGTGGAAGAAGGGACCTTTGAACGTCCATCTGACACCAAGGAAGGTTGAGTGAAAGGCTGGTCATTGGATAAAAGCATGCTTGCTGCGTCGCCTTCGGCGCAAGGATGCAGGACAGAATGGGACAGGTGCATCATACGGAATTCATAATCATTATTATTCTAAAGCATTTCATGCATTGCTCATCAATCAGATCGCATTGTTCTGCTGAAGGAAGGAAGGTGTTTTGGAGGCTTTATTTGATGTTGTGCTGCTCGTCACATGCCTTATCCCAGATCTGAGGTAATAGCTGGCATTCTCTATACCTGCCTACGCCCCCCAGACCGTGGAGAGGGCATAGGAACTCGCATGAGACTACAATGTGATTTCCAGAATGGGGCTTTACATAATGGAGAGGATTTAGAGGTATTATTTTACTGAAGCCCTAGATCAGGAGCTTGATAGAACCTGACCTCACCTCAACCCCTGCCCAGCAAAGCATCCCCCATACCTGACGCCAACCCCAATTCCACCATACAAGCTTCTTTCATCTGCACTCTTCTAGCACCAGACTTCCCACCATTCCTTTCATCTCAAAAAAGCCCATATTCTCCTTCAAGTGTCTGTCCAATGTCTCAAAGACTTTCAGCAAAGCTCCATGATCCGTGTGTTGGGGAACTTCCCCAACTCACCCAGGAGAAGAAAGAAACACTCCAAACCCGCAACAAAATCATCCAAGCCTATTCCCCTTCCAGTGCCAAGGACCTGTCCTGCTGGGTGTAAGTTCTACCAGACTTCACAACCGAGAGAGCTAGTAGCGAAAGTGTTCTCGCCCAGCCGGTTCAAGTTGATGTTCATCTGTGCCCAGTACCGCCACAATCTGAATGCACGCGCTTGGGCTGCGGCATCAATGAAATTCGGAGAGCCCTTCGAGTCCTTGTCGAACATGACGAGCACGGGACCCAGAACCAGAGGCACAGCAATGTGCCCCATTGAAGCAAGGTGCCACCCGCACCAAGATGATGCTAGGATATTCTCCTTCCAGTGTTGTCCTTGCTGATGGCTCGGCGCACCAGACTTGACAATCGAATGAGCCCCTCTCTTTTTATAGCTGGAGAGGTTGCCTCATCACGAGCCATGCGCAGCGACGCCGCGGACGAAGAGAAGGGAGCCCATGAAACAAGCAATCATCTGGCTGGCCCACCGGGCTAGGGCAGAAGTCGATGGAGCTGGTGAACGAAGAGGACGGACAAAGCCCACTGCGATGGCCACCAGGTTCCCACCCCGAATGGCGTGTTGCTGATGGTGGGGACATGGCGGCACATCTCGGTGCCGATACCTGGAGTAGAGTTAGCAAGTCAAGCGTATGAAGATGGGAAGTAGATGAGAACATACCGGTGAAGCCGCTTCCGTTGGTCGGGATTGGCTAGTGAATGCCACCAATAATGATGGCGTTGCGAAGGTGTTGTCCGTAGCCCTTTCAACCCAAGATTGCAGCAGAGTAAGCAGGCAACTCTTTTACTCCATTGAAATCTCTGAGTGACCCTTGAAGTCATAGGGCTAGGAAATACAGCCCGATAGACTGTTGATGGATGGAACTGGTCTCGCCAATCAAGCCAAAGCCAGATCGTTGTGTCAAAAGACACTGCAAATCGACTTGTAGTAGGTCGCGAAGATACTGTTCGCACCGGGGAATCTTGTCTTCTTGCTGATCTCGAAAACATTATCCTCCGCGTCGTCAGCGGTTGCAACGGGCAACCGGAGGATCAAATGTCTGACAAGGGTAGTGATTGCCCATATCAGGGCCGTCGTTCGATGGGGTAGGTGGCAGATGCGGCCGCCACCGAGAATCGATCGTACGGGGTGCCGATGTCTTGGGTGTTCGAAAGTCTCTGTCTAATGTCAGCATTTGTTTGGCGGTATCTGGTGGGTGCGTGTTCTACCGTGAGGAAATTGAGGAGGCACCCGGTTGAGCACTTGGAGACTCGGGAACACGCGAACTGCGTGCTCAGGAAGGTCGGAGCTCCTGGCGCCGGAGCCCACCCAGAGGAACGTTGTGGCTGATATCCGACGCCTCGGAGAAAGTGAAGGCGTGGGTGTTGGAAAGTCTCTGTTCAACGTCAGCACTGCGAAGACTTCTATGGGGTGCGAGACCTACCATTGAGAAATAGGAAAAGTGAGAAGGTACTCAGTCGAGAAGGCCCAGACGAAGTTGAAGGCCTCGAGGGCCATCGGAGGGCGTAGGTGTTCGAAAGTCTCTGGTGGAAGTCAGCACCTGTGCGAAGGCTTCTGCGGAGGTGTGGATCTCACCGTTGTTCATAGCCTGCCACTTAGCCGTTGACCACCAGCATAAACTCCAGACACCATCTTATCGTTGTGACAGCGCTCGTGGCATGAAACCCCACCGTGGTTCTTGGAGCAAAAACCTGTTGAAGATGGACACGGCACTTGGCGCATGGTCTTGTAGCTGTAGCTCCACGTGTTGCACCACTGGAAGTCTATGAACAAAGCCCAGAAGTGGGTGCGGACGACCGGGTTTCGGAATGAGACCGAATGAGACGATGGATTCGAAATTCGTGTTTCTGCCGCCAACCACCCAGCCGTGTCAACTTCGCCGTTGTCGTCGACGTCGCGTGAAATCTGCTGCTCTGCGGTGAGAGTTAAGTGTCGAAGTTGCTCCAGTGGCGAGAATCTGGAGATGAGCTCCTGGTCAATAAATGGGCAGATTGAAAGGGCCGGCGTCCTCGCTAGTGATGGTGACGCCAACTGCCCTCGCAAACACTGTGACGAGGGTGGCACGTGGGTTGTCAGAACGGCTTCGGAGAAGAGACACCATCTTCTCCAGAATGCAGGGCATTCCAAGCTGGCCGTAGCCCTCATCGGCAATGTGGGCGGCCTGTGAGAGCGATCCGCCCAAACTGTTCCATGCTCAAAAGGGTTTTGACAGCTTCATGAACGACGAGAAGGGTTGCGCGAAAAGGAAGCCTGCGCAAGAGCGACTCAGAAAACCATTGCCTGTCCCTCACTACCATCCCTTTCCCCCCCATTACCTGGAATCTTTGAAAACAAAACGGCAAGAGGGGGGAACCGGAAAGGGGATGATGAGGGTGTTGAGCACCACCACAGATTTCGACACTAAAAGGGTAGCCACAGCGAGTAGGAGAAACTCGGTACCCTCTTAGTCTCAAAATCTGTGGTGGTTGATAGCTTTCTAGGCTGGAAGGCATGTCGGCAAAGAAGGTGTCAGCGGGTAATGACACATCGAAATGCAGCATGACTTCTTGCGCGAAGCGCCCCATGGATTGGCGGCGAGGAATCCGCGGACCTCGGGTGTTTGGCGTGGCATGCCGAACAAGAAACCTGTAGTAGCTCATCTTGTCGTTTGTCCAGAGCAGCTGCACTGTCTGTTGAAGTTGAAGACTTGGGTAAGCTGTGATCGTGATGTGGTAAAAGTTCTCGCCGTAGATCGGCTTTCATTGGCGAAGCTCTCTGTTAGCCAGGCGAGCGTTAACGACTGTTGAAGTTGAGGCCTGCTGAGGGCGAGTGCGCAGTTTGGCCGTAAGTCGGGTCCCATCGGCGAAGCTCTCTGTTGATCAGGCGTGCGTTGCTCAGTGTGGATGTTGGACATTTTGCAGGCAACTACTTTCTGAGGTTAGAACCAGGGAAGAGCCAATGCCATGCCATAGGTGGTTGAGGGTGGAGCGAAGTGCTTACCTGAGTGCCATTCGATTGAGGGAAAGGAAACCACCAGACCCAGACATGTCGTTGCCGTTAGAAGGATGATGACTGATGTCTGGGCAGATGGCAACCACGCCTAAGGGCGGAGGGAAGGCGAAAGGCACCCCGTGGGGAGTGAAGATGGACATGTGCCCTGCCTGTGAAATGCCCCTGGTTAGCGACGGTCTCAACGAATGGGCCATCTTTGTTGTGACATACGGGCGGGTTCTGGGTGTAGGCATCAGTTGGAGTAGCCTGGATGCGCTGGTGAACGAAGAAGACTCAATGGCCCGTTCTGCCCTTTGTCCGCAATCTTTTCCCGGAAATTTCAGTTGCTTTATGTGCTGTGAAGTGGAAGGAGGGGTTAGGTTCTCGGTTGGGCTGTGAGAGCAATCGAGCGGGCCGGTATGACCCAAAATTGGAAGCAGGGACAGGACCTGTTGTGCGCATTAGACAGCGAGTAAGAACGAGGAGAAAAAACATCAAACTTCGATTCAAACCCAGAAGCTAATAGGAAGTAAGGTGTATGAGTTTGGAATGCTTGCCTGGTGATGTTGGTACTTACCCAGGTTGATGACTGGTATTGTTGTTTGGAAATTGGAAGGTGGGTAAATTGAAACTTCGGTTCGAGCGCCGAAGACGACGGTAAATAAATACCATCTTACGGTCTTCCCGTCCGTTGGAGCTGATGTTGTTGATGAAGCAAAAAGTTCGCTGAGATCCTGTCTTCAGAGGAAGTTGTGTTGTGAAAGTTCTTGATGGGTGCTTGATTGACGATGGGTTGTTTTGGGAGGGGATTTTTGGGGATGGTGGAAGTTGTGGGGTTTTTGTGGGACTTGGCCTTAGACGTCGGCAGCCCAGGAGTCTTCTCCAAGGTAGGTAGAGAGAGAAGGCTGGTGGTGCGAGGGTCGGGGTGGCCAACCTCCAAGCAGCCCTCTAAGGCGGCGTCTGTCTCAGTCGGACTTCCATGGCATATCTTGTTTGTGTGGTTGTCAGTGCTAAGCGAGGGTAGGGTTCCTATCTGTGAAGGTTGTCACCAGACGAAAATTCTTCAATCGCTCTTTCTTAAGGCGGTGTGAAATTTCTGGATCGTTGTTGCTGATCAGGGACAAAGCTGCCGACTGCAATCGGTCTTTGTTTTTTCTTTGCTCAGGTTGTGACCCTTTCCTTTTTGTGGGGACTTATGTTCTTATCACCAACTGCAACCTGACATCACCTGATTCCATGAATCAAATGCAGTCACTGAATTAGGTGGTGTTTAAAACTTGGCTTGATTTTGTTAGAATTATATAAACTTAGGCTGCCCATAGCCCTGGATCACAATGGGCACACCATCAAAAAAACCAGGGCAGACACACTCCCCATTCGACATGCGCCTGGTTTACATGCCCCGAGGGGTTGAAATCATGCCCCTGCTACAAAGAATGGCCACGAGCGTATGAGAGTCGAAAATTCTCAACCGCGACTTGGTAATTCCCATTCTTCCCTCGACGTCATGACCCCCGAGATGCTCGTGGCCACCTACGAATACTTTAGGCCAACTGCAGTTCGTCTGCAGGCCCAAGATGTGACGGGCAGGCACTCAAAACGATTGCTAACGCTCAACTTGTGATGACCTGGTTCAATTAATCTAGAGATGAAGGAAAAAGTCAGAAGTGTGGGCGTGGGCGCGCGAGGGCTCTATGGCGTGACACAAGAGCGCCGACGGCAAGCTCTGGGGGACGGCGATGAGCATTA
Organism: Colletotrichum gloeosporioides; assembly: GCF_011800055.1. Lineage (NCBI taxonomy): Eukaryota > Fungi > Ascomycota > Sordariomycetes > Glomerellales > Glomerellaceae > Colletotrichum > Colletotrichum gloeosporioides. Next base: position 503,463 of record NW_025544672.1, on the reverse strand, counting down.
GGCTCAGCTCCTCCAGAACTTCAGGGGACGATAGCATGATGGGCTTCAGTAGGTCTTGAGTACCACTGGTGTCCTTGATGTCCTTCTGCGCGTGAAGGTCTTCTGCCTTTCGCGCCAGCGCAGCTACTAGCACGTTCTCGCAGTCCGGACGGTACTGAACAGCGAAATTGTACTTAGACAGAAGACCTGGACAGCGGGCTTGTCGGGCGTTCAGAAGCCGTTTCGTCATCAAGAACAAGAGGGCCTGGTGATCCGTGATCACGTCAAAGCGCTGCGACACAGATGTTAGTCCATCGCCCTCGCAAAGGGCCCGGGAAGGAGTCGTGTTAAGAAGTAAACAAACAAAATTTGGTGGATGCATTGGTGCTTCCTATTTTGTAAGGCCATGCGGTCTCTGGTAATGGCGGAGGTGATGATCGAAAGACCTGGTAAGCCCAGTTGGTGCCACTTCAACCGGTACCAGGACCCGCGATGCCGATGTTCTCTCTACTCTGTTTTTGTTTTCCCAAGGCCGTAGTATTGCCCTTTAAACCTGAGCAGTTGCGGCGCGGGCGACTGCCCAAGGAGCACCTTGCAGTGCCTTCGGAGCAAATCTGGAGGGAGGACAGATATTGTACCGATGTAAACCCATTGTGGAAAATGCCCAACGGCGTCGGAATGACTATCAAGTCTGAGCTTTTTCGCTTCGCGGCTGTTCTTCTGACGCTGAAGCGTTTCACGAAAGCAGGTGCACTCCGTTGAAAATTTGCCATTTGGCCAGTTCATCAAAACTTTCCATCCTCAGCAATTTGGCACTTGTGGCGATTCTTCTGGTAAAGCTCCATCCGCCGCAAGTCATTTGACAATCAGAGCTGTACTCGGTGTTTACACGTCTCTGGCCAGCGATTAAGTAGCTGCCGGCATAGAGTGAGATTGTCTCCAAGGTCAAATAATGTGACAACAGATGAATGCGGTCCCTGCCTCCGTTGCAGATATTGCTAGGTGAGGTATCTTGCGAACGTCCAAGTCCATGGCAGTGCCAGTTTGCCATAGGATATATCTGCAGAATAATCGTCGACCTGGGCCTGGTCGGCTTGCTAGTCCGACTGGCTCTGCTGGCTCCGCTACTGGAGACCTGCTGGGCCTTCCGGCCGTTCTGAGAGTCCTTTACGAACTAACCGTTGAAGGGGCCCGACTTCTGGGCTGCTGACTCTCCTTCGCGAAAGCTGTTCGGGCTTTCGAGAATTCTCTCAATGCCGTCCATGGAACGCCAATTGTTTGCCCTCAGCCTGCTCCGCAATGACACTATTGTATCCCTCCTCACGACGGACAGCCTGGCGAAGCCGGCCATCACTGTCATTAACTTCAAGAATAATAGTGTTCGCTCTATGGGCACCTGCTAACGTGATGTCCAAAGTGAGAAGCGAAAGCAGCCAGGCAATCGTTGGCTTCTTCTCACAGGTCTGCGTGAGACGAATATATTTAACAACACGTACTTAGCTACGAGCTTCAAGGTGCGTTTCGCCGATGTAATAACAGAACCTTGGCGACGGTCTCATCTATCCTTCCCAGATGCTTCCAAGTAGAGTTGTAAAGCATGCCTGCACCAAGCTCCGAGCTAGTAAGCAGTTGAGGTAAACTTACTTTCGTCGGCCCGGGTCAAGTCCCATCTCCTCGCCGTCAGTATGTTCCTCCGAAGCAAGACCCCTAGTAGTAAGGCCTGAGGCGTGAATGCTCCTAAGCCATGGAAATGGGCTTGATTCGTCGCTTCAAGTGACAACTGAGGAAAATAGAGCCTTCAAAAGCTTTTGGTTCTTGACAGCCAGTTGAGATCTATTCCGAATCCCAATGCCAGCTTTGGTATGCTTGAATGACAGCGCTAAGGAAATCATTCCCGACTAAAGTAGCTCTTATCAGATAAAGAGGTTCTTCGAGGATGGTTCCAGTCTTCGGGATGCGTAAGTGATATACAAACATGGCTCTCTTCACCGTTTCAAATTCTCCGTCATAGGCATATGGCGCTCTGGAGGATTCATAGGGCCCGAGGTATAAGTAGTGATATATTAATTTTTAACGATAATGAGTAGGCAGTATATAGTTGGTAAATGGTAATGAATTGCCGCAAAGATAAACCTGCTAATATTTCATAGCTTAGATTTGTATAGCGTCTTCTGCTGTTTCTCTGCCTTTTCGGTCTCTTTCTTCCACCAGTCGACTCGAGCATTGATGACGTCGGCGAATGCCTCCAGCCACTTCGGGTCGAATTTGGGCAGTATTCGTCCCGTCGAGCCAGGCGCAGGCTCGCCAGCAATGGCGCGCAACGCTTCAAAATACTCCTCAAAATCTGGGGAAAGAGTAAAGAACGGAACGCCATCACCTCGCTTAACTAGACGATCTGCTTCCCATCTCTCCATCTCCGTTGTGGATGGAAGTTGCCCGCGTCCCGCAAACACACGAGCGGCAGCTACAGCTTGCCACTCAAACACACGGAAGGTGAAACCACCAGTCACCTAGGTCGGTTAGCTCAGATTTTATGCTTGAAGCGAAGGAAGCTTACCATGCCCACAAATGCCAGAGACGGGTCATCGGTGTGGAAAACGTGTTGGTAAAGTCTCGGGATACGCCGATTTTCAACCTTCAACTTTGGCAAGAAGGGGAAGCTGAAGTCATAGCCTGTAGCGAACAACACGACGTCCACGTCGTCCACAGTTGACTTGTCGCTGAATGTGATGCGGCCGGTCTTGTGGCAAAAATGCGTGATTTGCGGCTTGATGGTGATGTCGGGATGGGTGAAGGGGGCCCATCCGAATGCGGGTAGTGGTTCACGAAGAGACGCTATCACGGGAGTTTGTGATACTAGGCGAATGTCGTGTAGTGCGTCAAATGCCGAGACTGAACCACCGACGACTACAACCTTCTGATGCACGTGTTAGCTCGACGGAAAAGTCTCCCCGCAGATTACTAACCTTGCCCCTGAACTCCTCGGGACTTCGAAAGTGTTTGGTGTGCTTTACGCGCCCCGGGAACTTCTCATCATACTTGACGAGGCCTGGGATATCGGGAATGTAAGGCAAGTAGAAATGACCAGACCCGACAACTATCGCATCGAAAGTTTCTTGCCACCAGTAGTCTTTCGACTTGCCTGGGACCACCTTCCTGAGCGTCAAGACCCACTCGTCGCCCTTCTTCTCCGCCAGCTCGACCGTGGTGCTGAACTCGACCAGCTTGTCATGGCCTCCACGTGTGAAGATTGCCTCGACCCATTCTCGAATGAGCTCGCGGTGTCTGAAAGGGGCGCCGGGTCCATACTGGGCAATCGTGCGCTCCGAGAGAATCTTCGGGATAGGTTCTTGCGTGAAGGCCATGATCTCGGGCGTGATGTTGCTGTGGAGGGTTTCGTGTACTCCGGTATCCGCATAGCGCAGCTGATGCGAGTTGATCTTCTCAGTCTTCGGGGTCCATGTGGGAAAGGTCTTGGGGAGGTCGACGGGAGGATTAGCTCGTTGCTCGACGAGGTCGCGGAGAGAAGGGATCCGTGACGGAAGCTCAGGAGTATACACCCTAAGGTGGGCTGTTAGCAATTGAATTTGGTTGGATCACTGCAATCATTATTTGGACTTACCAAGTTCCTCCAGCGAGATCCCGTCGCTCAAACACGCGGACAACGTCGAAGGCCTGCTCCTTCACCAGCGCATCCGTAGCAATCGCGCCCGCCGGACCGGCGCCAATAACAGCCACTCTACGTATTTCCTTGGCCATAATGATGTTCTAAAATGTGTTGAAAATTACGAAGATGAACCCAGATGTTTTGATGTCCAGGCGCGCATCGCAATTCATGAACACTCGCCTCAATTGGTGACGTCCGGTGCTGATGAGTGTCTTTTCGGTGGCTTCCGCGTGGACAAGGCATTGAGACGATATCGGAATATAGTCGGACGCGTCGGGGACCCTCCGACATGTCGTGATCCGAACATGTGCTGATTGTTGGTTGTCGCAACGGGCGCAGTCCCAAGGTGGAGCTCGTTGACGATTGCATCACGACCCCTGAGAAAGACGCAAGTGGGCCGGCATGCTTCCATGCCACCCAAGACTGCAAGTCCAGACACATTTTAGATAAATTCCGGGAATAAGGAAATGGGACAGATAACGTTTGACAGCATGCGAAGATCACATTACGACTTAATTGTGCTTTTGAAGTGTGCTTCAAATATTCAAGGACTAAAACGATCACCTCGTTGACCGAATGGTACTGTAGCTGTCATGCTGACTGGAGTGTTGAGCTATAGGACGTATCTGAAGTGAAGGTTCTCCTTGTCTGTGAGGTCTTTGAATGCAAGTCTGTCCCGTTCACTCTCGTTCAGGTCGAGAGTGTCCCGCCTTTTGTTCTCCTTCCACAGCAGGACGTACAGCGCCGATGCTGAGACGATGGTGATGCAGTAGCTACGAATGTCTGTTAGTCACCCAGCAATTGGCGATGAATCGGAAACAACGTACCAAATGATTAAACCGGTCCAAAGTTCTGGATAGTGCTGTGCTTTCGTTTCGCTTCGGACAAGCTGCGGGCCCACGATGTTTCCCACGCAATAGGCCACAAACACAGCGGAAGCCATGAAGCTTTTCTTTGTCTCACCCGCAACGTTACCTGCGCCCAAAGTGACGGTCAAACTAACAACGGGCCCGAAAAACCCGATGAGTGAGTAGCCAACAACTGGCGCGACCGGCCGCACGCCCCATTCTGACTTCCAGATTGTGACAAACCCGGCAATCACGGGAAGAGTACACGTAATAAGCGTGATGATTCGGATGTTGCGGTATTTGGAGCAAAGCCAGCCAGTGAGCGGAATGCCGATGGCACAAATCGCTCCAAGCGGAAACTGGAAGAGGATGCTGTCCAAGGCGGAGTATCCGAATGTCGAGACGATGAGGGGACCAAACCCAGAGACAGCACCGTTGACAGTGTATCTGTTCCCAGAATCAGCTTCATTTTCAACATATCATCACGGGAAAACTCACCCAGAAGCCATGGTCAAAGCCACAAGCCAAACCTTCGGATCCAGCATCGCCTCCTTTATCTGGCCTCCCTTGATAGTCTGATTCTTCACGCCAGTTTGCCCCCGCCGCAAACGCTCCACAGCAACCGCCCTCTCCTCAGGCTTCAGAAACCAAGCCGTGAGTGGCGAGTTTGGCAGAAAAAAGCACCAAATACCAAACAGAAACGTCAGTCCGCCAGCAAGCACGTAGATGTACTGCCACGGGGCGAGCGCGCCGCCCTTGATCTGCGCAAAGCCGTAGTTCAGGGCGCTTCCTATGATTGTGAACCATCCAGTGCCGGAAAACCACCAACTTTGTCTGAGGGCTTGCTCTTTTTGGGTGTAGTATCCGCTGACGGTTGTCATGAAGGCTGTTGGGATGATTGACTCCGTGAAGCCTACATAACGTATGCTAAGTATGTGGTTCGTGTCTCATGTACTGATCAGCGACTCACCTAAGAAAAAACGTTGAACAAGAAGTCCTTGCCATGAGGTGACGCCAGCAGTTGCAGCACAGATGATTGCCCAGATCATAACGACGGGGCCAAGTGTCCATCTGGTGTTGAATCTCTGCAGTAGATATGTCATCGGATATGACCCGATGAGCTGGCCGAAGTAGAAGATGGATGTTGCCCAGCTCAGACGGGTTGTATCTGTCTTGGGTGGTGTCACTGAACTATCAATAACTGAAAGATGTAGATCTCCTGTCATTCCGAATAGTGCTGCGCTTCCGAGAATCGCCTATTGCATGAGTTAGACGCTGGCAGCGACCGGGGAAACCTTTGCTCACCTTGTCATAGTATACCAGTCCATAGCCTAATTGTCTTTGTCAGTGTCCTGTTGATTATGAGAAGATCCGGTGCAGTCTTACCAATGACCATCGCTGGCATCAGGAAGAGGTCAATCTTCCTCACGACGCGGGCCTCGATCTCAGGATCAATCACTTGAGCGTGGTCTCCGACCGCTTCCAGAACTGAGGATTGATAACGATCATGTTTCTCCGACTCTGCCTGTCTTGAATGACTCTCGTGTCCATCTTGGACGTCTGTCTGTGCCGCCATCGAGCCTTAGACCGTGGGTCGAAATGACACTAAACGAGGTTGATATCTCATATCCAAGATGGTTGTATCACGCATGTGACTTTAGTTATATGTTCTCGGAAATAGGTCCATGAACACAGACCCTTGTCAGATCTAGAGCCTGGGCAAGGTCTGATACCACCCATTCCCACCACTTCTGGGCAAGACCGGATTGCCTCATCGGTCTCCATCTTGATGACAGCTTCGGCCCCACACCATGAATCCTCTCCTGCGCAACATCAAAGAGACTGTCGGTCCAACGTGAAGACGTTCCTTCCTCATGACCAATAACATGATGCCTTTGAGCGATAAGATAATTCCCGATGTCGGTCCTGCAGTGGTTCCAGCCCTCTGGTAGAGGATTAATAATACCTGTAGACAGCTAATTGTCGGCTCATTGTCGGTGTTCTAAACTCGTAGGATCGGTGGGCAGGCGTTTGAGAAGGGGGTGCGGGGAAGTTGTCGAATATTGGCGAGAGCCCAAGTATATCACAGCTGTGGGTGTCACTCGACCACGCTGCTTCGCAGTTCGAGTTGGCTTCTATGTCTTCGAAGCCTGGACCCTCAATTGACAATAATCGATCAAAATGGCTACTGTCACCGAGACTGTCACTCTTCCATACATCCAGGCACCGGAGACGTCAGCGTCCTTGGACTGGGCCGACCTTGTCGCCCTTGACCTTTCCAAATTCGACCGACCCGGTGGCAAACACGAGTTGGCAGCAGAGCTATCGACTGCCATTGAGAAGATTGGTAAGCCCAACCCCAGATATCCCAAAGCTTTCCATAAAGGTGGTTGACTAATGGAATGCGTAACTCCAGGCTTCTTCTACGTCGTGAACCACGGCCTGAGCAGAGAAGATATCGACACGCAGTTCGCCCTCGCCTCATCCGTCCTCGGGCTCTCAGATGCAGAAAAGACACCCTATCGAGCGGCACTCGAAGCCGGCGACTACAACGGCTGGAAGCCCGCTGGGACACGCGAGCTGATCCCAGGCGTGCGTGACAACTTTGAGATTTACAATATCCCCAAGTTTATTCCGGAGCACGCCGGGCGGTCGCACCCCGAAGTTGTGAAGGAGCACTGGGCAACTATCGAAAGGTTCTCGAGGCATGTGCATGACCACATTGTCAAGAAGCTGTTGGTCGTCTTTGCGCTTGCGCTGGGGCTGGAAGATGAGGACTGGTTCGTGAATAAGCATCGGTATGAGAAGAGCAGCGGGGACCATCTCAGGTACATGAAGTACTATGCAAGGAGCGAAGAGGAGAATAGGAAGCTTGACGGGGTATGGTTGAAAGGGTACGCCTCAATGTTCGCGATCGCTAAGGCACCCCCGAAGCTGACAGCTTTTGCGATATCAGACACTCAGACATGGGCAGCTTGACCCTCCTCTTCCGCCAGCCCGTCGCAGCCCTCCAGGTCTTGACAAACGAGGGCACCTGGAAGTGGGTGCGGCCCCAAACCGACGCCTTGACAGTCAACATCGCCGACGCATTACAATTCCTCACAAGTAACCATCCCCCGCGCCTCACGCACACGCAAGCCGTCGCTTACTGACCCCTCCCCAGACGGCTACCTCAAGTCGAGCATCCACCGCGTCGTCGCCCCGCCGCGGGACCAAGCACACATCAACCGCCTGGGCGTGATCTACATGGTGCGCATCGAGGACGACACGGAGCTCGTCCCGATCAGGGAGTCCCCTGTCCTGCAGCGGCGCGGCCTCGCGGACGGGGCCGTGCTGGGGGCCGACGGGAAGCCTGTCAAGGCCGGGGAATGGGTCCGGGAGCGGATCATCAAGAACCTGGGCAGCACGAGCTCGGCGGCCGGCGACAACGCGGTCAACGACCTCGAGGTCATCGAGGGCGTCAAGATGAAGTACTTTGACTGAAGATCCAAGGTTCTGGTGTTGCGACCGAGGCGTCGCGGGGGCTGGCATATGCTCAAAGAGGATGACGCTAGCAGGGACACGTGGAGGGGCCTGTTGGGCCACAAGGCGGGAGCTACGCTGCCTTAACCTGCATGTACCAGTGGCAGTTGAAAGGAATGGTAATCGCAAACCGCCGAATGGTCCGACGCGCTCTGCTGAGAGAAAAACATCTTTGGACGGTTCCGGCCTTTGGGGAAGCTCTCCCTTGGAGAAATGCGACCAATCCCGCGCTCCTTATTCTTGATTACGACCCGCTCGAGACGACGGACCAATCGAGTGCCGCGTTCCTGATGATCTTGGCGGGCTGGAACTGGTGTGTAGCGTAGATCCTCCCTGAAATCCCAAGGAAGCGAGACCTTTGATCTCAGCCACGCGTTTGAGGGTCAGCTGGTCGTGGCCTGTTTACGACGTGTCCAACGGTATGAATGCTGGGGTATTTAAAGATGAAGGCCCCCCAGTCCGTTTTCGTCGAGCATCACAGAGGTCGACAGACATCTTGACACCTGAACGAAGACACTCCCAAGAATACACTGCATCCAGCGAATATATTCCCAACCAAAATCCAGTCGTCGAGACTTCCTCAACCATCATCTCCAGCCTCAAATTCTCCAGCCCCATACCAGCCACAAACATGTCCGGAATGCCGTTTACCGCCGGTAGCGAAGCGTACGGTGGCTGGCCGCACCGCCGCTCGATCATCGAGTTCAGCTCGGACTTCAAGGACGCTCTCCGAGCAGACATCCACGAGGCGGAGTCCTCAGAACGCTGCGACGAGGCGGCCCAGACGCCATCTTCTCCACCGAGTTCATTCAAGTCCAGCTTCTTGGACTGGTTCTTCACATCAGACCCGCTCAAGCCGAGGAAATAAGGGATATTCGGGGGCAGAATGAGGATGTTCCTCTGGGAGTGTGCAGCTTTTTGACAGCTCGGGGCTGATGCACTGGGGATCCGGAGGATGGGGCCGTGGTGCGGGGGTTCGGGAAGTTTATCTGCTGCTTGGCGTTGACCTTGTAATATTTTTGGGACACGATGAGATGGGATGGCTGTTGCCGGCGACGGCTCATGATTACGGATGGCGCTCTCTCGACTCTATCTACGTTTGACGATTATTCGCACGATGGGAATAAAATGATACCCTTTCATTCAAGATTCAAGTTCTCTTCCACTGCGACTGACAGTGTGTCGTGGCACTAGTCATGCGACTTTGTGTCTGCCCACGTCACCCAAGTCATCCCTTAAACCAGCGTCAGCATTGTCTTCACCGAAGGGGAGAAACAAAGTATTCCAAAGACTCACGAAGCCACGTCCTGGAATCCTTCTGACGCATCACATGAATCGCTCTCTATTATTTGCTGTGCATGAGCCACAGACGTGACTCTGTTGGCTGCTGATCAGTAAGCCTACGCCATGCCAAACATCGAAGCGCCAGCCCAGCGAAAAGAAGCACAGGAGGAAGGGCTGGGCATTCTTGTGTCTTCTTGTCGAATTCAAGGGAGGACCCTGAGTGACGCACGTACCGGGCGGGTGGGCTCACTGGCGCAGGCTGTGCCGAGCTGCGCCCAACTTGTATGGCAGCGGACCTAGCCGGCCTACGTCATTGGCCGATCCCGACCGGCGATCGGGGGCCCCCAGCCCCGGCTAGGCCGCCCGCACCTGTCGCAGGCCACTGAGATTCGCGGGACCCACAAGCACGGAACTGCCCCCCGGGATCCACCCTCCCGTCAGCTGCACCTTCAGCTCCCCCGTTTTGAGTTAATGTCAAACAGAATCGGGGTGGCAGTGGTGCAAGGCTGAATTTCTCAGTGTAGGCTGAAGCTTTATCTCTCGAATGGTTGGTCGATAGGGCAATTTGTGCCATCATGCTGCGTCTTCCATGATCCTTCCTCGCGCTAGAAGGCTTCTAGAAGGCAGAATTGCCCGGGCGATCCTGCGTCTTGGTGAAGCTTGTCTCTAGCCTGCAAGGCAGTCACGTCAGAGCTACGACTGCCGAGCATATTTGGAAAGTTTTGTATTTAACCAAAGCTCTTGCACTCGACAGCTTGTCATTATTTCTTGCCATCTCAGAACAAAAAGCAATTTCATGGTCACAACTTCGAACCATCTCACGAACATCTCAATACTACACCCACAGAAAAACAATCCTCATTTACAAACCTTAAAAACAGCACACATCCACTTCTAAGACAGACAACTATCAGGATGTGTCTCCCATTCTCCTCGAAGAAGCACACGTACGAAAAGTCCGAGTACGCGCCCAGGCCAGCACCGGCGTGGAGCAGCAACTACGGCACCTCAGGCCGAAACACCCTTCATCGCAATGGCGGTCACAGACATCACTACACCAGTCCTGGCTTTGCATATGTTGGAGCGACAGGGGGCGACGGCGGCGGAGGACATCATGGATTCAGCGGTGGTGACGGCGGAGGTGGAGGATGCGGAGGTGGTGGTGGTGGTGATGGAGGCGGCGGCGGTGGCGGCGGCGGCGGTGGCTGCTAAAGGGTCCGAATGAGGACCTACGCGGCATGACTGATGGAGTTTTTGGGGACGCTGTATTGATACCTGTTTTATGACCCATGATACCTGAGCCAGAAAACTGGCAATAGACTTTGATGATATTCTGCGTCCCTCGACTGGCCAATCACACGATTGGGCGTGCATAATCGTGATTTTGTTGCGATAGGCCACTTCAATCTCACCTCTGCCTGATTCGCAACCCCTCATTTCTATCTTCTAAGGACCGTGTGGCTGCGCATTCGATCTTGACCTACACAAGACGCCCACCATGCCACTCTGCAAAACATGTGAGGCCTTTGACCTAGCCAGTCTCCTGGATCAGGACCGCGAAGTCCATGACCTCGTCTTCCACAAGTCTATCTCGAAGCTGAAAAATAGTAGCTCGGCATGCGACTTCTGTCGGCTGCTCTGGACGACCCTAACAAAAGACCAAGCCGAAGACAGCGACTTCTTCTCCGTACTCGAGAAAGATGATGACTACCAGTCCCCGGTCGTTCTTCGCGGTATTCAGTACGTCAATGATGACTACGAACCAGGCGGTGTATTTCGCTGCAAGGTCCGATGCGACCGGCTTCGACTGGCAGGATATTTGAGCTTCTATTCGGCAGAAGGTGACGGTAGTTGTATAACGCATCTGGACAACATTATCTTTAGCAGAACGATCAAGCCAGCTGAGCAACAACTGGACCTGCTACGAGAATGGGCTGATGACTGCGATCAGAATCACTCAGGCTGTCGTCGCGATGTTGGAAAACTGCCGACAAGAGTTATCGATGTTGGGGAAGATGAGAAATGGGAGCCTCGATTGGTGGTGACGGATGGGAAAGTAGGCCGGTATGTGACATTGAGCCACTGCTGGGGCCTTCATCCTGTCATTCAGACGACTAGCCTGACAATTGGCGACCACCTCAAAGAGCTGCCACTGTCGAAGCTTCCCACCACCTTCAGGGACGCGGTCATCGTGACCAGGGCTATGGGCATCCAGTACTTGTGGATCGACTCCTTGTGCATTGTCCAAGACTCTAAACAGGATTGGGAATGGGAAAGCGCCAACATGGGCTCTATTTACTTCTCCTCTTACCTCACGATCGCGGCATCAGGATCAACAGACTCAAGAGGTGGTTGCTTCATTCATCGGGAAACCTCCAGCCATGTAGAGCTCAGATGCTCGCAGCCAGACGGGAATGACTCGATCCGAGTTATGGTCCGGCCTCAACCTGGAGACTTCGTACATCTCTCCAAAAGAACGTTACATACGCGGGCCTGGGTCCTGCAGGAAAAGATACTTTCGTCCCGAATGATCAACTTCGATACCGACCAGCTGCTCTGGCAATGTAAAGAGACCCTCGTCGCAGAAGACGGGATTCCTCCAGGATGGGAATTTCCCGCAGGGCGCTTCTTCACAGAGCCGGATGACCTCAATTTGTCCTTTCCGTATACCACGGACTCGAGCGAGGGTTCGAGCTTTGAGGCTGACTGGAATGGCATGGTGGCACACTACGCCAGCCGAGGTATCACCAAGTCCTTCGACAAACTCCCAGCCCTCTCTGGTCTAGCCAAGGCCATGGAAGATCGTACGGGAATTGGGTATGCAGCGGGGCTCTGGAAGGCCAATCTCGCCCACAGTCTGCTCTGGGGCCGGGTTGGGCATTGGCTGAGGACACCTACGGAAGGGTATCGCGCTCCAAGCTGGTCCTGGGCTGCCTTAGAGGGAGGAATTTCCATGACGATTGGAAACACACATGGATTGGATGTTTTTGAGCCCATGGTGGAGGATATTGAGACAACGATTGAGCCAAGTGGCCTTGATCCGAGGGGGACGATAAAGTCTGGCCATCTTATGCTATCTGGAAGAGTCAGGGCGTTTGACAGACGGCAGAACCCTCAGGATCCGGGATATTTCCACGTTGTAGAGGTGAATTCTCGCGCAGAAGGCGCGGTGTCCGATTACCTGCTGGACAAAGGTGAAGTTGCTGGACAAATAATCTTCGACGAGCCTTTCAAGTCCAACGATCAGCCTTTGTACTGCTTGCAGGTTGTGCGTCGGAAGGAGAACAACACTAGCTGGCACGGGCTCATCTTGGAGTCTACTGGGAGTGAGAAGGAGTTTAGACGCCTTGGCCGTTGCTTTACCGAATACGTGCACAATCCAATGTGGTTCGACGATGTACCCGTGGAACGAATAAAGATCATTTGAATATGAGGGTATGCCCTATTACCGGTTCAGCTGTTGGTGGGAATGAGTACAGAATGAGCCACAATGCGAACTGGGTCAGCCCATACTAAAGCTAAGCCCATGTTTCTTCATCACCATACTCAGCCCGCGCGGCCCATACGCACGAGGATCTGGATCCGCCCACAGCATCTCCATCGCCTTGGCCGCCACCTTCACCCCACCCGGCGCCCGCGTGTTGCAGTTCAGCCCCATCCTGAAGCCGTCAGCAAGCTGCGGTCGCCTGCAAAACGAAGCCAGAATACACGCCGGCCAGAGCATCATCCTGCGAAACGGCGCGGCGCTTGAGTACACTGCCCACATCAGTGGCAAAACCTTGTCTATGTGCAAATCGATTTCAGCGCAGAGGTCCTCGCGCTCATGCAAGTCTTCATGAAATGCAGAGTGAAGATATACGATCAGGGCGGTACGATAGATGGCGACGGCTGGACCTTGTTGGTATCGCGGACTTGAACCCTCGCCGGTGAGAACATCAGAGAACGCATCCCAGCCTTCTAAGCGTTCCACGAGGTCCTGATAGGCAGCATACGACGCTTCAGCTTTGGCGTTGTTGAGCTCCTCCAAGCGCCGTTTCTCGACCAGACTGGCTATCTCGGGTATCATCTCAAACAGCCCGTGTCCGAAGCCGAGCATAAAACCGCAGGACTTGTACTCGCCGAGGAAGCTCAAAGATTCTAGGAAGGGATCCAGCATAATGGGATGGTCTTCCATTGCGCCTCGTGGCGTAATTGCCAGTTTCAATGCCATGAATGAGTAGATCTCCAGCAGGAAGCCTCTGATGTGACCCAGCCTGTCAGAACTTGGATTTGGCCCGTTCTTTGTGAGGCTGAGAACGTAATGGCGGCTGGCTTTGATGTGATGGAACACTGAGCCGTTTATATCTCCTTGTGTATGCTAGCACACTTTAGCAAACATGCCTTGATAAAGATCTCGGCCGTATAGCTTACCTCATAGACACAAAGCAGAAGAAGTATCAGCAACACATACTGGGCCTTCTCTTCCTTGCCGCTCCCAAAGTAAGGCGTGACTTCATTGGCGAGAACCTTCTGCAGCCCGGACAAGACACGTGCGTAGTGGCCGCGGGTGGCCACCTCCACATGTCGGGCACTAGGATCAAGGGCAACCATGTGGGCCCCGCCGATGCCGAGGATGCAGTCCATAATGAGCCCGTCCGACAGTGCCAAGGGAAGTACGTAGTTGATGAACGGGTTCCCATCGGCACTTGGGCCTCGTGCTAAGATATCCGCCGTGTTGGAAAGGTACTGTTCATATAGTTGGCGGGAGGTGTCACTCAGATTTGACAGGATCCCAGGGGTAAGAGAAGCGCGTAGAAAGAGCGCATTGGCTGATCGGCCTTCTGCGACGACTGATTGAGCGAGGATCACTGCTTCAGAGTGGTCCATGCCAGTAAGCTCCTTTGGCTGAGGGCTTGAATCATCCGATGAACTTGACAAGTGCTCTTTCAAGTCGCTTCTAGTCCGGGATGTGTTCTCGTTGTCGTTATTCTCGTTGACAGGCCATGAGCACTCCCGCCCACTGCGGCTGCAAGACGTGCAGCTCGGCTTGACCTCGTCGCACTTTCTCCGCCGCGCGCGACATGACAAACAGCCGTTTTTAGAGCGAGGCGTGTTGCGGCGATACTTTGTCGGGAACTTGGCGGTTCGGATTGGGAGGCTTTCCGCACCTCCCACGTCTGGGGAACGGTTCGTGCTAGGTGGGATCGACGCGACTGACATGATTCTGACAGGGTGCACTGGCTGGAATTGTCGAAACACAGTGGAGATGCAAACCATTGAGGCTGCCGACAACGTTGAAGTGTCCGCCTCTTGTGATCAGCCTGGAGCTCTGGTGAGTCGTCGAGACATGTCAAGAAATATTGATCTTTTGAAGTGGCCTGCGAGATCTACATGCTGCGCAGCGTAGGGCGAAGGATCGACTCAGCCATGCTTGGCGTCTGACCAAAGTCCCCTGTATTCGAGTCGCATCCTGTGTACTGCGCCAGAAAGCCATATTTCGATGGACGATGCTTGAAGCCATCAGCATAAATTGCGTCGTAGAATTTCGCGTTTATGATCTAGTCAATTCAGAGAAAGCTTTCCAAGGGTCATCTTTTCTCGAAACCCTCACACAGAAACGGCGCACTTCCGAACATTGAAGACTCAATTTTCCTCAGTGAAAGTGACAGTACGCTAGCGATATGGACACTAACGACAACAGCAGTCTCTTATCTAAACGCTTATCTATCCATCATCTCAACCAGGAGGACAATCGGGCCCCGTATGGCTTGCAGTGAGCCGACGTCAGCGCGGCCGGGCCGGTCGTACGGCCCTCAAGATGGCGGAAAAAAGCATGCGGGTAAGCTGCATGTTGGCAAACTCAAGCTTCTCCAGAATGCCTAGCAAATGGCGTTTTGATAAGAGCAAATATAACAGCGTATATCACATAACTACGCCGCATCACTGCTGCAGGCAGAACCATAGCTGGCCAGCTGAGTATTAGCTGGCTCTGATATGTTGAGTTTTTACCATAAATGGAATCTCAAATTGACGGTCATTTACGAATTCTAAAGCCAGTGCTGTCGTCACTTTCTATTTCTTGTCTCATGAATCGCGCGCGTGCTGAGGCGAGAATAAGGTAGTTCAGCCTTAGCCCTGCCCCACGTCAGGTGGGCTAGCGTTGGGCCCCGAGACTTTAAACTGGTGATGCCTCGAATTCTATAAGAGTTAAATAACGGGAAGCCTGGAAACGATTCCTCTGTCGTTTGGTTCCATATTACGAGACATGCAACCTTCTCGCCATCAAACCTTACCATGAGATGAGCACTAATAAGCGGGGTCTTGAGCCTCATCAGTCTTTCACTAGGCGCTACGATCCCCAGTCATGAATCTCAAAACGCTTTAGCTTCTGTGTACAAGGTATACCGCAACTTGGTTTTCTGAATAGGCTAATGTACCGCCCGGTTAGCCAGAAACTACCGTCCGGATAGCAAAACTTACAAATAATGCGTCTATTCTTTGGAGAACCCTTTTAAGTCTTTTCGCACGAATGTCTTCGGCAGACATTCCATCCAGAGTCGTCCGAAAAATGAATGGCTCCGATTCGAGGAGCCAAACCATGAACCGGTACATGTAGAAGCTTGTTGCGGGCTTCTTATGAGTAGCCCACAATGTATACTGGGCATTCCATAGATCTTCGGCCTTTTGCTTTTCAAAATCGTCCGAACCATAATCTGGCACAAGTGGCGGCATTCCTCTGATGAATTCAAAATAGTCAACATCTGGCCGACTCAGCAGAGCTGTCAAACGATCATCTGGAGATCCCACCGAGTCCAAGCTCGCTGCCAGCAGGATCCGTGAAGCTGTTGAGAGATCCCGCGCCATTGCAAGGGCGACACCACAGGTGTAAAGGCTACTTGAAATGCTCATGCAATCCACGAAAGTGTCCCCCGCGGTTCCTTCTGCGTCCGAGTGTGCCCATTCAATCAAAAATTCGAGGAATTTTGACCTTGAACGAGTAAAGTCCTGGAACATTACAATTTCGTAGTGGTGATGAATCGAAATCAATGAATGATCGGGGAAGACTTTTTCCATCCAAGGCCTAAACAGCCACCAGGTAACGGATGACCACCGATCCCGCTTTGCGGTCGTCATCTTAGACGCGATCATTTGCCGAAGCAACCTATTGGAAATGCTGCAACTGGTAGCGTGCTGATCAAGTAGGCCAGGAAATACGCTCAAAATGTACTCAAGCAAAGGACTAGACTCCAACCTGTGAACAAACGACTCCCACGATTCGTTCAAGCCCCCACAATCTGGCATATCAAGCGTCAAACTAAAATAATTGACACACGCCGAGCATATGATATCGAGACTGCGGTCATTGCTTATTTGTACGAAAGATGTTCCGTTCCTGCCCAGAAGGAAGTTTCGTGCAGTTGAATGAACTAGCTGGACCAAGTCTTTTGGGTCAGTGTCGTACTCAGTCATCGGGCCCCTTGAAGATGAACTCTGATGCGGGATAATCTCGATGAATCCACCGCAAAGATCATTCAGAAGTATTGTCATTCGCTCCCACTTGCCCCTAGGAAGAATTATACGATGCTTTTCAAGAAAACGCTCCTGGTGATGTGGCGAATCATCCCAGTCAAACATTGCCAATGCATCGCGCATTTCACATAGTTTGAGAGCTTTTCCACAGAAGAGAAGCCACGAGAAAATGTAGTTAGCTTTAGGAAAGTCACTCGAAGGGTTTGCACCCAAACGAGCGAGGATATCCTCATAAAGCCCTTCGACGCTGGTAGGAATCTTGTGGAGGGCTTTTCTCAGGCTTGCAACGGTGCTTGCAGGTGAAGATGCATGTTCTTCAAGTTGACGCAGGACCATGATTACCCACAACACAACGCCATCAGCGTTTTCAAGAAGATGTTCTCTGATGAAACCAAGCTGATAACTTGAGGTGTGAAGGGTGCCAGGAGCAATGCTGTTATCATTATCTGACATCAGATATCTCCAAAGCCGGCTCAGGCGAGTTTCGACGATAATATTTATATCGCAGTTTCGCTCGTTCTTCATATCTATTATGTGTGTCGGTCTTATTGCGTTCTTGATCGAAATCTCCGGTCGACTCAGGGTAATGATCTTGAAAATTTTCGGTTTATCAAACTTGCATAACGTGGCAAAAAGTCCAAAAACCCTCTCCCTGGTCTGTTTCGAAAGTAAATTGTCAGATGATTCATCGAGGCCGTCAAGGATTAAGAAGATAGTCCGATTCCCGCCTCTTCCGTGGCATTCTAGATCAGGAATGCTTAGAAGCACTTTTTCTAGTTGTTCAAACTCCCAGTTGAAGTTATCCTGTCTATGCGATTCTCGAAACCCATCGCGATATGCGGCATATAGAGTTGCATCTTGGCTGAGGATCTGGTGCAGTATGGACCTCAGCATCGACACATGGTCTGCCTCTAAACGGTCGCCGCGGGAGCTGTAGAAATAGTCGGCTATGAGATTTTTGTCGGCGCTCTTTCTCAGATGGCGGCTTAGAGATGTCCCTATGGTAGATTTCCCGCTGCCAGGTTTTCCGTGAATCCATAGAAGAGTCGACTTGTTGGCAAGCCACGCGTTGTAGACTTCGTGCCCACGGATCCAATCTGTAGTGCCCACTTCCGGTTCATCAACAGCGTTCTGCCGCGGGCCCGAACACAGTGATAAGAGACATTCTGCTTCGTTGTTAGCTTCAATCAGCTCTGTGGTTTCTGCGTTGTCGGATATTTGTATTTAATTACCTCTTCTCTCAGCATCCTCATCGATGCGTAAAGACTGAGCGGGTCGAAACTGAACAGGTGGACCACTCTTTTGTGCCCGAGGCCTTGGGTTTGAAACTACCAACACCTTGTGCGGCGCGGTTTCGTCAGCTTCCAGCCGATCTTTGGAGGACGATCGGTACAGGAGCTGGTGTAAACAAAGCAAAGCTTCATCTAATGGCTGACTCAATTCTGCGTCGAAGCCGACCAATGATACTAGCACTGGCCGACCTAGAGCCTCCATTGCGCATGCAAGAAGAGTCCACATGTGTTCTGATGGCGGATTCTCAGAGCAGTACAACAATTTCCATGAATCCGTGAGACCCTCATTTGGGGCTAGAGACTGGATGATGCCCTCCATTGCACCTATACATTTCCGAGAAAGGGAAAATAACTGTGAAATGAGCAAACGGGGTAGCAATGATTTCCATGACTCGCTCTGCCGTTTCTGCTTGTCATCTGGGGCGAAGCCCCAGATCACCTCGGCATCTTTTACCTTGAGATTCATGGAAATATTTTGAGAGGTTGAGACATGCCACTCCGACGACGCTTGGTACTCTACATATAAAGTAGAGAAATTCTCAGAGGATCTCCATTCTCGTGCTTGAGGCATGGCGCAGACCCATTTGTGGACGGTCATATCTGGCGCAGTGGAGGATAATACTTTTACTCTTACCGGGAAGGCAAGTTGGATGTATTTATCAGTCCAGACTTTTAGATCTGAAAGACTGCATGTCAGCGCCGCTCATGTAATCGCATTACGCCTGACTTGGCTCCAGCCTTTCTCATGGTGAAAATAGGTTGAACTGTATTACGTACTTGAAAAATCTACAGCTATGCCCTGTGTACACGATGTGACTATTTCCTCGAGGGCGTTGCGGACTGCTCGATACTTCTGGCTCGCCTCAGCGTCAAATTTACACATTTCTCGGTGGTTTGCGTCTTGAATCGGAACAGCCTTCTCGTTGGTCGTGTGCAGAGTAGCTGAATCTTTATCAACGATCTGTATGTCTCAATGTTAGAGTCTGATCTGTTTCACTGCATCGCATTTGTACATACGATTCTGTTCCCCATCTTCTTTGTCTCGTAAAAGGTTCGGATCACTTTGATCTCAGACCCAGGCTCAACAAAGGCGCGTGAGATACTCGAAAACTCTGGCGAATTACGCTTTAGCCCCTGGACAAACCTGCTATTACCCCACGTTCCAAGACTAAGAGCGCTCAGCAATCTTGATGCAAACTCCCCCCAATAGGCATCATCTGCTCCGCGGTGAGGGACGCCGAAGAACATCAACCCCAATGTGCTTTTCTGTACATCCCTCCAATGATTGGTACGTTCTCTTGCCAGGTTCAGGACCTAATCGTAAGTTAGCACCGCACAGTACCAACTTTTGGTTTTTGACTGACTCTCTTCACAATGACTCCGCCTAGGCTATGCGCGACGAAAATTATCGGTTTACCGGTTGATGATGTTCGGGAGCGTTCTCCGTCTAAGGAATCGAGCAGAGATATCGCAACATCGTTGATGTCCGCAACCGTCTGGCTCAGAATACTCGAATCATACCCGAATGACCATACTCTGGCGCTCGGTAATTGCGAGGGAACGAAATCTCGAAGCCATAATCTCCCGTTGCTCGTCCAAGTGCCCTCCCAGTCTCCACCAAGACCGTGAACAGCTACGATGCTGTGAAATCCAATTTTAGCAACCGGCAGGAACGTAAAGCTGAACCATGGGTGTATGGATTCTTACTCAAATTCAAAATTTGTTGATGTCGCTGTGGGTGAGAGACGAAACAGACCGTATTTCTCTCGTTCCTTTTGCGCAGGTCATTAAATATTCTTCTCATCCTGCCATCCGCTAGACGGACTTAGAAAGGCAATCACTCACTTGGCTTGCACATTCTGAAGGAGGAGGCGTATTCTCGGGGTTTGATTCGACCGCCTGTTTACCGGCATCCTTTTGGCCCCAACGCCTGAGAATGGGAACCTTGTCTCGAAGCTTTCTCATCGCAACTTTTGTTGCACTCATCCACTTTGTCAGCGGCGGCCCAAGGAAGAACGCAAGAGCATACGAAATGACATGCAACGATGTGAGAACAGCGAGAGAACGGTTAGCGGGAGCACGAGGGTGGGAGAGGGGCTGTTCTAATTGCCATAGCCTGATGCATTGTTTCCTGAGGCAAAAGGTATCATGTATCCAATGGGAGGCATTCATCGATGTCTTGGTGATTTGCTTACAGCCCTCATGCACCTGACCTGGAAAGGGACGTATACAAGCCACCTCATGCATAACGTGCGAAGTATTTCTTGGCGGCCGTTTCTATGTCACCGGTTTTACCTCATTAGGGATCGAGAAGCCAATTGATGAGAATGACGGGAATACGAATGGGTAAAGCAAACTTGATCTTTGAAATATTGGCGAGACACTAATTAGCTCAGGTCATTAAATCGACATATGAGTATTATCGAGTTTTACTTTCAAATAGCAGAGATACTTTCACAGCAATTTGTGCCCCTCTGTAGTTGGTCTTGTGTTACCACACAGTGGTCGATATACGTGCTTGAAATTAATCCGCAATCGAGCTACAGTGGTTTTGGCCGACATGTGGTTACTCTGTGAACAGGTATTTGCTATTCGGGAGAGTTGATCTTGTCACATGGCTTTTCTCTTGGGAGATAAATACTGCTCACGGAGACCAAAGTTACGATTGATGATAGCTCGTGAAAATCTATATCCCAAGGTAGGCTACCTCAACCTTTCCCGAAAAACGCTACGCCATTTGAAGCCTACAAAGTTGGCACCTCAGTAAGCAACCAATGAGTCAAACCACCGCGAGAACAAGTCAATCTGGCTCTCCTTCGCAATTGGCAAAACCTGGAATGCCTCACCCAGCTCCATGACAGTTGCATTTGCGTCACTCGCCGGTGCCCAGTCTGCAAGCCCCTCTGCGTTGGGATTTCCGTTCTTGATAAAGGTAACCCAGTACGCATTCATCGTCTCAGCAATCGCGTAGTCCTCGGTCGTCCACGGGAGATCCGTTCCGTACAGGTTGTTCATCGCGTAGTTGATCTCGCTCTCATGGTACGCCCCCTGGGTCTGTCCGGGCGGCGCATGGTCCCAGATGTAGTTGTAAACCGAGGAGGTGGCGTTCTTGGCCCAGAGCTGGGACCAAAAGTATGTGCCGACCTTGGAGCGGTCTGTGAACTGCGCGTTGTAGGCCGCCGAGGCTGTCGCGGAGTCGTTGGCGGGGTATGCTGCGAGAAAGTCCCGCTGCCAGGTGCCGTAGGTCTCGTTGAGGTCGGAAAGGTACGTCGCGAGGGTGATATTTAGGCCGTACGAGGCGCCGCTCTCGTCTCTGGTGTTGCCCGTCATGATGGGGACGTCCTGCGCGATGCCCTTCTCCAAGGTGTTGAGGTAGGTGTCGGGCATGGCGTAGTAATCGAGCGTGGCGGTGAAGTCGAACTCAGACGACAGGAACTCGGTGACCAGATCGTCCATCGGCAGTGCGCGCATGCAGGCAATATCGGAGCAGTTCAAGGACGCCATGAACCTGGCCGCAGTGTCCATGTTCACATCCAAAGTTCTGTAGTTCTCTGCGAGGCTTGTCGCCAAAGGATCTTGAGGGTCCCGAACACCACTCTGGATGATGGCGCCGTGGATGGTGATGTTGTGAAGCGGGCTGTTCAGGATGTGATACGTGGCTGCGGACCCGGCAGATTGGCCCATGACTGTGATGCGATCCGGGTCACCGCCGAATTGAGCAATATTCTCATGGATCCAGGTAAGAGCTGCGAACTGATCAAGCATTCCCCAGTTACCAGAGCTGTTGGATCCAGCACTTGCAAGCCTCTCCTCGTTGAGTTCAGGAGTAGCAAGCCACCCGAAGGAACCAGTGCGGTAGTTGTAGTTGACAAACACCACGCCCTTATCAGCCGTGCCGGCTCCGTCGAAAAGGGGGAACGCAGAGCTGGATCCGGCCGGGTAGCTCCACATCACGACCGGCAACTTGGTGTCGGACGAGTTCGCCGCGCTCCAGATGTTGAGGCTCAGACAGTCCTCGCCGATGGAGTAGTCGGTTTCGCCGGTGCCCAGTGCGGACGGGCAGGCGTTGCCGAAGTCCTTGGCGTCGAGGGTCGTGTTCCAGGGAGTTACGGGTTGAGGAGGCCTGAAGCGGTTCTCACCGGCGGTGGTCGCGGCAAAGGGGATTCCTTTCCAGACGGTGATATCGGCCCAGTTGGTGAGCGACATGTTGGCCGGAGTGCTGTTGAAAGCGGGATAGCCCTGTACGGATCCATACTTTGTTTGGACAACAGTTAAGAGAGCCGCATTGACCTCTGCGAGGAGTGTTGCGGCAGCGGCGAGCTTCCACATGATGTGAGCTGTTATGTGAAGAAGAACGAATGTGATAGTCGGTATTTCTGTGGAAGATACTTTTCCTATTCCAAAATATTTCCAGCTTTTGATCTTTATATGAGCCCCCGAGCCACTTCATGATGGAGACGGGTTAGTCCGTTCGGTTACTGAACACTGCTAACTCCAGATCGTCATTGGACCAGGGCGTGAAGAACAACTCGGCCACGCCGTACGTAAAACAAACGCAGATCGCCTGTTTTCTTCATATTGCTGAGCCTCGATGATGCGACTCAGATTACGCGGCGAGCGCTGCTCTAGAAGCCATAGTATGGTTCTCAGTGCCGGGTCATGATCATCATCCCTTCTTGAGACCGTGAAAGCGAATCCGAAGTGGAATCCGAGGTGGGGCTCTTCCGAGCAACAGGGCCGTTAAGGCGTGACGAGGCGTACGGATGTCGGCAGTTATGGTCCACCTCAGATCAGCAATACAGAGCTAGTACGGATAGTATTTATATGATCGAGGTGCCAACCTTGAGAGAAGTTTGTCGTCTGTATAAAGTAGTCATAGAGTTTCGGGAGGGTAATACCGCAAGAAACCTTTTTCGCCGCCGTGGAGATCATGCAGTGACGCTGTCTCGCTGTGGAGCACAACATTTAAGCGGGATCGACTTCGTCTCATTGCTCCTGGCCAATCATGTTTCAATTGAATCCTCTTATGTCAGTCTCAAAAATGTTTCTTTCGAAATGAATATCATATTTGTCTTTTCTGCGAAATTGTTGTCTTTGTTGCTGCACGCCTTTGGCATGCAGGCATCCGTTTCATTGAAGCCGCTCCGGTGACCCCTGTCCCCTGGAGAACATCCAGCGCTACCTTGTCTTCCAAAGCTTCCAAGCGGTAAATGAAACCACGCCAGATGCCGCAAACATGCCGCTCCATATGCCCATCAACTTGACAATGACCTCTTGGGCAGTCTTCTCAATTGCAGCCGCATCATTCGCTCTCGGCAACGGCTCGTCAGGAACAGGCACGTTCAGAAACTTGCACAGAGGCTCCCATCCTTCCTTCAGATCCATGATGAGCAGCTTGTCAGCCGGCACCATCTGCTGCACAGAATGATTCCAGTTCGGAAGTATTGCTGATCCAAAGGTCAGTATTCGCACGCACAAGCCTCTATGATGTTTTGGGGGCATGCAGAGAAAGGTCTCACAGTGATAATGGTCCCGTCCATCATTCGGACCCTTGATCTTCATCGCTGAGTTGGTGAACTCATTCACCAGCGTCGGGAACCAGCGCCAGCCGGGAACCGGCCACATCACGTACGGCAGCCACCATATAGAGGCATTGCTTCCTACCAGCTGAATACTCTTCGCAAACTTTTCGTTGTCCCGTGTGGTCAATACCACCTTAGCATCCGGGTACAGCTCTAGCAGGTCGGGTATAAAGTCAATCGGCGGCATGTCGGTGCACCCGACGTACCCCGCGAAAATATCTTCAAGCAGCCTGTGGAGTCGCGCTTTGTCGCCGGCGCGCTTGGCCTCGTACGCCTGCGCGAGCTTCTTGCAGTAGGCTGATTTCGCACCATTAATTAGCACGGTCTCTCATATCTAGACGCATCAACTACATAGTGGAATGGGCAAACTTACCATCTTCGCGGTGGAGAACTTGCGTGCCGCCATGCATCACAGGCCCGTCGAGGAGTTTCTCCAGCGCCAGCTGCAGAGAGACGGTGCCGGTCCGGGAGTACCCGGCGCCGATGACCTGGATCCTCCGGGACGGATCCGTGGGAACCGACGGCGCTCCGCCCATTTTTTCTGTCGGCGTCAGAGAAGAATATCGGCGGCGTGCTTCGGTCTAAAATCACGACATTTGCAATTCTGCCGGCGATTGCGTGATTTTTAAAGGCCGCCGATGTTCCGTTATCTGGCACCTCCATCAAACGGGTAGGGTGGAGTTGGAGCGGCGGGGGAGGGCGGCCATGTGCCCATCCTGCGGGATGGAGGAACTTCAGAATGGAGAGGATGGATGGGTGCGCAAGCGAGGCGGGTCTGTTGGGGCGCAGATGCCCGGAAATGCAGCGGAAGACAGGCCTGTCTGCATGATATTGGTTGGATGTTACCTCGCGCTGCCCCTTCAGATTGTCTCTCTAAGCGATCATGTGCTCGGTTAGATATGGTTTGCTACCTTCTATTCCCTAGTTGGGAAGATCATCGGGCGCTCGATGATGACGATGACCTTTGAACGAATAATCCGCATCTGAAAGCTTCACATTTAACGTGCTTGACTTCTCTATTAATTCGTTGCAAGATGAAAGCAGCCAGTTCCTGACTGTCCTTTAAATGCGTCCTCCAGCTCCTTCGGGACCACCCAGTGCTTGTCAAACTTCCGGCCCCCGAGGAGAAACCAACGCGGCCGATCGACGTGTTCCTCATCAAACTTCTTCCGGCCGTTGAGCTGGCTTGCCCCACGATTTGCTTCCCCAGGCGCAAAGTAAGACATTTCCAGGGGTGCTCGGGTGTTCGCCGCCATTCCGCCAAAATGCACATCCATTCGCCGCAGCGATGGCATCTTGGCAACAGCTTCGGCGAAAGAGACGGCCAGGGGTGTGAAGGTGGCTGGGTCGGGGGTCAATCGGAACCAACGCCCGGGGAATTCGCCGGCCTGCTTGGCCCACTCAAAGTCCGGCTGGAAGTCTGAGGCGTCCGAATCATCCGAGTCGAATGCCGCTAGAGAGTCGTCAGAGGTTTTCGCGTAGCCCCCGTCGTCCATCATGGCTTTTTCAGGGTTCCCGGTCAGCAAGTATCTTCCCTCTGGGGTCGTGACAGCGCAGTCCACGTAGAGATATTCTAGGGATGAGGACAGCATGTCTTCTGGATCCGTTCGCGAGCCAAAGGCGGCTGGCGACAAAATCCACAGCGTCTCTAGGTGTAACCTCCGAAGCGTGGGAAGCCGACAGAGACGCCGCACACCGAGACTTAATCTGTCCTCCGCGTCGCCGTTGTCTAGCAGATTGCCAGGTTCAAACGTCTCATCATGGGGATCCGCATCCTCCATTTTGATCTTGAACTCAACAAGACTCGGAAACGCCGTGTTCAGTAGTGCATTTCCGAGAGCGGACCGTATTTCCCGCCGCGCAGACATGAGACGGCGCGTCGGCAGCCTCAACCTCCACTCCATCCTCCTCGCCGACGTCAAGGCGCTCGAGATGGCCGAAATCACGTCGGGATGCAGATTGCGGCCGCCTGGCCCCCCGTCGAACTCAAAGTCCGAGACGCACGCGACCTGCGGCAGCCCCGAGGATCCAGTCCCGGACGGCGGCAGCACACTCTCGTCGAACCGGATGTACCGAAAGTGATCGCGCACCTGCCACATTGGAGCGACCCGGTGGTTGTGCGTGTTAATCAGCTCCCGGTCCTCTTCCATCTCCTCCACCAGCCAGTCCGTCGGCGATGCGACGACTATCTTCAGCGTGATCCCCGGGCCATACCGGCGGCGCTCCCATTTCGCCAGCCGACCAAGGACTTTCGTGACAGCTTTTGTGAAATGAGCGTCGTTTTCCGCAGCTTCTTGTGAGCTCTGTATCTTTTTCAGGCGCTTGTTGCTGATGGGTGGGAGGACGACGTGGAAGTCGATGTGCTGGACGTATGCGCGTTGCTGCGGGTCCAGAAAGGCCTGGTTGAATTGGCTGAGACCCTCGTTGGTGCTTGGCACCTGGACCCGGACCGAAGGCCCAAAGTCGTCGATTTCAAAGGCGTCGAATTCAGTTTCCATGTCCATGAGAAGCATATGAGTGAAAATCGATGGTGAGTGAGATTTGAGAGACGGGGTGAGCGGATGCCCAAAGAGCCAAGGTGTGCCTATGACCCATGGCGGTAGAGTGGGTAGTTGCGTGAGGTTTGCTTCTGGCGCCACCAACCGGAGACGTCCGGACAAATTATGAAGCGAAACATACAGACATTGGATAATTAAATGATGTCTACAATGCTTTACACGAAAAAGGATAGAAACAAGGAATACGCGCATTTCCTAGGAGTTTGCTATCCTGGCCAGATAAGTATTGGACTATAACATTGGATTATCCAGACTTGTGTGTGACTCTCACAGGAGTCTTCGCATCTTGAACCAGTATCTGTGAAAGAATGTGCAGTTCGAACAAGATCCGCACAAAGTTTCACGATGACAAGCAGCTCAAAAGCATGTCACTTATGCTCACTACTTTGCTTTACCTGCGCCTAGCCTGTGTCAGCATTAATACACCTTGGCCCGAAAACATTTCTCCGCGCAACAGCGGTGACAGACCTCGCGTGGTTCTAAGCACAGTTCGACCGTTCGCACTCATTATGTTCCCTCCGTATGGATCTGTGGATTGCTTCGCGCAAGCAAACAGACAAAAAAGGCCCGGAGTCCTTCGCTTACACGGATGAATCTCCCCGGCGAACCCTGCGCTAGCCGGGTTCATTAAGTCAGATTGAACCTTTTCCAATTTGTTCACATCGTATTGAGATTTGGCCTTGCCTTCAAGGGTTTAGTCGCGGGTCGGGGCGCTGCATTGCAGCCCAGTTGACGGGGACTATCCGAAATCCGAGCCAGCAAGTCACATCGTCGGAATACTCGATGCTTGGGGTTGGCTCCACCTTAGCACTTAGGCAACGAGCACTTGAACCAAGTTCCCAGCGACAACAAGGCTGGTCTGGAGCCAGTTTCTTGTCATAGATCCACCGGTGGGGGGTTGTGGGTTTCTTCCTAAAGCGCCCGAGTTCACAACCTCTATTCAAGAACTCAGGAAAGGTTGCGATTGGCTTTGCTCGGACTCAATTAGGGTGGCAACATTTAGAACTCAGCATGGGGCTCCATATGCTACCTAGGTAGGTTTGTGGAGTAAGAGTGAGCTCAGATGTTGTCTAGTAATGAAACTCTATGCAAAGTTCTTCTGCCAAATTTACACTGTAGCAGTGCTTAGCTTGTTATTCTAAAGCTAAGGGGTAGTGTTGAGTTTCTTTGCCAAGACTCATTCGGCTATGCGACACTTTAGTCTCCGAATTTGATCTAAGACTTAGTATAACTTAACAGTTGATGTGGCTGAAGACTGCATAGGCGGGTCAAAATGGCTCATGGCTAAAGCGTGTCGAGTCCGAGTCGACCATACGGGAGTTGTAGAGCAGTCGAAAGGCTCCATGATCGCCACCTCCGTCTTCCTACCTGCCTATTCAGACTGACTGAAGATCGAGGCCAGTCGGTCAGCCAAGCTCGACGGGCATAATGTGATGCATCAAAAATCGAGCGGTACTTTTTCAAGTCAACTGGTGCTGCCTGTCTATAAAAGAATAGGACATTAAGACATATATAAAAGGACGCTCGTCGTCTCCCTCAAGTTCTTCCTCGTCTCTCCTCTATCATTCCACCAACACATTGATCCACCAACAAGATCCCAACACTCACCTCTCACTCTTCTTCAAAATGCACTTCCCCCAGATCCTTCTCGGCCTCGTCGCCAGCGTCTCCGCCATTGACATCTACCTCCACGTCGGCGGCGGCTGCGGCGGCAACGCCGTCCTGTGCACCAACGTCAACCCCAACACCTGCTGCAGCGGCTCCGGCGTCGACATCTTCCCCACCGTCGGCTTCCGCGGCATCCCGACCAACTGGAACCTCGAGTGCAGGGGCCACTCCGGCGGCAACTGCAACAATCTGAGGGAGGTCCAGCCCGCCCGCAACACCAATTTCATCTGCCTCTACTCCGGCGGCTTCTCCGGCGGCGGCTATGGCTTCGCTGCCCGCAAGCGTGCCGAGGATGACTCCTGCTCCACCAGCGGCTGCGCCAACCAGGTGAAGCCGGACACCTTGCTCCTGGAGGACGGTGGCAAGTATGATATTGCTGCCTTGGAGGGCGCTCCTCTCACTGAACTGGTACGTTACTCCTTGACTTGGGATTTTTTGATGACGGCTAACTGACATGCTTATGTAGTAAGCACATATCCACCACAGATGAATCATAACGTTGAGTATATCCGTTGTCGCGACTCTTACTGACTGCATTTACTTCTAGCCTCACGATCGCAGCAAGCGGCGCCAACACCACTGACATTCCGGAGCAGTTTAACGCCTACAAGATCGAGTAAAGACTCAAAATGCCATAGGCTGAAGCACCTGGGTCTTGTCTTTGCTGAAAGCTGTAGCATTCATGCTCACTTAGAACAGGGAGCGAGACGCTATAACTGCGCTTCAGAAGTTGGTTTCGGTCACTCAGTTGGGTTGGTGGACAAATATGGTGCGGTGTGGGAGGAGATTGAGCGATGATTGAAATGAAAGGTCACAATTAGTTTGAAATAATTCTCTATCGACTCAAAGAAAATTTCCCGCCGTGATGTACGCTCATCGCTCCCGTTGCCAATGACTGTCTATCATCTACTCCGCCGGCTATGCCTATCTTACAGGAAAGTATCTAAAGCCGCCTTGATTCTCGAGTGAAAGGACTTTGCTTCTACAGGACCCTCAAGTTGACGTAACACTGCTTCGGCTTACGAGTCAACCCCTCAACGTCCTCGTAAGTCGACAGCTCCGTCGGACAAGGTAAGAATTCAAAGGTCCACACCAGAAGAGTGACCAAGAGCTTCAACTCCATGTATGCCAGTCTGCGTCCGAAACAACCCCGAAGACCGAGACCGAATGGGATGGTAGGCCCAGCCGCTGAGTCGAAAACCTGCTCTCCGGTCTCCTTGTTTGTCACCAACCACCGCTCTGGCCAGAACTTGTTCATGCCATCCTCATTCCAGGATCGCATCCCACGCTCCTCCATTGCATTCTTGCACGACTCACTACGGAGAGGTTCGGGAATGTCAAACGCGGGCTCCGTAAAACTGGCGCCTTGGTTGGCAACGAAGACGTTGGTACCTTTGGGGATGCGATGGCCAAGTACAATGGTGTCTTCGCTAGCCTGGCGTTCCTGAATGATTGATGTGTGGGCTAAGCGGAGCATCTCCTCGACCAAGGCATCCAAGTATGGAATGCTAGTTTGTACAATCTCGGCGTACGTGGGAGCGCGGCCGTCGGCTACAGCAGCCTCGTGCTTGCTCCGGAGGAGCTGTCGTAGTCGACTTTGGGGTTCAGGGTTGTCGGAGAGGAATTTGACGCCCCAGCACAAGGTGGTGCTTGTAGTGTCATGTCCGGCGACGATAAAGCCAAGAGTCTAGCAAGCACAACTCGTCAGATTGATCTAATTAGAAAGGACAGTCTTCTTACCTCGTCTTTCATTGTTTGGCTCCAAAACACAGGCTCTCGTCCCTCCTTTTTGGCAAATGTTCCTTCCCTCTGAACCATAAGGTCAATCGCCGATTTGACGTAGTCGTCGTTGTCGTCCGCGCCTTCATTCTTGTATCGGTCGACCGCCTTCATGACCTGCTCTTTGATGAACTTATCGAGAATTGCTCGGTTGCGCTGCACGCTGGGTCTCCAACCGACAAGCCACCAAGCAAGCTTGGGGAAGCCGCTCGCAGCAACCGGGCCTACATTCTCGACAGAGTTCAGTGTTGCTTGAAATGACGGGTCGATGGGTGCGGAAGGGAATTCGATGGCCTTGTTTCCATTGGTTTTGGTGGGTACATCAGCTGCCGCAACCTTTTCTAATTGCGGGATTAGTGCTCTCTGCTCAATCGCATCGCCAAATCCAAAGTCGAAAACAGCATCTAGCGCGGCGTAGAAGATGTCCATGTCCGCTTGGAACGCATGCCCCGCAGCAGCCAGTGCCTTGATTTTCCAAAGGTCTAGGAGACGAGCGGAACTCTTGTAGATATTAGGGGCGGCGACCCCGTGCAGGAACTTGGGCGTCATCAAATCCTGTAGGAGGCGTCGATGGGCCTTCCACTCCGGTCCAGTCTTGATGTTGATGTGGAAGTTTGGAGCCTCCCCACTGAGAAGCGCAATACTGAAATCGGAACGCTCGAATTCCTTGCGGCGCATCAGGATGTCCTGGCCTTCATGGAAGTCGGCGACGAGAACCGAGGGCTGGTGCAATGGCTCGATGAAGGCTTGGATGATAGGGCTCTTGTGGATTCGGGTTTGGTTGATCAGCCACCCGTAGACGTTTGTATTGGCCTCTTTTTGCAAACGGGGAATGTCTCCCAGCAAGTTCTTGGTGGCGTCAACATTGTACGGGATCCCAGGGATTGGCTTGGGAAGTAGATATTGGTACAGGGAGTAGAGGAAGAACGAAAGCGCCGCAACGCCAGAGGCTACGACGTAGAACATGTCCGTGGGCGATTCTTTAGGATGTTTTGACATATGTGAAAAGATTTAAACACAACTGGGTTTTCGTTCAGTGATTGATTGATGGTGGTCGAAAAGAGCTATGAAGAGGAAGCCCATGGCTTGTGTTTTATCACCATCGCTCATCCCGGTGGAGCACGGTTTCGGGTCCGCGGAAACCCGTGGCGGGTGCTGCGGCGTGTAATGCGAACACTCCGAGTGGTTCGTGAGTAGAGCGCCCCCGCGGATGATGGAATCCCCTGCAACATAATATGCGATCGAATTTCAAGATATGTCGGCGGTCGACCGCCGGACCCTCGCGGAGAATAATTGTGCGGGCGACGGCGGCGGTGGCGGGCGGCCGGTGGGTAATTCCCGCCGTCACCCCTGACTTACGGAGCTTCGTCCGGCGCTTAACATGCCGGAAACGGTAAGGGTGCCGCCGATGGTTCCAGCGGACGCGGCCTGAACAAACTTCCGACGGGCCTGGGCAGCAGCAGAAAATTTCCAGGCTGTCGACACCGCGCTCTTAACGTCAAAGCACAGTGGCGCGCCCGAACTATCAGATCAATCTGTTTCCCGCGGGGTAGTTGAGGCAAGCACTGATGGGAACAATGGGGTTAAGTTAGACTTCCAGACATCCCGAATTGTGACGTCGCGTTATGGAGGCGCGCAACTCATAAGTATATAAATCTGGAAGATTGCTACATAGGTAAGCATGCATTTCATCTCAGCATCATTCCAATAATCATCATCCACAAATCCTTCAGCGCTACTCAGAAATCATGGCCTCAACCACTTTGAAATCCTTCGGGGGAAAGGTGATTGCTATCACGGGAGCTGCTAGCGGCATCGGACGCGCAGTCGCGACTTACCTCGCCACTCGTGGAGCAACTCTTGCAATCTCCGACGTCCAGAAAGACGCCTTGTTAAGTTTGGCTACAGAGCTGTCCGCTTCTGGAGTACGTATTGAGGCCACCGTTGTAGACGTCAGCGATCCCGACCAAGTCAAAGCCTGGATTGAAGAGACAGTCAAACTATTTGGAAAGCTTGATGGCGCGGCCAACATTGCTGGGACAGGCGGATCTACCGTGGATTGCCTCGAAGCGCAGACCGACAAGGACTGGAATCTAGTGCTCGGCATCAACCTATCTGGGACGATGTACTCCATGCGGGAACAGCTGAAGCACCTGACTGACGGGGGTTCCATCGTCAATGCCTCGAGCGTTCTTGGGCTGAGAAGCGCGCCTGATGCTGGTGGCTCAGCCTACGTCGCCAGCAAACATGCGGTGTTGGGGATGACCAGGCAAGCAGCGAGGGAATACGGTCATCGCAAAATACGAGTCAACTGCGTCAATCCGTAAGTTAAGGCCGTTTCATGCTTGTCAATTATCAGGCTGACCTACTCGCCAGCGGCGCTATCGATACTCCAATGATGGCACATGCAAAAGCAGAAGACTCGGGCGTCTACAGTCCTCCTATCCCAAGGTGGGGTCAGCCTGAGGATGTGGCTGCCTTGGTGGGATTTCTGCTCGGAGACGAGTCGACGTACATCTCTGGAACATCGATTGTGATTGACGGTGGACTTACGTGTTAAGCCGGCGAGAATAGATTGCGCATGGCTGAGGGATGATTTAAAAGCTGGCTGGGTGCATCACACTGCGCCTTTACCAGCCTCATGTACAACGAGTTCGCTCCAAATAATATTCTGCTAATTTCAATCACTCTTACTATCACATATGTACACAAGCCTCAGGTACAAATTAGATTGGAGATGGACACAATTTTTGAGAACTTGAAACAATGGAGCTTTTGACATTTTTATGGATAGGAGAGTACTTAGTGATTGGGGGGGCACACGCAAGGGAAGAAACCACTGCTTATTTATTTACCTATGGATGAATGGGTCGATCACATAAATATTTCCCCTGTCATAATATAGCGCCAGGGAAAACTGCCTCGGGATGCCGCTAAACGGTATGAGACCAACCATTCGCACATAGCGAGGTGAGAAGGCTGGCGAATCGCATCCTAGAATGTAGGTTGCCATAATGCAGAGCTTACATGCACCGCCCACTTCACTGCCACCGGTCGCTAACTTCAGTAGTCCGGAAAAACGCCTTACAACAATGAGACGTAGTACTTTATACGCGGTACGGCCCAGAGGCAGATCGCAATCAATTTTCAATCTCGGCACACGTTTGCCCTCTGCGCAAGAGTCAACATACACTCCAGCCCCTTACGGCACCCTAAGGTACGTACTTGAGCGACCATACAATTTGACCAAAATCAACTCTGGGCTACATCCAGATTTCAAATGGAAGCAGTTGGTGCTGCAGCTGCCATCGCACAGCTGGCGGGGCTGTCGCTCACAGCGGGCAAGTTGGCACGTATCAACCTTTCAGTTGCCGTCCGGGTAACCTGCTGAATCAAAGAAGATAGCAGTACAGGATTCTAGTACCGCACCAAAAGCCACGCGCGAGAGGACCAAGCTCAATATGCCTTCAAAGCAGCTGAAATCTGAAAATGACCCCGGATACATGCTGATGCAGCACAGCATGCGCGCCACTCAGAGATACACCATAGCCAGTACGGGAAATAGTGGTCACCCCGCCATATCCAGCAATGCATTCTACAGCATAGGCGGAAGTCTTACGGTGGATTCAAGACTTAAGTCTCGAAAAGCCAAATTTCTGTTCAACTTAGCCTTCAGACTGCTAGGCCAGTACATTCTCCGGGTGGAGATTCAGGCTCAGCTGCTTTGCCGCTTTTGGAAACTCAACCCTTCGCTCACTGGATCACTTTGGGTTGTTAATATGCGGCCTGGTGACGCACCTATTTTTTCAGCTTGTCGCTCCTGGAATTTGGAAGAAGTGCATTACTTGCTTAACACCGGGCAAGCGAGCATAAATGATGCAGATAATGAGACAGGAGGTCTTCTTGAGGTAAGTAATCGTACTTCCATCATGCCATCACAGTTTAACAATACTCCAGCACGTAATCCTAGGCCGGTTGCCTGGCACCGATAGGGCAGCGGTGCGTGAGACAGACTTTCTTCGTGGAGGGCAGGCATTATTGGAATACCTGCTTGAGCAAGGCTGCGATCCATCAATCACTCACTTGAGGGCTGAAAAGGCATTGTAAGCATTGCGATCTGAAGTCATGTGGAAGAAGTGTGTAATCTTATTTTCAGGCCTGCGGTACTTTCCGCCTTTTCGCTAGGTTATAGAAACGCTACCTCCACCATGATATCTCATGGAGCAGACATCAACTCGTTTGGCAATATGGTGGGTGGATTATTCGAGTCTGTCGGCACAAGCACATCGCAACTTCTTTGGAAATTTCGGCTTTTACAGTCCATGGGATATTCTGATTGGCGATTAGACACACCTTCGAACCATCTGCTCTACGGTGCCTGTTGGGGAAAACAACTAGACCTTAGTTTGTTTGCATTGGAAATAGCCAGCTTGGATCCCAATCAACCTGGTGAGCTCGGGAGAACACCGCTAGGCAATGCAGCTCAAAGCAGGTGGTTGGAAGGTATTTCTATCCTCATTCAGTATGGAGCTCGCGTCAACGTCCGAGAAGGGCCTTGGGACGAGTCACCGCTAGGCCGTAGCATCGCACTCTCTCACATCTTAACCGATGCTTCACACTACCTGCTACTCAAAGGTGCCGATCCAGGGCTCCAAGACTCCACAGGACTCTCTTTGTGGGCTCACATGATGACAAAGCAGTATGATCCGGAATACGGCTGGTATCTCAAGTTCTCGTACATTGCCTTCGAGGGTTCAGTGGCTCATCTGCTTCATCATGGCTCGAACCCTTTCGAAATTTTCGATGGGGATGAAAAGAGCCCTCGGGAATACGATGTCAGTAGATGGTTCGCTTTAATTGGGCACCTGCAAGCATCTGATATTGCTCGATTCAGGAGCTATGGTATGTCACGGAGGAAGAATCTGTTTGCAGAAAGCTTCAATGGTTTCTTACCAGCAGGACTTCTGCAAAGCATCGAGGCCATGGACAGCAGACGCTGCTTCGACTGGACGTTCAGATGGGATATTGGCGGAGAGATTAGCTGGGATCACAACATCTCATCAGCAACGAAGGCGTTTGAAGAAGAGAGGCTGTCACGCGTCCCCAGGGAAGAACAAGAGAGAGGCTTCTACGCAACCGACGTGGTCGAGGAATGGGGCTCGGAATATGACAGTGATGACTACATCACTGACGAGGGAAATTTCGTCCCGATTTGGGAGCACGCGGATCCACGACACCAAGATTATACGGACGTGATGTATGGCGGGAATCCAGAGTTTTTCAGAAACGCGACCGGGTTTTATCGCCATATTGCAACTGCACATGGGCGCAGGCAGCTTTCTCGCTGGCCTACAGTTCGGGCTCTGTGCGACGCGCTTCAGCATGCCGGCTATCGGGTTGAGATGGATGACGAAGGTGACTTGTGGTATGATTGCGATGATGGTGACAGGTACTTTGACGCTTGGGAGCGGCAGTCTGCGCAGGTCCGCGATGACTGGCTCGTGAATACGTGTCCGATCTGCCAGAATCTCGAGAAGTACGGCCTAGGCCATATCCTGGAAACTAAGATGAAGGCAAAAGAAAAAATATCCGAATATCGAAGACAGGCCAGGGAAGGAAAAAGAAGGTACTTCTGAGGCCGTTGCAGGTGATGCAGATGCTGAAGCACCTTTCTTGACGTTTCAATCCTGTACTATCATTGGTTTGGCCACCGAGAGGCTTCACTCGCTGAATTTGATATCCTTTCCTATCCCAAGGCGGATTTTTCAACTTTATTTTTCAACTTTAAATGCAAATCTGCTTTTCCACTCCATTCCTCTAAGGCATCACCGGATGGGTAATGCGACTACCGTTGGAGAGCTGGAAATAGCACCGCAGCTCATACCCTTATGCGTAAGCATGTATGGGGAGGTGAAAGCTATCATTGATGAGCCTGAAATTTCTCAGAGCAATCATGGCAGCTCAGGATATTCTTCTTATTCCAGTCCTTGTCTGCAAATAATCCGGACACCGGTTATGCACGGAGATCATAGTTTACGTCGTGCCGTACCTGCCGATCTTTCAAGCAGTTGGGTGTCTCCCCTAACCATTTTTGGAAGCTGGAGGATTACATAGTCTTCAATTGGCCCATGTCTTCGTCCCGCGTTTTGAATTGATTGTCTTTGTCTTTGCATGTGAATGCTACATCTTCCCCCTTGCATGGCGCGCAATACTATCACACCCACCCGAGCCGATTGAGGGTATTCCCAATTTCTATCTCACACCATACCTGCGAAGTCATCACCTGAACAGGAAGGCCAAGAGATTCTTATCTAACAATTCAGCCTACATTTGTATGACATGTCTACTTCTCCTCCATGAGCTGATCACAATACAAGTCGGCAGGGTCCGATCTCAGCTCCACCCGAAGCTGACAAGGCCTCAAAATCCCCGCATTGAATAGTTTTCTCGCCAAGATCGTTGGGCGCCCAACAAAGGCACGCCATTACACATAACTGCCACCTCGAAGCTCTTGGGGGCGGGGATTCTTCATCAAAAGCAGAAGGTCCTATCTCGGTCTACGACCCACGTGTTCTCTCCCTACAGTCAGCCCAACCACCCACCTCTAAGCGCCCCGATTACCCCGCGATCAGCGACGAACTCCGCTACGATTGGGGACTAGGCACCGATTTGCTTGCCTTTAAACGGCCGACATCTCCGAGACGATGCTACTCCAAACCCTGGCTGGCGGCCCACGGCAACACCCACGGCGGCCACGAGACTCAATGACAGGCCAGGGCGCCCCTCTCCCGAGAAATACTGCGAACTGCCGGCCCTATCAGAACCTGCTATGACGCCATGGGCTCCGATGGGATGCCGATGATCACTTCGACTTCAGGATATACGCGCATTCAACGCATTCCACAACACAGCTGTCACCCGTGCAGTTAATCAACACCGGAGGCACACCTGAACCTTAAGGAGGGGGGCCGGTGCGGGCCGAGGTGCTGGAGTGGGCATAGTTGTGCTGCAAGAGCAATATCTTACATTGCAAAAACTTGCTTCCAATTTCCCCAGGGCAACGCAGCTTCCTGTTCGCAGACCGATGTTCCCGGTTGGGGGCGGTTTCTGAATGGTCAATGGGATGGCATAACCTAAATGTGCCATGCACAGGTCAGCATGAGGCTCGGCCGACGGTCTCAAGTTGGGATGGTTTGACCGTTGAGGGCAGCACCGCTACTTGCGGTGGAGGGTTGGTCCCTGGCCCTGCGACGCATTGCAAACTGGCAGGTCGTGATGCGACGACGACAGCCAAGGTCTTGGCCTGTGAGTCGCTGGTCAGGTCCACGCGCGGCACGCGCACACCACGAGGGAATAGAGTTGATCAGCCACGGGAGATGCGCAGCCATACTGCTTAACATATAAGACGAACATGATCCCCCCTCCAGTTGCACGTCACGGAAGATCGTCAGAGCTCCAGTCTCCCACCGCCGACAAGACCGCCCTCCTGCTCATCCTCAAGCCCCAGACCCATCTCGGTCCAGCAGCTGACTCGTCACCGTCAAGATGAAGGCCGGTCTCCTCCTCGCCGCCGCCTCCGCGGCCATGGCTGCTCCCTTCGAGAGCGTCGCTGCCCGCAGCGAGTTGGGATCCTTCCCCATGACTGAGCTTGAGGAGTACTACAAGCAGGCCTTTACCAAGCCCTCTACTGTTGCCTCGATTTCTCCCTCCATCGCCAAGCGTCAGTACAATGGTGACACCTTCAACCAGCTGACTGACGGCACTGCCTGCCGTGCTGTCACGGTTATCTGGGCCCGTGGCACCTATGGAGACGGCAACGTCGGAGAGGCGGGCTCTGAGGGTCCTTCTTTCTTCAACGCCCTTGCTGGTATCATTGGTGCCTCGAACCTCGCCGTTCAGGGTGTCAACTACAGTGCCAGCGTCTTGGGCTTCTTGTCCGGCGGTGATGCGGCTGGCAGCACCACCATGGCCAACTTGGTCTCCCAGGTAAATCTTGCTCGTCAATTTGCGCTCCATTGACTTCATAGCTGACGACAACTTCAGGCTGCGAGCAAATGCCCCAACACCAAAATCGTCCTGTCCGGCTACAGCCAGGGTGGCCAGCTCGTCCACAACGCTGCCTCCAAGCTCAGCACTACTCTGACCAACAAGGTCTCTGCCGGTATGTCAAGCTGTTTCGTAACACCGCCTTCATGACTAGAATCTAACATGCGACAGTCCTCATCTTCGGCGACCCATTCGACGGCCAGCCCGTCGGCAACATCCCCTCCTCCAAGGTCAAGATCATCTGCCACGACGGTGACAACATCTGCGACGGCGGTATCATCATCACCGCGGACCACAGCAACTACGAGCAGGACGCCCCCGCTGCTGCTGCCTTCGTTGCTGGACTCGTTCAGTAAAGCGCTGAAATAGGCGGCAACATGGTTTAGGCGACAGCACTATGGATGGAAATTACGATGGCACGGCTACATGGAGTTAATGCATCACGTAGCATAATGAGAAATGTGAATGATGAAAATCAAAAGCGACTGTGATCAAATGTGTAACTCAGTCTGATTTGCGGCACTAGAATTATGTTGGGAGTTGTAAATGTGGCTTGCCACGATTTTATGTTCGCCTCTCCTTCTTCCCTTCTAACTCTTTTCATATTTTCTTTTGGTGAAACAAGTTTCCGCCTCGGCGCACCTTTTTGGCTGCCGTATGACTCTGACGGGGAAATTGGCAAGGGCTAGAATTAGGCTAGAGAAACCTCTACTGCAAATCTATACAGGGGCAGCTCCCTCTCTTGTGTTCACCTCACTCCTATACTTCCAATGGTTTCTGTCCGTAGACAACATGGCTATGTCAGACGTTAGAAACGTGCTTTTGCAGTCATGGTTAACTTAAGACGACTTACAAGTCAAGCTGGGCATGGAACAGATGACGAGACTTAAGTTCCTTGCGAACTGCAGCAAGAAGCACCTGGGCTTCCGTCTGGGTCTGCCCCAGAATTCCGCAGAAAACTCTCATAGAAAAGCCTTCCAGCCCGTCTAGAAGCTGTGTCAGGTTCATAGCCCCAAGATCGCTATACCACCTATCCTTAGGCCAGGGACCAACGGGGACTTTGAGCCTTGAATGGGAAATATTCTGAAACCCAGCATCCTTCACCCAGTCTTTCAGCTTCGGGCCCGGACAGGGGTCACGCCCGACGGATTGCAGCGCAGAGACAAGGTCTTTACTCCATTGCTTGAATTGATGTTCCTCGGTCAGCGTTGCGTCGTCTGAGTAGTAGTTGAAATCGGAGTCTTGAAACTCAACCCAGCCCCCGGGGTTGAGGTTGCTGAATATTAATCAGTCACTAAACTCATGAATCAGATACTAGATTGATCTAGTAATACTCACTCGTAGATCGTGCGGACCAATTTCGGCCAGTCGGTAACGCACGCAGCCATACATCGACAAAAGATGTAATCGTACTTCTTGTCGCCTATCCATGGGCTTTCGACATCATCGACAATGAATTTGACATTTGGTCCAACCCTTATTCATTATGAGATAGCGCTTTTGGCAGTGATGTAAAAAACCGTATTATGACTCACCACTCTGGCTGGATAGCGCTGAGGTCAATGCCGATAACCTATTATAATAGGTCAGAGTTGAAGATTGGATTCCAAATCGTAGGTCAGGTGGCCTACTTCGGCGTTCTCAAAAACATCCCCCATCTCCATGGCCCCTGAAGGTTCGGATTTGTTTAGCTCTACAACCTATGGTGGGATTGATTGGCCTACAGATTCCGGTGCCCGTCCCAATGTCCAAGATTCGATCGATTTTGCTTTTCTCAACAGGCGCGGTGTATAGTTTATTGCCGACTGCTCTCACCAACATCGCATGCGTGAAGTCCATACGATCCATCTCGTACTGTGGAGCTGCATTAGACGGCGCACGAGAAA
Organism: Colletotrichum gloeosporioides; assembly: GCF_011800055.1. Taxonomy (NCBI): domain Eukaryota; kingdom Fungi; phylum Ascomycota; class Sordariomycetes; order Glomerellales; family Glomerellaceae; genus Colletotrichum; species Colletotrichum gloeosporioides. The sequence goes on along the minus strand of NW_025544672.1, from coordinate 463,843 downwards.
TAGGGATCAAAGTAGCACAAACCTCGTCGTTCGGCATAATGTACGCTGGTTCGTATCAGTCTTCGTCTTTGTTCTTCGAAGTTCAATGAGAAAAACAAAACACTCACATCCCGGGCGGAAAGCGTGATAACGTCGACCGTATTCTATTGGATAGTCCACCGCGCTCGATGCTAGCGATGCCGTGTAAGAAGACCTGTGGCGGACAGTTCAGTCTCGTTGCCAAAGATTCAGGCAGTTCATGCCATACAGTTGCCCATCGTCAATTTCTGAAGAGTCATCTTCCGCCGGGTCATTAGCCCGCAGAACTTCGTCATCGTCATTCGTGGATTCGGCAGGCGCAGGCACAGATGTAGGTGAGCTGGCCGCTGCGTGGGTCAACTGGCCTTCCGGCTGGGGTGCAATGTTTGGACTGGAAAGGACCGTCCGTGGCGAAGTTGACTGGGCATTCGAGGAATGGGCCATGATATCTGTCAAAGATACGTGTGACCGACAAACTGAAAGTCGATGCGGTTCGAGTTCGATGCGTCTGGCCTCAGTCGAAGAGAAAAGAGGGGGATGTAGAAAATTGAGAAAGGTTGTGTCGGAATCGACAGAGAGAAGAGGGGCCGACTAGCTTGGCTTTTTATAAGCTCGGCGCTGTAGGTGCAAGGTTGTTGATGCAAGGCGTCGATGAAGTACCAACGGCAAGGCAGTATCTAGGTATCCATCAATGAACTAGGGTAGTCACCAACCCTGCCGCCGCCTAAAGCCACAAATCTCCATATTTTGCCGAGATAGGAAGCTGTTTACTACCGATGTTCCGCAATTTGCCTCAATGGCTTTTGAAGACTGTTATCATACCATGCTCCTGCTAGGTTAGTTACACGATCTTATTTGCATCTTGTTACGGCTCAGTTACATAATGCCTTGGCTGGCATGCCACTGTATAATAGTTGTCCACCATTTACATCATCAGGCACACGTGTCTGGAGGGGTGAGGGATCATAAAGACTTTGACGATTCTACGGAGCTAACCACAAGCACAGAATCCATGTATGGAATATTATTTTCTTCCGAGACCTACTTCATCTTTACAGTAACGTAGGTTCTATTTGTGATCGAGCGTAATATTTTCAATTCCAATCGAGACTTCGACGGGAAGCATAAGTACTTCGCCCAATCGAGATCCGATACTCGTTAGTCTTCTTTTCTCAAAGAGACTGATTGACGAGCTTGAAAATATGATTCATTGACGACTTAATCATTCCCAGGAATTCATGTGTCAAAAGTCATTCACAGAGCTTACTCAGCCTCATAGAGGCTACTGTGCGTATAATATGGCTTGGATATAGTCAGATGGATATCTGCAAAAGAAGTCACGGAAAGGCTTACAAGTCGAAGTGTAAGTGAAAAGAGTGAACCTTCTTGAGCTCATTGCGCACCGCGTCCATCATGGCTTGTGCCTCTTCCTGCGTCTGTCCAAGAACTCACCAGAACACCCTTATCGTGAACCCCTCGAGGCCATCCAGAACTTGCGTCAAGTTCATTGCTATCAGGGCCTTGTAAACAGGGTCTTTGGCCAAGGTGCTAACTACCGATGCGTCGCCCATATTGAGATCAGTCAATACTGCTACAAGAGTCGCACTTCAATGAGATTCTACAGTGGAAGACGAGGAGAGAGGGGAAAATAAAACAAGACCCAAAGACGAGGGGTAAGTCACAAGCCCAATTTTGTAAATACGCGACTCTGTACGTGCCAGGGTTTCGCATGATGTTGGTGCAAGGACAGCAGTGAACATGCAGAACAGTAGGCTCGTTTGTGAACACTCACCTATCACAGAGTCTTGTTTCCTATACAGGGGCATCGCCTATGAGAGTAATCACAAATCCAGTAACGGCTGCAAAGAAACTCAGTTTAAATCGCTATTTGTTGCTAGGGAAAGAAGTTGATGGGCTCTTCCGGCTGTTCCATGCACCTCTTGATATCTGCTGGATTTGACTATTCATTTCTGAACAAATTTGGGCTGATTTTGTCATATACCATCGTTGAAAAGTACGAAGGAGGTTTTGTGATAAGGAGAAGTGCGTGCCAACTGAATGGAAAACATCGGCATTAACATGGTCTCAAGGCACCACAATGACAGTGCAAGACTTCAACCGCTTCATAAATTTGCAAAGAGTGTGGATGTACATCGAAGATCTGTACGCTGGGTAGTTCGTTCATTGGTATGCAATTCCAGCTTCATAACAAAAACCATTCTTTTTGACAGGAGAATCTGGGGAATGGGTAAAACGGCGCGACTTCATTCGGGACTTCAGTCGACGTGAAGCTTCAGTGTACAGCGGTCAACACCAGGCAACTAAGAGTCCACATTTCCTCCGCAGCGGGTGATCTGTGGAAAGTGGCGCCTGCTTGCTCAAGACAGGCTTGCCAAGCCCTTCTTCCACTGGTTAATAACCGAGATCAAATGATGCGAAACATGTGCCGCGTTGTCTTGGTGGGATGGCGGGGTTTGAATGCAGCCTGTTCCGTTCCCTCGGGCTGCGATTGATTGTTTCTTCAGCCACCGCGCTGCACACGGCCCAAACAGACATTTTCCGAGCATGCCGTCGTACGTTGTATCCCAGTTGTGCACAGTTCGGTGGATACTCACCCGACCACTTAACCTGCCAAACAGGGTTTGGACTCTCCACGCAGCTGGCTGAACAGCGTCATTATTGGGCCGGGGAGACGGCTTTGTTCCAGACCCTTGGCGGCTCATCCCTAGCCCATCCATTCATAGATTGCATATTTAAAGCCAACAAGAGCATTATTCTGACCATACAAAGGAGGGGTCTTCCCCCGTTCAATTCTCGGTACCGCACAACCCCTCAATCATCACCTGTCACTTTGCGAGCGAAAGCAATTATGCATCAACCACCTGCAGCTGACGAAATTCCTGCTGTACGTTTCCTCCCGTCCTCGTTGCAATGCGAAGATTGTTTCTAAAAACCATCACTTGCCTAACCGTTGACTATTTAGGGACCCGTATTGGGGCAACAAGCAGATGACGACCGATCTGAGACGCAGAGGTACAAAATAAATGGCGCTGTCGTTTGAACGAGCAGAAAATATTGATGCATTTCGTACTAGTGTCTCGACATCGTCCACCGCATCGCTCACCGACAGTGTTCGCGAGTATCGGCTGCTGCATGGGAGAACCTATTCGCAAAAGACGGAGTACTGGGCACCCAACGATAACAAACAGACAGAGGCTCTCGACTTCAAGTAAGACCTTGCATGGTGGCCGGAAGCCTATGCTAACAACCTTCAGCCACTTTTGGCAGCTTGATTACTTCGGCGGAAGGTTGACTTTGGCTCCAATTGGAGACAATCCTCATGTTAGAGAAGCTCATGTCCGTCTTCACTTTCCCCCAAGGGCTGACAGGCGCTGCAGCATGTTCTCGACGTAGGCACTGGCACCGGCATCTGGGCGATGTGAGTTTGCCTTGATGATGTGATCTACGCATCGACTGGAGCTGACTGAAACGTGATTACAGTGATTTTGCCGATACGTATCCCTCGGCAGAGGTCATCGGTGTTGATATTTCCCCAATCCAACCTTCCTGGGTCCCACCGAACGTCAAGTTTCAGATTGATGATTACGAGCTCGACTGGACCTTTCGCGAAAACTTCTTTGACCTCGTCCATATCCGGAACCTTGAGGCCGCCGTCGCCGACTGGCCCAAACTGTACAGCCAGGCTTTCACGCATACCAAGCCCGGCGGATATGTCGAAGTCAAGCAAATCGATATCAAGACACGATCGCAAACTATAGAGTTAACAGATGACCACATTTTTAGCAGGTGGTACAAGAATATTAGCGAGGCCACTGAAAAAATAGGTAAGTCCGTTAAAAATGTGGACGATCACGGTCTGGCCAAAGGCGTCAAAGATGCCGGGTTCGTTGTTGAAGAAGAAAAGGTATACAGAATACCTATTGGAGGTTGGGGCAAGGACGCAACCCTCAGAGAGCTGGGCGCTCTTAACTTGGAGTTCAATGACCAGTCATTGGAAGGCTTCGGTCTCTATCTGTTGAAGGAAGTCCTCGGATGGGAGTACGTGGAGGTCATGGTGTTTGTCAGTGAAATGCGCAAAGCCCTCAGAGACCCGACGAACCAAGCGTATTACAATCTGTGAGTTGGATCGCACTCCTCCGTGCGACTTTGCTAATGTTTCAGGCACTTGGTGTATGGCCGCAAGCCAGAGGAGACTCAAGAGACCCCTGCTGCTTGAATGCCCTAGAACGAGAGGTGTTGAGTGGGGAGCTTGCTTGTTGATTGATGAAAGATGGAAACTTCAGCCACAACCACATAGTGACATGGTACTTTATCGCGAAAAGTCAGGTATTCACAATGACAAAACATCAATTGCGGGAACAAGTCTCTGAAACTACAATCAATGTCCAGCTCCGCAACAAGCCAAGCATCCTCCGTGATATACCCCATGGTGGAGACAAGCTAGATCTTCGAGATAAAGGCCGATGTCACCCCAGCTTAGGACCCGCATTCAAACCGCGCTATTTGATCTGGTTTCGAAAAGCTGACCTGGGCGGTGAGCAGAACCCGTAATCCGGCTTTGATGCTCGCACTCCCGAGCATCTTCAACCGCCAAAACCCCGAAATTTCAACATCAGCGTTGGTGAGGAACACACAACCTCGATGAGGGAATTAAGACCCAATAATCATGAAGACGAGATGATGAACAGAATCCGGGCTGGGCCGCTGTCACATCTCGAACACATGGCCAAGTCTAGGGTCTACGAATCAACCACGTGGAAGCAAGAGCTATGGCGCGATATCCCTTCAGAAAAGACCCAGGCGAACCTTTCTTCGTCCGCAAAGGGTATCCAACCCGCGGTCGCCTGAGAAAGCTTGATGCTTCATTGGTGCGGGGGCACGGACGGACAGGGCCCCTGGGCGGCTCGGTCTGCGACACGCAGAACAGGATCGGACGAAGATAGGATGCCATGCCGATACAAATGGAGGGCGTCTTCCGTCCCGACAACTCGGGCGGTTTTTCTTCCTTTCATCCATTCTTGCTGCCCACTCGTTGTGCGTGATTCCAACGGCCGCCGACACGATGTGCGACGACGAGCCTCCCAGGCCAAGGCCTTCCGACAGCAGTGACAGTGTGATTCCAGTGGTGCGGCCCCCTATCCGTCTGTGGCATTGTCAGGGGTTGAGATGGATTCGGAGGTTTACTGACTCGCGCGACTCGCGCACCTGCAGGATCCGGCCGTTGAAGCTGGCACGGACGATGATATCGCCAGGTAAAGAACGAATCTCCACATTGAATGTTGCGCATGAATTTGGAGTGCTAAGGCGGGGTTGGTTGCAGTATCTATCCGCAGTCAACGGTGTCATTGACTGAAAGTATCATGCAATATCGTGAGATACATGGGCGAACATATACCCAGAGATCAGAATATTGGGGCCCGAACGATGAAAGACAGAGTGAAGCTCTCGACTTCAAGTAAGTTGTTTTCCAATTGCAGGCATTCTTGAAAGTTGTGGCTTGATATCAGAGTCATTTGCTAATCATATTTCCCAGCCACTTCTGGACAACGGACTTTTTCGAGGGCAAATTATTCCATGCTCCCATCGATGATCATCCTCAGGTAGGAGCATTTTCTCTCTACCAAATGTTGCTTTCAAGGCGGGCTGACAAGTGCTACAGAGAATACTCGACATGGGTACCGGTACAGGCATATGGGCCATGTGAATAACCTCAACCTCTGGACCCACATTGCATGCTGATATGAATCAGAGATATGGCCGATCAATACCCCTCCGCCGAGGTCACTGGGGTCGATCTGTCACCCATCCAATCGACTTGGGTACCGCCCAACCTGAAATTCCAAATCGACGACTTCAACCAAGAATGGACATGGCCGAAAGATCATTTTGACTACATCCACGGACGCAACCTTGAAGCTTGCTTCACCGACCTGCCCACGACAATGAAGGAGGCCTACAACCACACTAAGCCGGGCGGATACATCGAGTTCCTGGAGTTCGAATCACAAGCCCGATCACAAGTCGCGGAACTGCCAGAAGAGCACATCTACAGGACTTGCTATACGGCCTTGATTACTGCTGCGAATACGCTCGGAAAACCGGGAGAGAACGTCCGGACGGGTGCGCTTCAGAGGGCGCTAGAGCAGGCTGGCTACGTTGATCTCGTGCATCACAGATGGAAAATTCCGATTGGCGGCTGGTGTGCCGATCCAAAGCTTAAACAATTGGGCTGGATCATTCTCGACTTCTTGAGCGACTCCTTGGAAGGGTTCGGGCTCTACTTGCTGAAGGAAGTTGCTGGTTTTAGTTACGAGAAGTGCCAGGTGATGTTCAGCGAATACAGGGCTGCGATGCGAGATCCGAGGTTGCAGTCATTTTATTACATGTAAGTGTCATCTCAATGAGCCGTGACTTGCTTCTGTCGTCATGCTAACCGGCACCAAGGCACGTCATCTATGCTCGCAAACCAGATGTATCGAAAGAAAAGAAGCCTGCGCCTAGCGCAGCAACGCCGACCCGCGATACGCCTCCGGGGGTATAATGGGAATTCAGCTTTTGGATGAGGTCATTGGTTTTGACTAGCGACAGCGGGTTTGTTTCACAGTCCATAGCTTCCTAATACACGATAGAAGCATGGCACCTATGACTTTCATGAATGCCTCTTGCGCCGCCTATTTCCAACAGACCCTCGTAAGTCATCACTCAAGCCATGCTCAGTGTGTCAAAGGGCCGTCAACTCGTGTCATACGTTCATGTTCCTACTGCAAGTATTGGGAGTAGAGGAACACGTTCATCCATTGCTGCTTCCCTGTAAACCCCATGAGTGTACAAAGCGGAGGCGGGCCCGTCCGCCGAAACCCACGCTTTCGCTTCGCACACTGTAGGAATTTGCAGTTGGTTGGAGACTTTCGGCTCGATTAGGCATGCATATGGCCTGACATTGGCGACCCTTGTCAATTTTTCTGAAGGAAGTCCCGCGCAGCAAACCAACAGAAGCTGCCACCGCAATAGGACTCTCGGACCCGTACGCCAAGAGAACCATTAACTTTCTGCGATTCTCAAAGGCTTTGCTGCAGAAGCACTGTTGGAAATGAGGAGACCTATGTATGCATTTGCTTGCGTTACCCCGATCTCTACCGTAAATTAAATTGGATCCATCCCCCGAGGTAGGTAGTGTTTGTGGGAAGTCTTTTCACTTCACCTGCCCCTGCAGGTCGACAGCTTGCCAAGCGTAACTGGCCACCAGGTGTATTTCATAATAGGAAGAGTCCAAACATGCAGGCCACATTTCACCAAAAGCACCCCTGTTGACCGAATACGCAGCAAAGAGGACTGCCCGGAATGGTATCGACTCCGTGTTCTGAATTTTGATTGGGTCGGGGAGACGGGTTGACGAATCGCTTCCACCCTTGGCAGCTCGGTCTGCAGCTTGTGCATATGACCGATCCATTTACCTGTTCAAGAACCAACAACACTGGATAAAGTCAGTACAAAAGAGGGGTTAACCTCCAACGAATTTTTCACTCTGTGCTCACCACTCTCGCTATGTGCCTGTAGCATCGTGCCCGTCGAGTTTATGCTCTTTGTTTCGAAGCTCGTCTGAATATGAGTGCCAACGCAGAGCCTGTTGCTGCCCCAATTACCGTCGTACGTGGGAGACATCCTTGAATGGAGACTCGAGCTCACAAATGCTGGTGGCATGTAGGATCCAATTCTGGACGTCGAGGGCGAGGAAGAGCAAAACGATGTCAACAGGTACGGAAGCGTTTTACCAGTCCCTGCTCGACAAGCACATGCTCATCCTGGATGTCCGCCAACAGTGTTTACACCTCATCAACGGCGTCTCTCACTGAGAGTATCAGGGAATACCGCGAGATTCATGGCCGCACGTACACCCAGAAGACCGAGTACTGGGGACCCAATGATGAGAAGCAGAACGATGCTCTCGACTTTAAGTGAGACTTTCTGCTTCAATCCACATAGAGAAGAAACTCGCATGTGCCACACGTCAGTTTGCTGATAGTATCAACCATCTGAAGTCATTATTGGATGACCGATTTCTTTGATGGCAAGTTGTCTCTGGCTCCCATAGGCGACAGCCCTCAGGTGAGCAGATTCCAAGTGATCAACAACAACAACAACGGCCACCGCTGACAGATGACCCAGAGAGTCCTCGATCTTGGAACTGGAACAGGAATTTGGGCCATGTAAGACTCGAAACGGTTGGCAATCGAACGAAAGGCGCACGTCCTAATTTACCACACACAGCGACTTCGCCGACAAGTACCCCTCAGCTGAGGTCGTCGGTACTGACCTCTCGCCGACCCAGCCTTCATGGGTTCCTCCCAATGTCAAGTTCCTTATCGATGATTTCGAACAGAAATGGATTGGCTGGCCGAAAGATCACTTTGACTACATCCATGCTCGGAATCTAGAGGCATGCTTCAAAGATGTGCCCGCATTCTGTAAGGAGGCGTACGATCACACAAAACCCGGAGGCTGGTTCGAGATCATTGAGTTCGACACTCGAGGCCGCTCTCAGAATCTTGACCTGGATGAGGACCACATTTTCAACAAGTGGTATTGCTGGATCTGTGAGGGTCAAGAAAAGATGGGTAAGCCTCAGGGCAATGTGTCTTCGGGACGATTCAAGAAAGCCCTTCTTGACGTCGGATACACCGAACTTGTCGAAAAGAAATGGAAGATCCCGATCGGGGCCTGGCCAGCAAAGGCTGACCTCAAGCGACTGGGGCAGTGCAACCTGGAGTTCATGGAGATGTCTATCGAGGGCTTCATGCTTTACATCTTGAAGGAAGTTCTTGGCTTCAGCTCTGCCGAAGTTCACGTCACTATCAGTGAGGTGAGAGCGGCGTTCAGGGATTCAAAGATCCAGCCATACTACTACATGTGAGTCCAGACCAGTCAAAGGGATATTTCTTTGCTTTGCTAACGTCTCTGGAGGAATGCAATGTACGCTCGCAAGCCACTGAAAGCCGAGAAGACGGAGGCGTAAGGACGACCACATGCACATAGGCGGCCGCGCATAAGTACGAGTGCGACAGTGAAACAGAATGTTTTCATCCTGCACAGAACTTAAGCATGCCTTAAATGAAGACGTAAACTGAGAATAAGACGCACCTGGGTTGTCATGTCTCGTTTCATTCCATAGCTGTCGTGGCGAAGTTTTGCAGCGGAGCCAAATCCACCCGCGCCATTATTCAATACCTGTAATTCAACTTGTTTGCAGTATCTTCCTCTTTCTCCGCCAAGACAAGTGATAAGTTCCGCTTTCAAACAAGCAGGCAAAATGAATTGTATGTCTTTGTCAACGTCATGCATAAACTCTGGCTAGCTTGCTAACTACACACACGCCACTTACCAGATACCACCACGAACGTGCGGTATGTACAGTCAATTTGAAACAACCTTTCAGTGGCTTTTAAATGGCGATTGATGACGGAATGAGTTTCTAAAAAGCGTTTGGACTTGTCGTGGCTTTTCAATCGTGCCGCGAAGTCTGGACATGCCTTACACCACCCAAGCGACTCAACACCATCACGAAGCCTCACAACAACAAAAAGAAACATTGCGAGAGCTCCAAAAGACAAAAGAAATGACCCCAACCCGATTTGAACGGATAACCTTTCGATATCAGCTCAGAAACGGTCGCAGGACAGAATCTGGAGTCGAACGCGCTACCGTTGCGCCATAGGGCCTCTTGTTGATATCCGACATTGCCCGAGACCAGCTTATGTTGTGGGCAGGCACTAGGGCTTGCCTCGCAGACCCACTTGCTGGAAAAGACCTCATGCTGCAAGCTCCACATCGTGCAGACAACATGGATGCTGCTTGTACATGTTGGGGTCTGGTCATCAAAGATGGGCAGTTGTCACGGGGCAAGACTTTGAATAGGAAACGTCCGAGGGTAAAAGGGCAGAACCAAAGTCTATTAGACGCTTGCAATCTCAGCTTAGACGAACGAAACAAATGACAAAGTCCGAGCAACAGACGACTCTATCTTTGAAGACCGAACATGACTCAATCAACAACTTGCGCAAATCCTTTAGACGTAGGTAATCTTCGAGCGCTTAACGCATTTGCACTCTATCTGGCGAATGTATGCGACGGCATTCTCGACTAGCATCTTGTCTACCTCCTCTTCAGGGAAGCAAGAGCACTCAGGGTCGCATTCAGAGCAGAATCTGCGAAAGGTGTGGTAGTGAACCTGGGTTTGATCGGGGCAGTCGGGATTGGATACGCGATAGAGGTCGCAAGGCTTTTCGTCAGATCCAGAGACGCGAGTGATGTCTTTGGCGCACTTGTTGCAAGCGATGAAAGCGTATTTGTAGATGCACATTTTGAGTCAGGGTGCTGTTGTTGTGTTTCCCTGATATGTTTTCAAGATTTATTGCGAATACGAGTGAAAAGCGTGGTGTTTGAGAGATCTACTGTCGAGGAGTTGATCTACACGAACCTTGACTGAGTTACTTATACCCCAAGAGAAGGGCCAATGGAAAGGCCATACAATCATGACCAACGAGGGATAGCAAGCGCAAAGTGAGTTACACAAGCTGTTTTCGGAACATGAGTAGCACTCGGGAATACAACACATGTCATTCATCAAGTTGAATAAAGAACTTTTGATTGAGGGTCACCCATTCGCGTCTAAAAGCTATGTGCAGCTAGAAAGGAAAAAGAGTATGTACAAAACTCATGTGGTATCATAGTAGGTCGTGCGAACTTCCTGGAACAACCCTCCCTCGCGACATTGTGCTACCTGGCACGTTTAAGAGTACCAGTTGTTGGGGGTCCACTTGACGTAGCTGGCGTCAATCTTCTTGAGGTCGGGAACACCGAGGTTGGCGGCATCGATGGCGAGCTCGTGCTTGATCATCTGGATAGCCTTGGTGACACCCTCCTCACCGAAGACGTTGGCGAACATGAAGGGACGGCCCAGGCCAACAGCCTTAACACCGAGGGCAAGGAGCTTAATGGCGTCAGCGCCGTAGCGGACACCACCGTCAGCGTAGATCTCAATCTTCTTGAAGATCTCGGGGTCCTTCTCGTAGATCTCGATGGCGACCTCGAGGGAAGAGGGGGAGCCGTCAAGCTGGCGACCACCGTGGTTGGAGAGGATGATGGCGGGGACGTTGTTCTCGATGGCGGCCTCGGCGTCCTCGACGCTCATGATTCCCTTGATGATGAAGGGGAGCTTGGTCATGTTGGCCAGGCGGTGGTACTCGGGCCAGGTGATGAGGGAGTACTCAGAGTCGGCGGAGCCGACACCGAAGCGGGCGGCGCGGTGACGGTTGCCATCGGCGGCAGAGTCGACGGTATAGACGACACCGTTGGCGCCGGAGTCCTCAATCTGCTTGAAGAGAGCCTGGGTCTCGGTGTCATTGGCAGTCAGGTAGATCTGCTGGAAGGCGACCTGGCCCTCCTTCTTGACGGCGGCGATCTCTTCGATGGTCTTGGAGGCGTACAGAGAAGGCATGTACAGAATGTTCTCGTTGCCAGCAGCCTTCATCAGGTTCAGCTCGGCGTCCTCGTGGGCGTAGCCGGCACGGGCGCAGGGGCTGATGAAGATGGGGGCAGAGAAGTTGTGGCCCAGGATGGTGGTGCTACACGAGTCAGCATGAGGTTTTTGGACATGATGAGATGCGCAACCGGGGAAACGGTTCGTCTGATGACTGCGCGAGGGAGCCTGGACTTACCTCAGGGTCTGCTCAATGTTGGTGATGTCGACCATGACACGGGGGCGGAGGCGGTAGCGGTTGTAGACCTCCAGGTTGTTGCGGTAGGACCACTCGCCGGCGGCACCGTTGCGGTAGTAGGTGTAGTTGCGGAGGGGGAGGTAGTTGCGGGCAGCAAACTCGAAGTCGGGGAGGCCAACCATGTTGGTGAGGTTGGGCAGGCTGCCGACCTGGAGGTCAGGCAGGACGCCATCAATACCGGTATCCGGCTCGTTCAGGAACGGGCGGGCGGCGATGGCGCCGGTCGCCAGGGCGGAGGTGATGAGAGCAGCGCGCATGTTGTCCAATAATGAGTGAATGGTGGTGAGTAGTGACAGTCAAGCACGGATGCGATGGGGAAGATCTTTTTTTGAACAGCAAGAATACGCGGCCCTGCGAGGCTATTTATCATTCCACCGCGATGCCACGGCGTCGAGCTGTCAACCCCCCTCTCCTTACTATAAACCTCACCTTCTTGGCATCCCTCCGAGGCTTCTGGATCAAGTCCGCATTCGGGCATCGGAGCGGGCCAGACGCTTCGCCCAAGTGACCAGCTCCATGACGTGCGCCATGGGTATGGTGTTGTTGAGCGGTGCATCCATGGGCCTGGGTGCCCCGTCCAATGTTGGGATGAAAGTGACTGCCTTCCCGTCGCATGAAGGCCCGATGGGAGAAGCTGTCTGCATCCAGGGAAGCATGTCTTGGCAAAACGGGCGCGGTCTTGATTTTTTTTCGGACATGTCGGGGTTGGGTGATACTCGGTAGTCCCAGCGAAGCTGGACGGGGCGGGTCGCTCGATAGACCTAATGCGGAAGCTTGAGTGGCTTGTCACGAGAGAGTGACGGAGGGATTAGAACGGTGGTTTGAACTCAGATAGACGATGTCGACCCGCTGCCAAGTGTGACGGTGCAAAAGCGACCTCCTGATCCGGGGAGAAGACCGTTATCAGATCTGGGACGGTGGGCCAGCAAATACCGTCCGCGATCCACGGGCGCACGACTGACGTATCAAGTTGATGGACGACGGACGGGATGGAGCCAGTTTCACGTTTTTTACAGTGTGTTCCTGGAGTCTTCTACAAGCGAGCCCCCCTGGCAATTGGGTACAGGGATGGGACGGGAAACTGACTCGCCCTGGCAGGAGACATGCTAGCGCTATAACTCGCCTGTGTAATAGCTGAATAATAAGTCAGCCAAGTAATGAGCCAAGTCGTCGCAGTGGGTGATGGCTGCGACCTGATGACAGTTCAGGGCTACGCGAGGGAGGAAATGGGGTCCGCCGTGTGGGCAAGCGCGCGGGTGGTGACAGTGTTGGTTGTGACGCTGCGCCTGGCGAGGGAGCCCGTCCCGGAAGTCTGGATGAGTTTGTTGGCCCGGTCCTTGAAGAATCCCACGTCACGGACAAACTGCTGCTCCCGATTAAAGATGATCTTGGCCTCGGAGGCTCGGTCGAGTTCCGACGTGGTGAAGAAGAGTCCAGGCAAGTGAATCCCAACTTTCCATCATCTACTGTGCGGTGAAGCAAGCAACCCACGTGTCTGTCACTGCGTGGGCAATGTCCCGATTCCCCAGTGCATAGGCTTGGTCGTGTGCTAGTCTAGTTCATCCCTTTTCCTATTCCCCTAATGGTTTGTTTTTCTGTTTGTTGTTAAGTGAAAATCATGCTTGAATCGTCCGGTGTCTGAGAAACACTTCTACATTTTCTTCTTCCTCAAAAACAGGGATAAACCTCCCTCGGTTCGCGCAAGAGGTAGGTCACATTTCCGAGTGTTCATTACAATGCTACCTACCAAATCCGTGATGACGTATTTTGAAAGCGAGATTTGGCTCGACAACTCCATCCAGTTTTTTCCTTCAATTGGGGCATTTCCGAAATCAAAAAGAGTAACTGTGCAAGAAAAAAATTCACTCGCATTCCATTCAACAACATCCCGCTTTTTCTATCGCGAAAACTCCCGACGCTGAACATGGGGTTGCCCAGAAGGTATTGCCAGTCGGAACTATCGCGGACAGGGCCGCGGTCCCCGCGATGTCTTTCAAAGCCACCCGGATCTAATGTGCTCCCGGTGGGTGGTGGTGGCGACCGGGACGCGACAGAACATCGTGGCGGAGCCTCAATGTCAAGACAAGCATTTTTCACAAGAGAAAATTGACGCAAGATTCGCAATCCACGGGAGGCGGTGTCAGTTGCCAAGTAGTCTTGTCTTCCGTGAGAGCCGCCCGTTGTGACGCTGTCACGTTGAGGCCAAGTTTTTCCGTTTTCTCTGCTCTAAACGATAACGAGGGTTTTGACTCGTCTTACAAATCCGAAAGGCAACGATCAGCGTAAAATCAACTGATAGACCCGGGTAGGCGGTCTACCATCTGGTCATTGTCAATGTTGCGCTCTCTACAGCGTGCTCTGTAGATTCTCTATTACTGAGTTGGCGAGTCATCGGCAGTAGACTGCACAGGAACTTCCAAATTTGTCTTCAGAGCCGCTTCTTGCTCGTGTAACTCGCTTCTTTCCCTGCTTGAACACCATGTCCCATCTCGTTTTTGCAAGACACTTGCAGCCGGGAATTATTTGTCAATCGTCATCAACGCCCTACACATTTGGAAAGCAGAAATGCGACATACTACACCATCCATGCATATACATAGAGCTCAACCTGGGCAGCCAGCCACGGAGCGCAGAGTTTTTCTGGAAGGTGGGAGCGCGTCGGGATCACCAAGTCCAATCGCTTCCATCGCAGATCCATTCGCGCAGGCCTGCGATCGACTCCCATGGCTCGGATAGAGCTTGCCCGCCCCAGAGCTCACTGCACCTCCATGTCTATAGTTGCATTTAAGCTACACGGCCTCCCCTTCGATGCAACGAGTATCGGTTCAACTCTGATTCCATTCACAGCTCCGAGCTACCGGGCAGCCGAGAGACAACGCCTAGCGAGCCGAGTCGATCTCGGTCGACGGCCGATCGTCCGAAGCCTCGAAAGCATCCTTCCGGGCCACCACAATGCTAACGGATCCGGTGGAGAGCGCCCCGTCATCGGACATGAAGCCCGGGGCTATTGTGGGCTGCGGAATGTTCTTGACACTTGCATGCGCAGAAAAAACAAAGAAAATCCCCGCATTCCCAAGTTCATTCCAAGTTTGGTCCGGCTCATGACCGACCGGGACGGTTCCGGTTTCCTCCGCCGTAGGATACAAATGAGGCAAGTCGACGGCGGAGGACCATCACGAAAAAGAAAGGTCTAATCTCGTGAGATGCCAAGCGGTCTGGATTAAGGACGTGAGAGCCAACCATGGGCGCGGACAGAGGGGGGCAAGGATCGAGTCCACACTAATGAAACCCGCGCAGGGAGCTACATATTGATCTACAAATCTAGGCCAGGCACCCGACCGTCCAGCCCACTCGCGTACCAAGAATCAAGGATTTACAGGTGGGTGGTCCAAAATTTAGGTGTGAGGAGAACTGCACTCAGCACCTTCCAGAAGGTTAAATCCGCCCTGTGATATAACTGCAACTCCGTCCCCTGAGGCCTCTTTTTTGGTGGTAGCAATGACACTCTGCAATCGTCCTTGCGCAGGTTTCATCACCCCCACGGCATCCACGACTTGGCAAAATGAACCGGTAGGCAGGCATGCGTCACAGATTGAATTTCCCTCTCTCAGCTCAATGGTTGTCGCTATTCCGGGTGAGCGAGGGCACGTTTGAGCTGTTGGTGCGAAAGTTTGCTCTATTTAAAAACTGGACAGCAGCCATTTATTTCGAGACGTTGATGCGAATCGAGAATGCGTGAGGCCTGTAATTCCCTGATTATGACGTTTTTAGGCCTGTAGAGAGTTGTCCAAACTGTGGTTGTACCGCGGAATGCGAAAATTATCGAATGTCGAGGAATCGCGGGTCCGACAACACCGACCCGCGTATTCATACAAAGGGTCACTGGGACCCGTCGGCCAAGAGTCCTTCATCATTGCACATGCGACAATGTTGTCAAAAGTGATGGTGGCTGTCTGGGGGCGGACGTTCCCGTTGTTAACACCTCCTTCGTTCGTAGAAAACCGAGTAATTCACAGACGGAGTAGGAGTACTCCGGGCACGAGCGACACGATTGTGCATCTCCGAAGAGGTACCGATAGTCCTCAACTTTCAAGCAGAGAACGACCCAATTGGTCAACTACATGAATCCTAGTCAGATATCCTCTTGCTCCAGGCGAAGACACGCTTCTTGGACCTCGTATTGGGACTATCGCAACTGTCGTGGCCCCTGGGACCGATACGACTGATTCTCGAGCACCTGCTTGTTCAAAACAGCTCGTCATGCCTGTGAACATTTCAGGAATCTCAACCCCTTTTTTTCCACGACCAGAATCCACAATATCACCAATAACGCCGAGAAGTTGCGCCCGCTTAGCTTCCTATCGCAAAAGCTCTTTCCTATTTCGAACATGCCTTCGGCTCTTGCCCGAGCCTAAGTTGACATCATTATTTCAGCCGCAATCGTGATGTAAGATAGGACTTCTCCGATGCATATGATCTGTCTCTCCATGAATACTATATTCGGAATCTGTTTCTCGATGACGGGAGATGGAAGGTCTCACTGGTGAGCCTCAATTCAGTCTTTCTTGGCTGCAGGAGCCTGGGCTTGAAAGTTGGGTCTCTTCTCCACCAAGCGGATCCCGCAGGCTCTATCAGTTGCCAAGAGCTGCCATGAATGCTTGTGTCAGAACTCACTTCTTTTCTTCTCAGGGGCACGACATGTCTTCAAGATTGCCGCTGTAGTGACAGCTTACAAATCTCACATGCGACTTGGTCCATATTTTATGCTCCTCGTATTTCACCATCTCCCTGAAACTTACACATCATGTCAGGTGGGAGCATTAGAAATGATGTCGCTGCTTCTCGTGCTGCTTCAATATTTCCAGGTCTTTTTCTTTACTGAGCAGACATCATCTCTGGAGGAAAGACGCGATGGTGTGACGACTGTCCAGAACGCAGCTTGCCCACATGCATGTTTGACACACGGGAGAGGTGATATGTACCATCAAATACGTGATTCAGTATAGAAATGGATCATGCCAGGCACGGCCGTGAAGGATAGATGTAAGCAATGTGTTCAAATAGTCCCAAATCGCAGCATGGGCTTTTAGGGGAGTGTATTCTCACCGCATTCGCAAACAAATGAACTAAAGCTCCTCCGTATCATGTAACAGCCTCTTAGAATGAAAGAATGATTGTTGACTGATTCATCCCTCACACTGTCATCTTAATGAAAGCAACAGCTCAAGGGTCCCTAGGTCCCCAATTAAATATAAAGAACACAGATGAGATTTTGAACGTTCCCGGAACCCAATGACTCCTAAACCTGGTCCTTATGAGCCATTCCAACTGATCCCACCTCCTTCAAGTAAGCCAATCGTTTCAGTCGGCATTATTACCACGTTGAAAGTCACTGAAAGCAGTTCGCAGGAATCTTATAGTGAGACACCCCTGTAACAGTCGACTTGACTACAAGAGCTTTAGTAAGCCTTTCTCTCGGTGCATCCAATAGTATGAAGCAGTTCACGCACTAACTTGACATCATGCTTTGACAGCGTCAGTGGGCTCTTGAGGGAGTCTGAAGGCCTCCTTGTGTCCTTGAGGGACCGGTGACGCTGAGGCAACACAGGCGAGGGAGAGGGCAATAATTGAAGTGAAATGCATGATGAGAGGATTTGAAATACACTTGGTTGGATAAAAATATCGTATGCAGGTAAGTCTCCTGACTGTGACTGGTCGGTATTCCTTCGTGGTAGGAGGGATTCTGAGAACTTGATCAGGATGACCAGCAGTATTTATGCTTTTCGTCAACCCAGCCGACAGATTGACCACACGATTTTCTGCTAGGATGTATGCACTCTCACACCCTGCACTAGGATCAAATTACAGGCAAGGGGTGAAGATGATCGTCCAATATCACCGAAGTTCGCTCCGTTCCAGCTCAAGGTTGGGTTGCACATACACAGCCGTGACTGCAGCTCAATGAATGAACTTACGTTTCACAGTTATTCTTTTCAGAGGTGAGGATGACAATCACGGTTTTCAACACACCACAGATGTAAGGCGTGACTAACGGGCCGAGCTGGCTGCTGCATAAGGCTTTCACTTGTGAAGAGTGCTTTCATGGAACATTGCGTCCACTTCGGCGACAACGTCTGGCCAGATCGCAATGCCTTCCGACTTTCCAACATCGTCGCCTAATGAGAGTTAGACAACATATCGAGTCTCTGAAATCCACCCCCCTTTTCGCGTCCCCTATTCAGCAGCTGTCGCAACTAAAACTGTAGATGAAGATAATCATCAAGCGAATGTTTGCTGCAAGCAAACATCATTAACGATAATTAAATTGTTTCACGGGCGCGCGTGAGCGTCTCGCAGAGATTTCTTTCCCCGCGTTGGTGTTGGGATATGTTTGCTAGATTAAAGGACCACAATGTGAACAATGCTGTTGGAACTTTTCGTGGGGGTGGCAAGCAAGTGATCATTGACACCATGAGCTCCAAGTTGTGCAACCACTGTAATTGAAGGTGTGCTTTTCCATACTTACCGAACAGGCTTTTCACGTTTTCAAGAATAAGTTCCTCGAGATATCGAAGTCAAACCATTTCAATTTGCTTTATTATCACCAATGATAAGGTTCTCCAGTAGGCAACGGAAGTTACAGACGAAGAGGATTGGAAAATGTCTCGGTTCGCGCCTTTTCAACTACAATATCCAGACTCGTTCTCTAGCTCTTACAGTTGTTATCCCAAATTACGATCAGCAAGAGATGATACGCTAGCAATATCATGCGTCTACGATTTGTATTTTCAACCGAACAATCAGGCAGACGCTCTGATCATAATGGGAACCTGAAGGTAGGTAATGTGACAGAACCTTACCATTGGTAGGAGGCTCATTCGAAACAGCACTCCTATGGCGAATGGTTGATATCGGACGATTTACACACAGCGCCTGCCTAGCGCGGCCTTCACATAGAGGGTGCTTGGTGGAGATCAGTGGCTGAAGGATTGAGCTAAATCGCAGCTGCTGCCTCGAAGGAATGCGGGGCAGCCCAGAACGTCACCGCCGCATTGACATTTACTCTCAACTACAAAACATCTTCGGTGTCCATGTGAACTTGGCTGGAACAATTATTTCGAAAAATCGAAGCCAGTATATTGAACTTCATTCTGCTACCAATAAAGATGGCGTTATTAGGACTCCCACTCGAGCTGCTTCAACGCATCATCAAAGAGACCATCCCCGAGTCCATCGAGAATGTCGCCGTCACATGCTCCACTTTGCATAATGCAAGCAAGATCTATCTAGACGATCATAACTGCCTTCGGAAGAGATACAAAAACTTTTCTTACTCAAAATACACTGCGTTAAAACAAAGGGGGTATGTCAAGGTCCCAGTTATGTTCAGTAGCCGCTGCTCACCAGGTGATAGGAGGCCGAGGCACACCTGGAAGGGGCATTGGGACCCTGTTACGCAGGAGACTGGCATTGAACTTCAGGGTGCTATCGAACTCATCACGGAAATCGTCCGCAACCCAGTGATTCCTCGATACATCGAAACGGCCGACCTAAAGGGCAATGTGGGGATGACGGATGCCCCTGGTGATATGGTTGATGAACACCCGGCGCTCCATCCGCTTTTCCCGCGCATCAAAGACGAAGCTGTCATCGACAAACTTCGGAATCTTCTGAATGACTCGCCTTATCTTGCGGAAGCTGGTATAGATTCGGAGGCTTGGCTTTCGGGGATGCTCGACGACACGTCCGGGCATGCCGAGGTGTTGCTGTTAACGCTTCTCACCAATGTGCGTGAGCTTGCGCTGCCACAAAGTTGGGACCAGATCCCCGGCAGAAATTCAGGACACCTGCGCTACGGAGAAGAGACACCGCGATCCGATAGGAAGATCATCTGGCCCGTCTTGGATGCCCTTGTGCGGCGTGCGAACGATCCGAAGATTGCAGAAGCTGGTCTATCCAAGTTGGAAGTTTACAGACCGTTTACGGGAACTGGGTACGAATGCAGGAACGCGATGACGGTCAACACCCCTTTCCTAGCTATCAAATCTGTTCGCGAGGCCTACATTGGCGGCTGCATCGCACTCGATGACGGATACACCGGAATGCCATTCGATCCCGAATACCCAAAGTACAGTCCACGTCTCGAGAGACTGGACCTCGTGGGGTGCACCTTCGGGCCAGAAGAGATGCGCGAATTGCTTTCACGCCTGCCGAACCTGAAGTGCTTGCACTTTGCATACGAGACGAAGTGGCACGGGTGTGGCCACAACCTTGACGCTGGCGCGATGATGAACGCCATCATGGAATCCGCTGGTGAGACCTTGGTGGAGCTCTCAATGTGGATGATGGTTCATTATGGCACCGCCGGCCGAACACTCGTCGATATGAAAGGCTTCAAGCAACTCAAGTCCCTACACATTGACGGTCTCACCTTACTAGGACCAAAGTTCGAAAAGGCCGACGAAGAGTACGAAATTGCCGATGCCCCTGACGTTTGCCCATTGGAAAAGATGGCGGCGCCGCGAGCTCTCGACTTACTGCCGCCATCACTTGAGAAGTTCCATTTCCAGACCGAACCGGTGGGAGATCGTCGCAGAGATTCCTCCGACCAGCTGAAGAAATGCCTGGCAGCCCTGTTCGACGGCCTTGCCGAAGGGAGGGGCGAGAGACTGCCAAACTTGCAAGAAATTGTTGTTGAAGTCGTTAAAGATGACGTGAATCAGAATATGAAAGAGCAATTAGAAGATAGAGGAGCTCGGGTGGTACTCAGTCCTTCAAAGGCGGATCCCAACTTCGTGACAGACTTTTACCGCCGGTTTGGGGTCGGGATCGTGCATTGAAAACCTGGCAGCTAACCTGGAGGAGCGCATATATGTGTGTTTGGTAATTAGATGTGTGTCATGCAATGTCAAATTTTTAGCCATGTTTGATTTGCTTCTCATTCCCGATGGCCACATCGGGAAAGATTTCTAAGAACCATCTTTGAGGAAAACGTACAACGAAGTGGTGACCCGAGTATATTGACAGGCAGTAACGAGCGGTCCCGGGGGAGTGGATACCGAGGGAATGTTAGGGTAGCTCTCGGGGAATTCCATGATGTTGCCTTTCCCCGTCGAATATCGTGGGGAAATGTCGATATCGCGTTAGTCTTGAGGTGGATGATGGCGGCGGTCTATTACGAAGGAGGGTCACACGAGCAACATGACCGGCATACGCAGCTGAACAGGGGTACCCACGTGTACGAGGAGTCGCTGGAGATCGGAATACCCCTCAGCCATGGGAAATTCCGGCGATGCTCTATTGGCTGTGCCCTCGTTTAGAGTCAGGTGGCATTTTGGATAATAATACGATATACGCGTATTCGCAGGAATATGCAAGTTCTGCCCTCTCTCGTTTGGTATTGGATCTGAACTTGAGGTGACACCGCCCTCTACAATGATGTCAATTTCGCACGTATCTGGGCCGAATACGCGAAGCGAAAGACAAGCAATGAATGTCGATGAGTAGAAGTCGGTCGTAATTGCGTTGAATATCTCGACGAGGCATTGGTATATAGATCTGGCCGTTACCAGCCACCTCAATGTAGAAATATGCATATTGCAGACGAAAGCGCTAGAACTATTTTGCATAATGAAACTCATCTCGTGTGTCCAAGCTTTTGCCGGTCTTCTGCTGTCATGCTATTGCCAGGCCGCCCGACAGGACAGCGGCAACGACTTCCTTGACCCTCCTGCTGTCCAACGCCCTAGATTCAGATATTGGCTCCCCGATGGCACTGTTGATCCCGAAAAGGTCAAGTCAGACATCCAGTCTGCTAGCAAAATCGGGGCGGGAGGAGTCGAGTTCTTGCCCTTCTACAACTATGGCGGTCAACTAGGACCGCCGCCTGTGGGGGTCGACTGGTCAACTTCTGGTTTCGGAACCCCAGACTTCATCAAGACTCTCATCGCAGCCCTTGAGGCTCACAATGAATCTGGTCTGTCCATGGACTTTGCGATTGGTCCGAACCAGGGCCAGGGCGTGCCTGCTGATGCCAGCAATGAAGGTCTTCAATGGGATTTGGTAAGTTAATTTGTCAACGGGAGGTTCTCGAAGTTCACTAAGCATTCAAAGTTCGCCGAGACACAGGCCGTCACCGCCAGTGGGCACTTCAACGGCACCATACCGGGATGGGGAACCGGGCAGCTCGTCTCCGCCGTGTCAGCAATAGTCACATCTAGAACAAATGTGACAATCAACACAACGTCAATCATCGGAACAGCAGAAATTTGGTGGGAGGAGCTGGTCTTGCGGAATGGCTCCTTGAAAGATATCACTTCCATGATCTCATCTACCGGCGAACTTTCAATCGATCTATCCAACAGCTCCTCCAACGCCTCTGACTACGAACTATTTTTCTTCTATCAAATTTTGTCTGGACACAAGAACCTCGTCTTTGCATCCAACAGAACCGAGACAATCTGGGACAACGGGTCCTACGTTGTTGACCACTTCAGCAGCAAAGGCGCCGAGGTTGTTCGTGACTTTTGGGAGCAGTATATTTTCGTCGACAATGTCAAAGAGCTTCTCATGGAGGTTGGAAACTATGGTAAGTTCAAGCGAACAACATCTCGTCAGGGTGTCTGACTAACATGCGATTCAGGCTGGGAAGACAGTATGGAAATTCTATCTAATACATCGTGGACAAGGACCCTTCCCGAGAGATTCGAAAAGCTGTTTGGCTACGACTTGCGCCCGTATCTCCCTCTCATAATCTTCAACAACAACAATATCAACCTTCAGAATGATGCACCAGGTCATACACGGTGCTTTCTAGACACTCATGACAAAGGCCAGGGCTACATCAACGACTATCGTGCTGCGCTTGCCGATGGCTACCAGGAGTACCTGACCACGCTTGCGAATTGGACACACTCTCTTGGGCTGGGCCTGTCTGCGCAAGTTTCATACAACTTACCTATGGACATGGAGGCATCCATCCCATTTGTTGATGCCCCTGAGTGCGAAAGCCTGCAATTCCATGACAACCTTGATGGGTACAGGCAGTTCTCGGGACCAGCCAATCTGGCAAAGAAGACTGTCATCTCCAATGAGCTTGGTGCGGTGTTTGGAAGTGCATACCGCTTCACTATCCCAGACCTGCTTTTCGCCATGAACCGCGCTGTCGCGGGAGGGGTCAACCAGTTCGTCATCCATGGGCAATCGTACTCGGGCAACTACCCTCAAACAACTTGGCCTGGATACACGGCATTCAGATACTACGTTTCCGATTTATACTCTCCAAAACGCCCCGACTGGGACCATGGCCTTCAAGCTGGGTTGAACCACATGGGCAGAGTTCAGCACATCCAGCAGACCGGTATTCCGAGAACCGACATTGCTTTCTACAACAAACAGACAGCAACGGATCCTAATATGGGTACACTGTATACATCCGATGATCTTATCTTAAAAGGTATGCTGGAACATGTCGTAGGAGTCATGTTGCGATTGCTAACTACGCCCAGGGTGGTCCTACAACTACTTGTCTCCTGATAACTTTGCCCTCCCCCAGGCATACGTAAGGAATAACTTGCTCGCACCCGAGGATGCGAGATACCAGGCGCTTGTTGTGCTTGGATCACAGAATCTCACCTCACCGGGTCTCCTGAAGCTTATTGAGTTTGCGGAAGCTGGGCTGCCCATCATAATTGCTGGCGGCTCCCCCGGCGAGTATCCGACCGAGAATAAAGCATCCAACGTCAGCTTTTCTTTCGACACCAGCCTGCAGCAGCTTCTTAGTATCAGCACTGTCTACCGAGTTGCAGAGGGCGAAATCGCGGAGAAGCTGGAAGGACTCGGTCTCAAACCAAGAGTTGGCGTCAAGACGAACGGAACATGGCATACCACCTGGCGCCAGGACTCCGACAAGAACATCAGCTATGCATACGTTTTCAGCGACGCTGAGTCCGCAAATGGAGAGCTCATTGTGCAATCTCCAGGAATACCTTACTTCTTTGATGCGTGGACGGGAGCTAGAGAGCCGGTGTTGCACTACACGACGGAAGGCTCGACGACGACTATCCCTCTCACTCTTGCTGGAAACCAAACCAAGCTCATCGGCTTCGCCGCTTCTTGCCTCGAAGACATTGCGATACCCGAATTTCACTTTACGGAGCTCTCTGACAATGTTCTGGGCTATCGCGCAGATGACCAGGGGATCGTCGTCTACGCTGCTGCGTCCGCAGATCCCGCAACTCTTATATTATCAACGGGCGGCAAGGTCTGCTACGCAACAAATGTGGCGTCTTCATTCGAACTTGCATCTTGGGATCTCATACTGGAGCATTGGGAAGCCCCAGAAGATATGTACGATGCAGCAGTGGTAGCAGTTAAGCGAAACACCACGCACCATCTTGATAGTCTCGTCTCTTGGACGGAAATTCCAGCAGCCACAAACACGTCTGGTATTGGTTACTATTTCGCCAACTTTACCTGGCCACCCGCCTCATCCGCGGAAACGAATGCATCGGTCGGTGCCTATATTCAGTTCTCTCCGGCTCTCAATACGATCACTTTGGAAGTCAATGGTGCTCGCGTGCATCCGCTCGACCCGAGTAATCCTGTCGCCGATATCTCGACCTACCTTGTTGAAGGAGACAATCATGTTCTTGCGATAGTTCCTAGCACGATGTGGAACTATCTCCGCAGCATTCTGGAGGATATCAAAAATTTGGGCGCAACACCGTTTGGGCCTGGAGAAACCCTTTCTGTTGATATGATTCCTCAAACAGAGAACGGGTTGGTCGGCGCTGTTCACATTGTTCCCTACGAAGCTCTGCGGGTGGGTGAGTCAGATGGCCAGCAGGAATGTTAGGCACCCTACAGGGCGGAGTTTGGCCTTAGCTTGGATAGTACAACGTGAAATTCTGAGCTGCCAAGTAATCTAGGCCTTGGCGGTAGATGACTATGAAAACCAACTCATTCACTGGCCTGTGTGTAATGTTCGATGCAGTGGCGATTATGAAGCCTATTTGCCGTGCACACCGAAACTTGGAGAGCAAAAACAAGCTGCCCAGTGTTGTGTTCTAAGAAATCGGGCAATAGAAATGAAAAAAAAAAACAGGGCGAGCAAATCTGCCTTGTGTTGTTGTGTCTACGGAAGGACACCAAGCTCAATCAGGGGCAAGAATGACGCTGAACAGCCTTAATCGGGCGTTAGAGACCAGGGTCTGACACGCTAAACCCATTCTTCCATGTGAGTTGCAGTGCAAGCGATCAGCTGAATGCGGGATTAACGTGCGACGTCCGCTAGGCTCTCCAGCGCGGAGGCGCGGAGGCGCGGAATGTCCGCCGCTGTTTAACGACTTGGCGGTCGTTCATTGACTCAAAGGCTCGTATCTGTCCAACATTAAAGAGATCGTGTGTAGACGCCCATCATATGATACTTGATTTGAGCTTCTGCAAGTCTTTGCGTTTCTTCTAGTTGAAGATGACCCCAATCACTGTTTTTGAAGATCCTTGGCCAAAGGATAAGGCCAAAATTCCGCTCGAGACCGTGTCCCTAGTGAGTAATACAGGAGCATTGCCGTCACAGGGGACTAGACGCTAACTGAAGATAGAAACACTTCGAACTCATTGAGATATTCCTGAAACTTATCCCCCACTTCCAGACAGATGAAGAGGGCCATATTTTGCAAGAAGCTCTGGTCTACTCAGAATGGCGTTACATCAATTACATACGATTCCTGCACCTGAAGGGGGTTTCAGCCTACGACTGCCCACCGCCCTGGTCCGTCTCTCGCAGAGTGCCCAGACACATTTGATGGGCCAATGAAGTAGACTAACAAGGAGTCTAGGGACGTTGCAATGATCTGGTACTGCCACCTGCTATCTCCCTTCCATTTCCACCGGCATCTCTGGGACAACGATCACATATCCTACGGCCTTAACCACCACCAGTTTCCGGTCACAAAACTGGTGCGACTCTATGAGTCTGGCAAATGGTCACACAGTAAAAGTCAGAAAGAATGGGATCGTTGGCACAGGAAGCCAGCATGCCCACGGCTTCCATTCCAGCTGTGGCCATCGCCGCCTTGGGAGAGCAAGCGGAAGTCCCGGCTATCGACCCTGTTTTCCAAGAAAGACACACCGACGGAGAGTCCTGACGTGGAAGATATTCTCCAAAAAGAGTTGTGTTTCTACGGAAGACTGTGCCGGATTCCACTCATAAAACCATGTTTAGTGAGGGATTACACGTCGTTGAAGCGAAAAGAATGCAAGATGCCATGTATCAAATCCTCGCAGCATAGTCTTTCCGGACATCGGTGTGAGTTGACGCCATGGCCAGGCGTGGAGGATCTTGCAGAGGTTTTCAACCGTCAAGTCACCTTTTGGAAGGCTGTAGTCAAGGCGCGCGACTCAGATCCGGATTTCGCCTCGCGACAACACCTGGCGGCATCCTCAGGGGATTACGAACGATTCATCAAGCTCCATGGAATACCTCCGACGATGAAAAAGGCACCTTACAAGGACATATGGAAGCTCGATATGGATGCGCTCCCGGTACGTGGTGCGATCATGTCGGGGCCCAGGAACCGCGAGTTCGTGCCCCCAAACCTGACGGTGGATTTCCTCTGGCATACGCATCGCCTCTACCCAGCCAACTACTGGGTTTGGAGTTTCACTACGGCCGGGAGACTGATAGACTATGAGCCGATGCCTTCGGTCGAGGCAGCTAAGCGGACTTTGGGGGAGACTGATCTAGAGTGGAAGAAGAGGAACGGGATCTGGTATGACGAGAAACACTCTTTGCACCGAGGTGACATGGAGGGGTATTTCCCAGACGCTGCTATTGTTCCACCGGGACACCCCGCCAGAGCTAAAGTCCAATGGACTCTAGGTGGAATGAATCCTGTGAAAGAGAGAAGAGTAGGAACCAGAGGAAGGTACTATGTGTTTGAGGGGCTTGATATACCATTTGACGGGGGCACTTGGGACTTCGGCGGCAGCGGTGATGGAGGAGGTGGAGGAGACGGCGGGGGTGGCGGTGACGGTGGAGGTGGAGGCGGGGGTGGTGATGGTGGTAGCTGATGCTCACTTGCGAATGCATAAATATTGTGGCAGTTTCATTATCATGAAATGTCTAGTCAGAGTATATACTTGTGAAATTAGATCCACCTCCGCCGTAGACTCAATTGAGAGGGTGCTTCGAGAAGAAGTCCATGATGTACGACGAGGCGTTGTATGACGCCGGACCGTCCCCGTGGGCCTTGTTGTCGTCATTGACTCCGGTGTAAGGCCAGCTGTGGTCGACATCTTTCTCAAACACATGAGTCACCAATCCTTTCTTATCTCCTAAACCCCATTGATACCTCTGTGCTCTAGAGGTGATGTTGCACTCAGTAGGCTTCTCTCCAAGGCCGTCACGGACTGCCCACTCCGTGACCCAGTGGAAGATGCCTGGCAAGCACGCTCCTCGTCGACTATCGCTGCCGTTATACGGAATAGTGCCGTCGATGCCGCCGTGAAACTCAATCATTGGAATGTTTGTCCTGCCAGCGTCGCAAGGGATTTTCACGGTCTTTGGGTCGCAGTCCGTCACATTTTCGATATAGTATGATCCAGACACAGGAGCGAAAGCAGCAAAACGCGTCGAAAGATGTTTGTTGCATGCAGCAAAGTTGGTGAAACCGCCTCCGTTGGACTTTCCGGTCATGAATACGCGAGTCTTATCGATGCAATATGTCGACTCCAGATCGTCGAGCACCGTATTAGTGTAGAGGACGTCATTTCGCGGTGTAATATTGGGCACGCCCTCCCATCGCCCCTGGCTTGGTCAATTATCGTTGTCCGCGATTTCGCACGCAAAGGTTCTTACCTCGTAACCGCGAAGATACACAACAATATGATCCTTGTTGAAATAAGGCGTTTCTAGACGGTCCAGATCTCGTTGTTCCTCTGGACTCTTAGTCCCGCCATGGTACGAAAAGATTATGGGGTTGGGACTCGTTTTGGAGTATTTTGGCGGGATGAAGAGCAGATAGTCTCGATCATGGCCTTGATCATCCTTGTAGGGTATCAAATACTCGTGCCCAGCTGATCGGTTACTCGGGAGTCCCTTTTTACACCCATCGGAGGAGACCTCTCTTTTGACCGCATCTTGAATCGCAGTTGAGGCGCAAAGTCCTGCAAGCAGCGTAACGAAGTTGAAGTTGACCATGATGGATGTTGTTGTCTGTAAATGCACATACTAACCGTCCAAAGTTTTGAACTTAAGTTGCGCAGCCACGGCCTTTTAACATTGGACGAAGCATGACCTTGAGGGGCCGTGACGCGACATCAAAGGCTTGGACGGAACCTAGTGTGTTAGTGCCTCCCCCAATCTTACGGTCCGTCGGCGTGCTAATTCGAGTCAACGGGCGGCGATCCAGACTAAATCCCGTCGGGCGTCAGCCCAGGCACCAGCACACGCAGTTGGTCAGCAGTCTAAATCCCCGTATTTCTGAAAGTCGATGCCGCGTTGAGACGAGGCTTACGGCACCAGCACTACCAGTTCGGGACCGGATGCCACCGAATCCCTCCGAAGAAAGCTTAGTTTCCGGCAGAGGGCGCCACGCTCTGGCGCATCATTTCCTGAACTGGCGCCAGGATCGGGATCCCGGCATGGGAATTGTCAGCACGGCATTCTCGGGATTTTGACCTCATTGTTTCCATTACAGCTGAGCTTTACCTGTTGATTGAGCCGGCTGTGGGGAAAAGGTTGTTGGTCGAGTTGAAAGTGCTCAGTGCTAAAAGAGACACCTAGTCAAACTTGCCTTTGTTTCGATATTCACTGTTTCGATATTCACTGTGAAGATGGGGGCATTTCACATCGAGATGATACGGGATTGATTCAGATTACTCAAGATTGAATTCAAGCATGATTTTCTTATGAGACTACTATTGAATCGACAACGGTCTAAAGGTGGTAAGGAGGCTCTGCGCCTTCCACTTTAGAGTAGACAGCAGTAGTAGCAGCCGCCAGATCCTCGGGAAGAGGACCAGCCTCAAGCGCATCAAGTGTCGAATGGAGTTGCTCTACCTTGGAAACGCCAAAGATAATCGCATCGCCGTGTGCCACATCCAAGTTGCTGTGGAATGCCGTCCATCGCATAGCAGCTGCGTGTCCGCTGATGCCATGTTTCTCGGCAAGCTTGAGGATCGTAGAGACCGCGAGACGAACTGGAGGTTTACGGTACATGTAAGTGTAAACCTTGCCAATAAAGTTCTGTTCTTGCGTTAGAGTAAGTGAGACTACAGTGACATTCGGAACCTACGTCGCTCTTCCACCGGCCTGACGAAGCCTTGTGCCCTGAGAAAAGGCCGCCAGCTGCGGGACTGATGGATTGTCAGACTGGGTTCTCCCATAAAATGCTCGATGACATACCTGTACGCATAGAATGCCATGTTGTGCTTGCGCAATAGAGGAAACAGCTCCTTCTCGCCTCCTCTCACAATAGCATTGTAGTGCCCCTCGTACACACTGGGCTTAGTGTAGCCATTTTGCTCGCAGATCTCCAGAACCCTCTGCACCTCAGCGGCAGAGTAGTTCGACAGGCCGTAGTTTTTGAACTTCCCTTGCTTCAGAGCAGCGTCCATGGCTTTTACCGTATCCTCGAAGGGGGTCTGGCGATCCGGAAAATGCAGGAACATCGTCTCGACGGTGGATGTTTGAAGATCGCTCAACGACTTGCCAATGCTGACTTCAAGGTTTGCAGGCTGATGATCACCGGGGTCTGCGCTGTGGACTTTGGTGTGAATGGTGAATCGGGAGGCGGCGTTGGCCCGGCCAAGGCGTGATTCGGAAGCGCCCTGGACGCTTGGAGAGTAGTCACGAGCTGTGTCCAAATTGTTGTATCCGCGGGCGTGAAACGCATCCAAAAGCGCTTGGACATCTTGCTCGCTGTCAAAGTGAGAGGATCCAGGGTCGACAACGGAATCGCCGACCTGTTATGACTTCAGTAACATTCACTTGGTGTCTCATTCGAATACTCACGCTGTGCGTTCCGAGAATGATTTTGAGGGGCGTTTGGGAAGCCATAATGGAGACGAGCGTAAGGATGGATACCTATGAAAGAGTTGAATTTGTGACGATGAAATCACTTTCTGATGAGCTTAGACAGGCGGTATGCGGTCTTTATATGTGCAATTCCTACATGACAACGTGGTATAGTACTTTCTCTGACCCAATTTTCAATATATCGGGTCGATCACCGCTTGTTGCTACGCGATGGCCAGGGGAACAACCGCAAGCTCCGCAGTATCGTCCCCTGGTTTGCACTGTGTTTTGTCTGCATAACGGCCAATTGAAACAGGCATGGTAGTGTCGGTATTTGGGTCAATGGCGCTCTGTCATGACTCTGCATCCACTATTGTCCAGGGTCACCCTACCTGTGAGGGGTTTGTCAAACTCACGCTTATTGCAACACGTCAAAGCGAATCCACACTGTGGAGCATAGAAATGACACTGACGCGAGGCAAAGGCCAGCCTCTTGCGTGATATCGGAGAAAAGCGATCAAGTACGTACAGGTGTCATGGGTTGATAATGCCACGTTTCGAGGGGACAGTCTATCATATTTGAGAGAAATGCACTAATGGCGGCAAGATGGCCTCAGACGGACAAAGAGGCGTCGGCGAAGAGGGCCGCATGAGCATGCTTGCTGAGATATGAACATCACCATGGGGGAACCTCCTTCATCTGGAGGGTTAACGGAGAGAGCGCGAACTATTATTACTTCTTATAAGGCAATCGAAAGAGCTAAGTAAAGCTTGGGGACATTTGAACTACGTTTGATGCCTCCGGCTGACGAGTAAACGTGACATGATAATCTACCAACAACGAATTCCAATCTTTCTATCATTCGCTCTCTGTCTCCCCTCTCGTGGTATCTAAAACAACTGAAACAACACTTTACTCCGCCTTCGCGGCCGGGCGGAATCTTGACGTAGAAGCCGCCTTTCCGGCAAGTTGCTTGATGCGCTGGCCGCTGGTGATCTCGAAGACCGAGATGTCGGCTCCAATCTCCTTGGTCATCCACACGCGAAGCTCGACAGCCACCAGCGAGTCGACGCCGTAGGCATTCAAGGGCCTGGAGGGGTCCAGGTCAGCCAACTCGTAGCTGAGAATCTTGGAAAGCTGCGCCAGTAAGGCGTCAAGGACGATCTGCTCGGCATCCTCCAGTGTCTCGGCTGCCGCGATCAGGTCGCCGACTGAGCGCTTGGATGAGCCCTGCTTTCCGGGCAGCGAGCTGCCGTTTCCAGCGCCCTGGAGAATCAGGTGGTTGTACATAGGTTCGGTCTGCCAGGTAGGTTGCTCAGCGCCCTCGTCTGCGGAGTACTTGGGGAGCCAGAGTCTGGGAACGACCTGGGCCTCCTTGACCTTCTCCTCCGCGCTCTGCGAGTTGGGGCGGCAGTAGTAGTCCAACGCGTTGATGAGCTCTTCGACGGACATGGAAGCCCAACCGATGGAGAGCAGGTACGTCCTCAAATGGGGTCTGGCAGCAACCATACCGGCATCGGTCAAGACGGGCGCGTCGAGGGCGGCGACGTTGTGGCCTTGAGCCGAGAGGAACTTGGCGAAGGCATCCTGGAACGAGTTGCCGGCACTGTAGTTGGCCTGGCCCTGGTTGCCGGTGACGCTGGTCAGGGATGATAGCATGACGAAGAAGTCAAGCGCAGAAGCGCCGGAAAGCACCTCCCACAGGTTCTTGGTTCCCGTCACCTTGACGTTGACGGCGGTGTTCCATTGGTCAAGAGTCATCTCGCCGAAAGCATTGTCCTGAAAAGGTGTCAGTTGGATTCTTGGAAAACGGGGATTCGTGAAGGCTTACGTTAAGGACTGTCGAGGCTTGGATGCATCCACGGACTGGAGGCAAGGAGGCAAGAGCAGAAGACATCGCGCTCTCCAGTGCCTTCTTGTCAGTGATGTCGCAGTGAGGAGTGACAATCTTGACGCCGTTGCCTTGCAGCTCGCTGACGAGACCCTTGGAGGCCTCATCACTGGGTCCCTTCCTCGATGTGACAATCAGGTTGCGCGCGCCTTGGCTGACCATCCAGCGGATGATCTCCAGTCCAAGACCACCGAAACCACCAGAAACAACGTAGGTCGCCTCCGAGGAGAATTCAGCACGAGGTCTGGAGGGCGCAACCACAGGGATCAGATCCTCAGTGTGGTTCTCAATAAGGATCTTGCCGATGTGCTTGCCCGACTGCATGAAGCGCATGGCATCCTGGATCTTCGAGACGGGGAACTTGGTGATGGGCGTCTCGATCTTGAGCTCGCGGCCGATGACACTCTCCATGGCGCGCGCGAAGAGGTCGTCAAGGCGGTCGGCATCCGTCTGGCGCATGTAGTTGAGCTCGAGAGACTCGAATCTCACACCGCGGGCAAAGGTGCCCATGGAGATGCGAGATCGGGACTCAATGTCTGCCAGACCAATCTCGGCGAAGCTTCCGAAGGGTGCGACGAGTTCCCAAGTGGCACGGAGGGTGTCTCCGGAAAGACTGTTGATGACGATATCGACGCCACGGCCGCCAGTGATTCTCTTGATGCCGTCCTTGAAGGTAAGATCACGGCTGGAGAAAATGTGATCGCGGGGCAGTCCGTAGGTCTTCTCGAGGAAGTCACGCTTCTCGATGCTACCGACGGTCGCGAAGATCTCAACACCCTCGCGCTGGGCCAGCTGGATGGCAGCCTGGCCGACACCACCAGCGGCAGCGTGGATCAACAAGCTGGGCTTCTTGCCGCGGCGGAGACGCTTCTCAAGGTCACCGATGTCGTAGAGACAGGCGTATGCCGTCGTGTACACGATGGGGATGACCGCAGCCTCGGCGAACGACTGGTTGTCAGGGACCTTTGCAAGGGTGCCCTCCGCGCCTCTGCCGTAGGTGGAGAACGCGCCGTTGAAAGTGAAGCCGAAGACACGGTCACCAGGCCTGAAGCGGGTGACTCCCGCGCCGACTCTGGTAACGATACCAGCGGCCTCGAGACCGACAGGAGTTTCCTGGATCTTGCCGAGCATGACAGCCAGGTCTTTGAAGTTGACGGCAGTAGCCATGACCTGGAACTCAACCTCGAGGTCTTCCAGACGAGTGCAGTACAAATGGTCATCGGTGAAGCGCAGCGAGCTCAGGAGACCGACGGTCTGGATCTGAAGGCGCAGAGGGCGGCTGGGGTCAACTCCAAAGGCGACTTCAGTGGTGTCGTCGCTGGATGTCTGCTTGATGTGCTTCGTGATGGCAGAGGCCTCGACAAGACGAGGGACAGTGACCAAACCGTTGGTGATCTTGTACGCAGTCTCGATGGGGCCCTCGGTGCTTGACAGACGGGCGTCGACTTCGGCGATCTTGTCCGCAACAGTGTCATTGGCCTCCTTGGGGTCGAAGGTCAGGGTAACAAACTCAAGATCCGGCTTCTCCAGACGAATGCTGGCAGCGAAACCGTTGATGAGGGCGGACTCGGGAGACAGCTCCTTGTTAACCCACAACAGGCGCTTGCCGGTGGTCATGTTCTTGACAGCTGAAAGGACGGTGGCATCAGCAGAGGCAAGCAGAGGCGCTTGGAGCTCCGCGAGAACAATGTAGGTGCTGTCGGTAATCTCTCCCTCAAGAGCGAGATCAGCAACCGCAGCAGTCTTGACTGTGGCGCCCTTAGCCTTGAGAGAGGAAGCCAGCTTCTCGGCAACAGCGCTCTGGACGCTGGAAGAGAGATCGCCAACGATGTAGTAGCTGCCAGAAGCCGACGTGCCAGTGGTGCTCTTGGAAGTGCTCAACACCAAGATCGACGAGTCTTGGTCGGCAAGCGCAGCATCGATGCTGACAAGTCCAGACTCGCTGAAGTACTCGCCCCAGGTGCTTGCCTCGTCCGAGCTCTCGGCGGCCGTCAAGATGAACTTGCCGCCAGCCTTGAGGAGACCCAGACATCTGTTGAGGAAACCATCGATGTCGTCGTTGGGAATGAGTCCGACGGGCACAAGGAGAGCATCATAAGATGCCGCCTCGAAGCCCTGGGAAGCAGGGTCGTCCTTGATGTCAAGAACCTTGAACTGAACAGAGTCTTCCGCGATGTTCTTCTGAGCTTCTTCCAAAGAGGAAGAAGAATCAGCGGTAAACTCGTACTGAGCAAAGCGCTGGCCCAATGTAGATGCAACGGCCTTCGTGAAGGTGGCAGTGTTGCTGACGTCAAGGATCTTCATCGCGGGGTTCTTGTGAGCAAGCGCACTCAGGTACTTCTGGAAGCCCTCGGGTCCGGCGAAGACCTTCTCAATCGCCTCAGTGTTGAGGAAGTCGGGGTCGATCTTGAAGTCAAAGTTCCATGCTCTGTGCCTGGGGTCCTCCTCGGAGGCTGCGTCTTCATCACCATCAACCTCGGTGACAATGCATCCCGACACCTTGATCATGGGCTCCTTTGAGGCAGGGTCAACAGCCGTGCAGGACATGAGGTGCTTCTTGCGTCCGTGGGAGTCAGAGTCCGCAAAGACGACGTAGCCGTCCTCCTTGTGCTCAGCAGTGGAGACCCAAAGCTCCTCCATGAAGGAGAGGACGATGGCGTTCTTCTGTTTCCTGGAGGGGTTGGAGACGAGGGGGACCAGGCATGCCTGAAGAGCACCATCCAGAGTGGTGGGGTGGATCAAGTGCGGCTGCAGGTAGTTGTGAGGCATCATCGTCTTCAGAAGAGCGGTGGTGGGCTTGACCCTGGCCAGGGTGACGCCGGCGTCATGGTCGACAACGGCGGACTCGACGGTCTGGAAGGTAGGGCCAAACGTCAAGCCGACACTCTCCCAAGCGCCGTAGATCTTGTCAGAGGTAACCTGGCTCTTGCAGTTCTGCTGAGCCTGGTCAATCCTGGCCTCGCAGTGGGCCTTGAATGCCTTCTCTTCAAGACCGCCATCGACAGCCGTAGCACCCTCATCGTACTCGACGAGAACCTGACCGCAGCAGTGCTCGCGCCACTCGTCGTCCTCTTGGGCGGTGAGGACTTGGAATTCGCGCCAAGCAGCAGCCTTTGCCTCCAAGGCAGCCTGCTTCACGGGGCGGAGGTACAAGTGCGACTCAATGCCCAAAGCGCCCTCGGGAACCTGCAAGGCGGAGTGGAAAGACACCTCACGGAAGCGGATTCCCTTGATCGTCTTGCCGGGGTTCGAACGCTCCGCAAGCTGCTTGCAGCCCTCAATGGCCATGACGAGCATACCAGCAGCAGGGTAGAGCACGGATCCGGAGATGGTGTGGTGCTCAACCCATGGGTTCTCCGAAAGCTTGATCCAGTTCTTCCAGATGGCGTCATGCTTGCCGTCCCAGTCGTTGACAGGAGCTCCGAGAAGCTCGTGACGAGGGTACGGGCGGAAGCGGAAGTTTCTGCTGAGACGGCACTCGTTCCAGTACTCGCGGGTGTGGTTGAAGGGGTAGCGAGGAAGATCAATCATCATCAGCGGCTTGGCTCCGGGGACATGGTTGACCTTCAGAAGATCGACCTGGATGCCACGAGTGAACAAGGATCCGACTCCGGCCATGGCCATCTCCAAATCGGACTCGCCACGCTTGAGCAGGTGGTGGTACTTCACATCACCGTTGACTCTGACGTCCTGAACGATGTTGCGCAGAGGACCCTGCAAAGCAGCGTGGGGTCCAACTTCAACGAGGTCGGTGATAAGAGACGATTGGTTGCCATCGGTATTCGGCTCGGACAAGGCTTGAAGCATAGCCGTCACCGACTCGTTGAATCTCACTGGGGAGGTGAGGTTCTTGGTCCAGTAGCCGGCGTCGCGCAGCTTGGACGGTTGGATCTGCGTTCCGTATGCGGACGAGAAGAACTGCACTGCGCTGGCCTCGGAACCGGGCTGGATCTTTCCAATGCACTCGGTGTACTCCTGGGCGATGGGGTCCATGAATCTCGAGTGGTACGCCATCTCGACCTTCAGCTTGCGGGCAAAGACGTTCTCCGCGCTGAGCATGTCGACGAGGGCCTCGATCTGCGCAACGTCTCCGCTGACAGTGTGGCTGGTCTTGCTGTTCATGCAGGCAACGGTGAGCTTGCCGACAGACTCGAAGCCTGTCTTGTTGACGCGGTCAATGGCATCCTGCGTCTTCTCGAGACACAGTCCGACAGCGGCCATGGTACCCTTCGGCTGCTCCGGCGATTTGGCCAGCTTGGCGGAGAGCTTGCCACGCCAGTACGCAATACGCCAAGCACTCTCCTGAGAGATCGCACCAGAAGAGTAGGCGGCCGCGATTTCGCCAGAAGAGTGGCCGACAACGGCGCGGAAGTTGACGCCCCAATCGTTGAGAAGGTCGACAAGAGCGACCTGAAGAGCGGTGCACAGCGTCTGCGAGAACTCGGCGGCGTTGACGCGAGAATCATCGGCAGTCTTCTCAAGCTCCTCGATCGCGGACCACTCGCATCCCAGCGTCTTCAGATACGCGTCAGCGCGCTCGATGCTTGCCTGGTAGACATCGTAGTGCCTCAGCTGCTTGCCCATGCCAGCCCACTGGGCGCCCTGGCCAGTGAACACAAACGCGACGCCGGGGTCAGCGACAACGCGCGTAGCTTGTTGACCTTCAGCCAGCGCATTCTCCAATTGCACTGACGAGCTGGCGACAACTGCGGTGCGCCAGTTGAATGTAGATCTCTTGGCCGCCAAGGTGTAGCTGAGGTTGTACAGGGACTCGGTCATGTTGGGCAGGTAGGTCTTGTAGGAGTCAGCAAGACGGGCAATACCATCCTGGTCGTGACTGCTGAAGACAAACAGCTGAGGAGAGAAGAGAGAGCCGTTGATGACAGGGGGCGCCTTGATAACTGCAATCGCGTGTTAGCATGTGCTTCAGCAAGTGCAATATAGAAAGACTTACGGGATGTGCCTGGCAGTTGGGGCGCTTCGATGGTCCTGTGAGGCGCCTCAAGACCATGCTCTCTCAGGAAGGTGAGCGCATCTTCCAAGACGACGTGGGCGTTGGTGCCCGAAACACCGAAAGAGTTGATGGAGACTCGGCGGACGCCAGTCTTGGTCTGGGGCCACAGCATGGCCTTGGTCGGGAAGTTGAGATGCCATTCGGCTGGAATCTTGGGGTTTACTTCCTCGAACCAAGCGTTGGCTGGAATGATACCCTTCTCCACGCACAGAACGCCCTTAATAAAGGACGCGATGCCAGAGTTGCCCTCGGTGTGTCCGATGTTGCTCTTGAGAGCACCAATGTGAAGAGGCTCCTCAGCCGACCGGAACTGAGAGAACATTTCACTGATGGCGCCGGCCTCCGTTGGGTCACCGACGTTGGTGCCGGTTCCGTGGGCCTCGAAGAAGCGCGTGTCTGCGGGGTCAAGCTTGGCTTGAGCATACGTCAAGCGCATAAGCTCAGCCTGAGCCTCCTTCGCGGGAGCGGTAAGGCCGGGCGAGTGACCATCGTGGTTGCATCCAGAATTGCGGATAACAGCACGAATAGCTGGTGGAAATGTCAGCGAAGAGGTCAAGTCAATTATACAGATAGGGACACTCACTGTCTCCATCGCGAATCGCATCGGACATCCTTTTCAGGACGACAGCAGCGATACCTTCACCTCTTCCGTAGCCGTTTGCCCTCTTGTCGAAACTATATGAGGCACCGGCCGGGTCCAAAACACCAAGACCGTTCAGCTCCAGACCCATTTCAGGGGAAAGCAGCACGTTGGTGCCGCAGGCAATGGCCTAGTGAGCAGTGTTGTCAGCAAAAGGTACCAGAGCAAGCTAGGGGACTTCTGAATCTCACAATATTACAGTCTCGTGACTTCAGGCCAATGACAGCCTGGTGAAGAGCCACCATACTACTGGAGCAGGCGGTATCGACACTTAGAGCAGGTCCTCTGAGATCGTAGAACCATGAACAACGTCCAGCCAGCGTACTGGCGATTGTGCCACATGCCGTGTAAGTCATAGGGGTATCTGTGTCCTTGATCATAAGATCACGGTAGTCCCACATGAATGCTCCCGCGTAGACACCAGTTGGTGAGCCAGCCATGTCGCGCATGGTGTAGCCAGCGTTTTCCATGGCTGTGTAGACACACTCGAGGAGCATGCGCTGCTGGGGATCCAAGCTCGCCGCCTCTGCGGGCGTCATTGCGAAGAAGGGGGCATCAAACGCCTTCACGTTGGCCTGCATGAAGTGTCCTAACTTTCCGCCAATCTATTACAACGTTAGCCAGACTCATCCAGGCATAGAGGGGGGCATGATGACTTACAACTCCATCTCTGTGGTTGTCGGGATGCCAGAAGGCTTCCGCGTTGTATCGATCTGCTGGCACGGGGGCTTGCGCGGATCTTCCAGCAACAAGAAAATCAAAGAACTTTTCAACGCTGTCTCCGTCGCAAGGCAGCTTGGCATCCAAGCCAATAACAGCAATAGGTTCGGGAAGAGGCTCAGCCATTTTGAGGGTAGTAGGGTAGGTGAGATGGAAATGAGGTCGGAGTGTTGTTCACTAGTATGGCTTGCCAGCAAAATCAAGCGTGAAGAACAGGAATGACAAGAACTTTGACTTGAGAGTTCTGAAGATCTGCGGATGGTTCGATATATACATCGGAACCTCGTTCCGTTGAGTGGCTGGCTGATGTTTATTTTTCCCGCCGGCATTCACTCACCGGCGTTACGAGCCTGATACACAGAGACCGGGTTTGCCCCGATCACGGCCACAGGCAAGGGTAGATTAGTGAACACCCTGAAGGACCCCTAATTCCAGGAAACCTAAATTCTCTGGGTCA
This sequence comes from Colletotrichum gloeosporioides, assembly GCF_011800055.1. Classification (NCBI taxonomy): domain Eukaryota; kingdom Fungi; phylum Ascomycota; class Sordariomycetes; order Glomerellales; family Glomerellaceae; genus Colletotrichum; species Colletotrichum gloeosporioides. The sequence continues at coordinate 425,288 of NW_025544672.1, read as the reverse complement.
AAGAGGCAGCACGCAAGCGAGGCCGCCGTTGAACGCGCCGTGGGCAGTCTCCGGTGAAGGCGGTGATAGTATGTGACTTGTCTTACACCGCCGCAATGGTTCAAACCAGTACCTAGCCCCTACCAAGCAGCGTACGAGTAAGTCCTGTGGATTCAATGTTGATGTTGATGAGACCAGGACCCAAGCTGTCCTTGGCAGTCGTTGTTTTGCACCCACCCGCAAGGCAACATCTCGGCAGGTACATGCCTCATTCAGAAAAGAATCTGATAGCCCACGTTTCAAGCATAGTTCTGTTGTCAAATCAACAGTCTCCACGCAGTGTGATAACGAATTCTTCACCGTTTTTAGTTACATGATTCAGTTCGGTGCATCTTCACGAACACGCGGAAGGTGGGCAACACGGAATAACCTCGTACGCCTCGATGCCAAATCCACTGAAGTCGAAATGTTGGATGTTCCATTGCCCCGTAATTGCCGAGGCCGGAAATGCTGCAGAAATGATATTGGACGTAGCAATGGCCACGTTACGAAACGATCGCATCGTCTCGTCTGGGTGCCAAGGCGGCACGGAGGCGTGGGGGAGGGTCGGCGGGTCAACGGGGGGTGTCGCCGGGGCACCGGGGCCCCGGGGCCGAGACGCGGTCCGGGGCACAAAAACCTGCGCAACGTACAATACAAGCATTAGGGGTCTCTCCGTGCTGCTGGACACACCCGGACCTGGTCCAAAAGCCCCCATGTTCGTATGAGGGCATGACTCGATAACGCAGTAGCGAGGCATACACTCCACCCCAAACCAGTATCTACCGGTAGAAACTTGGAAATTAATCTAAATCGCCAATTATTTTCACATAGCTCATAAGAGGATAAACTTAGCGCACGAAGCTTCCGTTTAATGCCTGACTCGATAATGGAAAATGAGATCAACATCAGTCTAACTTGCAACGGTGTAGAGACGTAGCTTATACGGTGGGGCGTCTACGGGGCATCCGTGATCGACACATACTACTGTGAAGACGTTGACCACGTTACTGGGAACTCCAGGGTTGTGTAGATGAAGCATCAAGCTGGCAGTTAACTGCCGCAATCTGTACCTTCTCAGCCATAAAGTCTAAAAAGAAAAACAAACGGTAGTTGAAGCGTGCACAATGTCTGGCACTGTGCGATACGTCGTGTCAAAAATGTGCATCTTCAGGGTTCACCGCAACATCGCGCGCGACTAGCGCGCTTATCGCGCCGCTCGTGCCGAACCTCATACCACTTAACGCAACATCGCTAAGTTCTTTATTGTGTACAAACAGAAACCCAATCTTGCATATTGATGTTCGCACTCTAATCAATCCCACGGTACTCAAAGTACTCCGTCCATTCCGGGCTTTCCATCAGCTTAGCAACCAACTCTTTCTCCATAGTAATCGCGAACATGAATCCCTCATCGGCACTTGCAGTTCCTCCAACTGGCGGGTAGATGAGAACCACGCCTGCAGTCTTATGACCTCCCCACAGGTGACGATGCGTGATGGGCTTGGCAAAACCGAAGTCAAAGCCGCTGACATCAGCTGGGCGATGATCAGTCACGAACATGCTCATCGGCGGGTGTGCATCAACGCGCAGGCTGATTGTTCGCTTGTCCTTGATTGGTGCTATGAAGCCAATCAAGCGTTCCAAATGCTCCTCGTTACAGCTCTCTGTCAAGGCGCGGATGTAGCCTGCAAGCTTTGACAGAGGAGCGCCATCGACAACATCAGCAACGGTCAGAGGCGGAACCGGAGCAGTGTCGGAGAAAGCTCCCGCGACCACGTTGCGCATCATGCGCTCCGGGACAGAAGGATTTCTCAGTCGGGGCCGCATGTTCACAGCTTCTCCCCACCAGAGGGGTGTGGAAGAGTCCGGCTTGTGGAGCGGAGCGCGAATCTTTGTGAGCATCCGCCAGACGTATGCACACGTGGCGTCGTAGGTTGAGATCCAATGCGACGCAGGATCTGTTGGCATCGCAAGCTTCTTCAGTGCTTCAGCCTTGCTCTTAGGCAAATGGAACAGCACCGCTTGTTGCTCCTTATGATCGGGGTGCATTTGTGGAATAGCGGGTCCATCCACGAGGCTCTCCGCCGGTAGATCCTTGGTGAAGCGCGATGCGTCGATGCATGCGGGATCCCACGACGGGAAGTTAGTTGAGTGGGAGACCGCGAAGCAGTTCTCGGCAAGCTGGCGTGTGAAGTTGGCCCAACCCATGACATCGCAGGAGTAGTGATGGTTGTGCATGCTGAAGATCAGACCGCCATCCATGATGTTGATCTGATATGCTGCTACTACTGGGTTGCAGTCTGGGTCGGCTTCTGGCCTTTCTCCCCATGTTAACTTAGGAATGCCTAAACAAAGGAGTGTTAATAAGATTCAACAAATAATCTGGGTCATCCGAAGACGACAATTGTGAGACTGGAGACTTACTCCACAGATTGACATCTCCAAGACTGTTTCCAGAAAAGTAGGACGCCTTAATAGAGTCCAAAGACGGATGGTTGCCGTTGGGATCCAGACGATGGACAACAAACTGTACTGCCGACTCCTTCCTTTTCACAAAGGAGTAGCCACCCTGGGGGTCTCGTTCAATGGTGGCGCACATGTACCTCGCCTGGCTGAGGGTCCTTTGCAGGCCAGCCTTGAGAATTTCGACGGCGTCATTCTTCTTCGCGTCGTCCAAGCGAAAGAAGAGTGCGTAATGATTGTACGCGGCTTGAGGCGTAGGATCAAGAACAGAGAGCTTGAACCTCTCTTCCTCAGGGTCCTGTTCCCAGCCCAAGGGACGGAGTTGAAAGACTTCCCGCGATGACATAATTACGTATTGAACAATAATGCAATTGAAGGTGAAAAGTCGTCAGAGGTGGTCGAGCTCGATGATATGAGACGGACCACAACGAGATGCATCAGACGATTTGTGTTTTATCCGATATGGCCCATCAACATCAGTCCATTCGATCGGAAACCAAACAGCGGTCTACAAGTATCCGTCGTATGCGTCTCAAACTCAAGGGTCCGGTTCACTGGATCTTGAAGAGTCAGTTCAGGTAGCATCGGAATAGATTGCGCGTGGGCCAGGGCTGCCACCTGCCCCACGAAGTGAAAGCTCCGCTCATGGTGGGTACGTGTCACTGCCTCTTGTTCTCCATATTGTCGTAGCATAATAGCAATATCGTTCGGTGAATTTTCTGTCACACTGTACCCTTGCTTTTATGGGTGTAAAGAAATACGTGGTGATTGCAGTCGAGAGAGAATGCGTCGAGGAACAGCGGCATATCAGCCCACGAGAATCTCCGTCACCCCCACGGACGTGGCCGATTACAAACTACTACCTGCTCTAGGTCTCAATGGAACTTGTGTTATAAGAGGCTGGATAAATGGGGTGTAAACAAAACGGAACCCACAATCCCGTTTCTTTGGTGGAATTCACTCTGTCGCCTTTTCTCTTATTTTCGAAACCCATCATCTATCTGATTTCCGTGGTAGAAACGAGACACAGACGACAAGATGTTGGCGGCCATAGCACTGGGGATCTTCGGTGTCCTCTGTTACCTCTACCTTCGGGGGAATGGCAGTTCCAATCTCCCGCCCGGGCCCAAGCCGCTTCCTATCGTCGGCAATCTCAGAGACTTACCCCCGAGTGGGACGCCCGAGTACCAGCATTGGCTGAAATTCAAAGACATCTATGGACCCATCAGTTCCATTGACATTTTGGGACAGAAGATCATTATCCTCCACGACCGTCAGGCGACACATGACCTGTTGGTGAAATCCTCAACCAAAACATCAGGGCGCCCTTTCATGCGATTTGCGGATATCTGCGGCTTCGCATCGCTCTTGAACCTCCAACAATATGATGGGACATTTCGTCGGCACCGGAAGTTGGTGCACCAGCAGTTCGGTACCAAGGCTGTAGCAGCCCGGTATCGAGACAACATTGAGCCAGAGTCACACCGCTTCCTTCTCCGTGTGCTGGATGACCCCGCCAACCTGGTATCGCACATCAAGACGTGAGTCTACTCAGCCACCAAGGCTGCATTCATCGGATGCAGCTGACTTGTCAACTTGCCGCTAATTTGTTTTCATAGTGAGGCCAGCGCCATCATTCTGAGAATCACTTATGGTTATTCCATATCGCCTGGTAAAAGTGATCCCCTGGTGCATCTCATTGAGCGCACCATGGATGTCTTTGCGCTCGCAACCGTTCTTCTAGGTTGGGCAGTAGACATTTTCCCCTTCCTTCAGCATCTCCCAGAAGGTGTTCCGGGAACTTCCTTCAAGAAGCAGGGCCGAGAATGGGGCAAGCTTCTGGAGACGACGAAGGATGTTCCTTATGGATTCGTTCAGAAGAGGATGGCCAGTGGAACTCACGAACGGTCGTTTGTCTCGTCACTGCTTGAGCAAGAGAGCACTGCCACCGGGGAGGCCAAGAACGAGCACTGGGAAGATGACATCAAGAAGACAGCCTTGGTTATGTACGGTGGCGGTGCCGATACCACTGCGTCGGCCATTCACAGCTTTATCCTGGCCATGATTCTTTCCCCCGATGTTCAGAAGAAGGCACAGGCGGAGATTGAGAGTGTTGTCGGAAAAGACCGGCTACCTCAATTCGGAGACCGCGAGCGCCTGCCTTACGTCAATGGTGTCGTCAAGGAGTCTTTCCGTTGGCTTCATGTTGCGCCCTTGGGCGTAGCTCACCGGACTGACGAAGACATCACCTACGGAGGGTACCACATTCCCAAGGGTGCATATCTGCTGCCGTCCATCTGGTGGTTCTTGCACGACCCCAAAACGTACGCGGAACCGGACTCTTTTGACCCTGCCCGGTATCTGGCTCCCCGCAATGAGCCTGATCCCACAGACGAGACCTTTGGCTACGGCCGCAGAATTTGCCCTGGCCGGTTTTTGGCAGATGAAAGTCTGTTCATCACCGTCGCACGTCTGTTGGCGACATTTGACATCAAGAAGGCTGTCGATGAGTCGGGCAACGAGATTACTCCGAAGATCCAGACTACGAGTGGCCTGATTTGTCGCCCGGTCGACTTTCCGTACAGCATCAAGCCGAGAAGTGACAGGTCTATCGATCTCATCAGATGCGTCGAAGGGAAGCACGCGTGGGGCGATGAGGATGCCGAGCTTGTACAAGAGGACTTGGCGAGGCACGGCTGTTGATAGACAGATGTCTTCTTCACAGAAAACACAGAGCAATATGTACCTAGTAGTCAGGCTAGAGTGTGAGAACAAATCTACCGATACAAAGACATGAGAACTGCATTTGCCATCTTGCCGCACGTGTGAGCATGGCTGTCTTATATTCAGCAAGTTTGCCTGGGCGTGCCATTGGCACCGGCCTCTTATCGTTCAATTTGGCGGGCTATGAAACTCAGTGTTAGTGCCTCCAAATAACAAGGAAACACCGATACTCGCTTCACTACGACTTCAACCTTTTGGGCCCAGTCACGTTCAATTAGCGGAAGTTTACACCACAAAATGAGGAGTTCTTTTTATTCGATTTATGCCTCCTACTAAGCATCAGTTTATCACAACCCCTAGACGGCTGGCCCTACGAGTTGTGATGTGACATGTAAACAATTCGGATATCTGCACCAAGATTGATCACTGATCAAAACCAGGGTAGAAATAAACTTTCGACCCGGGAGGTGGGAGAGTAAACAGTATCCGAGGCACTCGTAACGAGTTGCAACCATGAAAGAGTCATGGGTCACCTAAGCGAGGTGGGAATGCGTGCAGGGTCCACTCAGTCGGGTCAACCGAGAGTCACGGAAGAATACAGAAGTCCGAAGTCCTTTGACAGGAGGCAGCAATGAGACAACAAGAAGATGAGAGCCAAGAGCGCGGCTATTTCTTTCGACTTCGGGCGGACACTCCGCCATCCTAAACCGATGCGACCCGCTGTGCGTTCATCTCAAGTTTCAACACGTCACAACAATACTAGGTAGAATACTTGGAAAAAGAAAACAAGGACTAATGCAAGGCCGTTGAGATATAAACTTTAAATCAGGTGACGGTGAATTGATCGCGATCTACCAAAGATCTTGCAGTCGTTCGTCTTGGAAAGTCATGCACTAGTAACATCGAGCAAACATGCGGACAGTCCGGCCTTTAGTGGACTGATGTTTCAATCCATCAAATTGCCTTCTAAGCTACGACTCCCGTTTCTTGGATCGCGATGCGTAAAGGGAAGTCTCGGAAGAACCCCACAGGGAAGATGGCTGGGCTGATGAGATAGAAAAATGCTCCGTCACCTCTTGGTACTTGGCGTTTCTATTCACTCAACCTGTGGATGTGGTTGCGCTCGTCTAGCTGCCCCACGCCTTGTGGGCCGTCGAGCTGTCATCCTTGCATTGCGGGTTGTAACACTATGGCGGGCCGGCGGTAGAATCTACGGACCCTGGGCGTGCTCCGTTGATCCTTGTAAGTGCATAGATTATGGTGCGTGGAATAAGGCGCTGGCGGCCTTGAACGAACACGAAATCTGGGCTGGTCTATTTCATGGATGAACGTGGAAAGACTGGGGCGCTAGGCTGATGTTGGGGTTGACAACTGACAGCTGCATGTATTCAGCGGTGATCAAAAAGACTTCGGGGACCAAAGGAGAAGTTCTCCTTGGGCAGCTGGCCAGCGGACGGGGGCTGGTTTTCGGCGGGCGTATTCCAATACCGGACGGAGCCTTTGGCGGGGTAGGGCTACGGGGCTGACGGGGATCGTCGGGACTGGGGTGGCTGCGCGGGCGTGGGATGGTGGGACCCTCGTACAACGGCCTGACTCGCCTTGGGTCGTTTTTCTGCCCTGTACTAACCAACTCCTGCCGATCACAGCATTAGACGACGAACTGTACCAGACGTGTAGATACGATACGGCAAGACATCATAAAAAATCAACCGATTCATCCGAGTGACAATAGCGAAAACGAACTTGACCCAGAATGACTGTACACAGTACACGAAGATACGAGACATCACAGTATCAGCGTAAGCTGCTTGGCCCAGGCACGCCCCGGTTAGTTATGGCTCAACATCTCTTTGGAAGCTGGAGGACTCCATACTTGTAGACGAGAACCATCGCAAACAGGCCACGTATCTAGTGGGACGGCGGGCAGTGGATACGGGGTCTGAGTTGCTTCTGGCTTCGAGTATTCCATACAGTTTGGTACCTCATTGTAATGATCGACGAGTGTTTTGCCAAGTTGCTCACTGAGAGGCTGAATGGGGATTACATGCTGCCGGAAAGATGAACATGGTGCAGCTCATTACACATTTCATACCATGCAAGTGAGTGAGCGAGCCCAACCGGTCTCATTCGAAATTCAACTGACAGAATCCTATTGAGCCGAGGAAGGCCCGAGACTCATCCTCGTCTTCACTGTTGTTGATTTTGTAAACCCTTGTGAACTCCCAGGCTGGCTGTGCCATGATTATTCGATTGATACATTGTTAACTACCAACAGCGTTGTGACATCGATATATGTTTTGAAAGTTCATCGAGGTTGCATCCCGAAGAAGCCGCACGCGTCCAGCCCGACATGATCCAAAGACTGCATGAGCTGCAATGTGGTAGTCAAACTTAAGTTGCTGCCCTAGGTTTAGCCTCGCAGTAACGGCCTTACCATGAGGTTACAGCGGAGATCTCATCGTTGTGGATGACTGCAAGGAATTGTATATTACCTTACCAAGTATTCCAGGTCCGAGAAAGCCACGAGGGGCTACAGTTGATGACTTGTGAGATGTGAGATTGAGAATGCTAGGGAGCCATGCGCTCCGGGTCAACAGCCGGGGTTGGTTTATTTGCATGATGTACAGTGAGGACTATTGAATCACTCAGCAGAATGCGGAAATGTCTCTTCAGGCAATCAACAATCATACTTATCGTTCGAAAACTTGTGAAGTTAAACTCGCCTAAAAATTGGAGATGCATACATGAACCCACGTGCTTGTCTGGTAGGTCTCATATGGCTTCTTTCAGCTCCCTGCTATGAACGTCACTCCCTTCCAACCTATGGATCCAAAATGCAGCCACGAATGGTAAACACCATACGACTACCTCGTATACATGACTCAAAGATGTGATGTATCCATAACCATCACTACATTCTATAGGACCCAAGACTTGACGATAAACATCTTTTCTCGAATAGCACTGTTCTAATTCCCTAGACCCAACAAGGGTAAACTCAAGGAAGTACCCTCATCAACCGGCACTTGGCGTAGGAGTCGTCGCTAGTGGAATAATAGTGAATACCAGCGGAGTTGCGATGAGAATTTGGCCGGTTGAGGTGGACGCAAGCGAAAGGCTTGAGCTTGCGGGCGAGCCAAGGTCGGAACTTGATGATGTCAAGCTGTTGGTTGTCTGCGTATTGTTCTCGGTCTCGGTTCCGGAGCTAGCCGTCGACGTCTGAGGGGTGACTGGGGATAGGGTACCGGATGACGTTGACTGCGGAGCCAGTCCCGAGCTATTGGTTGAGGTATCGAGGGGGCTCAAGGTGTTGGTGGAACTGGAGCTGATGCTAGAACCTGCAGATGCCGAAGTTGCGGTTGTCGATGTGGTGCCAGTCTGTCGGGTCGTCGACCCTGAAGAAGCGGACTGTGACGCAGATCCCGTACTGCCCCCTGTTGTGATAGACACAGGGATGCTGGAGGTGCTGCTTGTGCCAGAAGCTAAAGTGGACGTTCCAGATGCCCTTGAAGTGCTACTTCCTGCTGAAGAGACCCCCGCCAAGCCAGTGGAACTGCTGGAGAATAATGCCGAAGATGATACTACAGGGCTCCCAGACATTGTGAGTGACCCAGTAGAACTGGCAAAAGATGATGGCGAAGACGAAGGTGTTGACAAAGAGAACGACGAGGACGAAGATATCAATGAAGACGAAGATGAAGCGGAGGGTGAAGATAAGGATGAAGCTGCTGACGAAAATGTCGAGGACGACGTCGACGAAATTGAAGAAGAGATTGACGAGGACAGCGACGAAGCCGATGAAGAACCCGACGACATAGATGAAGATGATGATGATGAAGATAACAACGAAGAAGATGACGATGAGGTGAGAAGGGATGAGGTGGTACTGGTGGATGACGGGCACGATGCAGCCGGTGGCGGGTTTCCATATACCGTGTAGTATGCGGGGTTGGTATTGCCGCACGGCGAGCTTGGACTCGCCGAGCAGGGGACGGGACAATTACTATTAGCCGCGGCGGCGCTACCGCATGGTGCTTGAGTTCCATCCGAGGCACAGTAGCAGACGTTGCCGATGAGGGCTGCGAAATTCCGGTTTTGAGCCTGACATCTAGACTGACACGTTCCTGAATTGCCACCACCGACAGGTTGATAGACGAGATTGAAGAGCGTGTTTGATGAATAACAGCCCAGGTACTGATACGGGCTGACTGGAGCTGGCGTGAGAGCTTGAGCAACGGCAGGGGAGATTAGGCCGAACTGCAAGGCAACGCTAAGCAGAAGAGATGATCGCATGATGACTAGATGACGGTATCTTGTCTGGTAATGGCGCCGCAAAAATTAACGAAGACCGTCTCATGCGATATGATGAAGAGATTGGTGCGAAGAGAGAGCAGACGTTTTGAAAAAAGGGATGAGAGCCGTCACCACGCTTCTGAAGTAGGTCGCTGGTTGCTTACTTACGCGTCTAGTCGTCACAGAGAGGCCAATTTGGTATCCAAGGGCCAACCAAGATGATCCACTTGCACATTCCAACATTTCAGTGTGCAGTCTCAGATATTGTTGGAAGTGAGACAAGTCCCGGCCCAAAAGAGGCGCGTCTCATCGGTATCATCGTAAATAACATTCCAGCTTGATCTAGTGGCGTTCTTCAATATTTGCCATTTGAATCTTTTCTGGGCTCCAGATCTCAACTAGCCGCATTTCATTTCTGGTCCGGCAATCTCCGCTCGGTTTCGCTCCGCGGTGCGATTAGATCCTTGGCCGAAAAGGGGCTGACTAGTTGTTCGGAGCCGGTGCAACGCTGGAAAGTTTTGTGGGTCGCCATCCGAACACCAAACTCCGCTCCGCAAAGCAGCCCCGCACCTGCGGAAATGTCAACACCCGGAACTTGTTTCCTCTTTCAACTACCACGGTAATGAAATTCGTCTCGCCTGCGGGAGTAGATAAACTGTAACGATTCCTACGTCTATCTCTGGGAATTCATACTTCCTAAATTCACGACTTCAAACAACATTACCGCGATAATGGCGGAAATAATGAAGACCTGGCAGTACTCTGCCGTCAACGGCAACCTTGAGGACTGCCTTGCCCTCAACAAGGACGCGCCTGTACCGAACATCTCCTCCCTTCGCCAGGACGAGCTCCTTATCGAAGTCATCAGCGCATCGCTCAACCCCGCCGACTACAAGGTCCCCGCGACGCCTCTCATCGGCCGCCTGCTGATATCCCGCCCTGCGACCCCAGGGATGGACTTTTGTGGCCGCGTCGTCGGCACGCACCCGTCGAATATCGCATACAAAGACGGTCAGCTCGTTTTCGGCGGCTACGCTATGATCAACCAGAGAGGCGCTCTCAGTCAGTACGCCGTTATCCCCATGGCCAATGTCGCGCCTCTGCCAGAGGGAGTCGACCCGGACCACGCGGCGGCAGTGGGCACTGCCGCCACGACCGCATACCAGTCCCTCATGCCCGACACGCTTCAGCCCGGCGCGAAGGTCTTCATCAACGGTGGAAGTGGTGGGACGGGGACCTGGGGCATCCAGTTCGCCAAAGCGTTGGGCGCGGAGGTCGTCACGACGTGCTCCACTGCAAACGTTGAGCTTTGCAAACAGCTCGGCGCCGACGAAGTCATCAATTACAAGACGCACGACGTTGTGGCGAATTTGAAGGCGCGAGGTACTGTCTTTGATCTTGTTATCGACAATGTGGGCAGCACCACGGAGCTTTACGACCAGAGCAACTACTACCTGAAGGCCGGGGGAACATTTGTCTTGGTCGGTGTTGGCGCAGACTTGTCGCTTTCTGGTATCTTTTCGAATCTCAGCAGGCAATTGCGACCGGCGATTCTGGGGTGCAGAGGGTTTTACTTTGTTCAACAGAAGAATGACAGTGAATTTTTCGGTCGGATTGGTGGATGGATGGCGGAGGGCAAGGCGAGAGCTGTCATCGACTCGACATTTTCGTTTGAAGACGTGCCTAAGGCCTACAAGAAGCTTCGAGAGGGGAGAGCCCGTGGGAAGATTATCGTTCATGTTGGAAACAGGCAATAGGAATAGGGATATGGGAAACGAGTCACAGTTCTACTGCAATGTTCTTTTCACGTCCAGATCGAGGGTGTCGATATTGCTTTCTCATAGATCTAATCATCTTGGTTGAGTATCTTTATGGGAGCTTATTTGATGGGAGTTACTGTTATTTTGTGGGCGCCCGAATATTTAATTTTATGAATCTGATAAACTCTGCAAATTGTACAAAAGAAGTGAATTATATGGCAGTTTTCTGTAGCCCAAGCCTTTGGTCAATAGCACTGAAGAAGCCTCAACGATGTATGGGGTCATGTCCAGCTTAAACGCAAGAGAAGCCTTCGCCCACAGTGCTGTTGCCAACGCCATCATAGAACTGCTTCTTCGGGTACGGGCAGAGAGGCCTCTTGAAAGCCGGTGTCACGCCGACAGTCGAGGCCATTAGTGTGTCAGGACCCACGCCGTTCTCGACCCACTCGCGCATGGCATCGAATGTGCCAGCAGGATACGCTCCCTTTCCACCGAAGCAGTGATTGACGCCAGGAGCCAGGAAGAGACGGAAGAAGTCATTGGCATGCTCATCCTGTGCCAGGACCGAGTCGTAGTAGTGCGTGCTTCCGCGAACGGGGATCAAGGTGTCGGTCTATAGACAGTAAGTACCTAGTAGATGGAATCAGACGCTCAAGAGGGAGGTACTGACCGTGCCGTGGTACCCAACAAGCTTTCCACCGCGGGCGCGGAATCTGGAGAGATCTGGGTTGTTTGTGCCCATCATGGACTCGTAGACCTGCACTGAGAGGTGGGCCAAGTCGTCGAATTGGGCCTGGGTCATGTTCGCCGTGCTGGCGCTGGAGTTCTTGAGGAGGAAGAGCTTGAGCCAGTCGTCTGCGATTTCGAATGATCCTCGAGTACAGGTGCCGTTGGCCGCGCACGTGGTCGGGACGACGGCGACATCCGTAATAGAGCCGGTCAGAACTGCTTCCTTGGAGGGGCCGAACCAAATGCTCGTGTTGTCGGCTCGTCTCGCACCATCCCACTGTTTGATGAAAGTCAGTCATTTTGGTCTCTTTCAATCCGTTAACCAGGACCACTTACAACTCTGCGGACTATCTCAGCTGCGGCAGCTGAGACCTTGCGTTCCGATCCAAGCTCAATGCAGTTGACTGAACTTCCAACCACAGTCGCAGGATCAAAATCACAGCTGTCAGTGTCGGTTACCACGCCATCCTCAATACCGTCGGCTCTATCGCACGCCTTCAACGCCGCGCTTGTGATGGCGTTGATCTCACACGCTGGAGGGTACTCGCCAAGCTGATCCATGACGAACATCCCCCACATCCCCTGCATAACAAATTGGTTCCAGTTTATCGCCGGAGCGCTGGCAGCGATGCCATCGTACGCATCGGGATAGCGCTGCGCAAGTTGGAAGCCCTGACGGCCTCCCTGGGAACAGCCTGTGTAGTAGGAGTACTTGGGCGGCGTCTTGTAGAAACTGCCGATGACGCTCTTGGCGATAACGGCGGCGTCGTTGAGCGTGGTGGACGCCAGGTCCTGAAGCAGATAGAGGTTGACGTTTCCCTCACTGAGCAAGCCCCAGTTGACGGGGGTGACATCAGATCCCAAACCGCCGTCAGTTCCAACGGTGGCGTAGCCCTCGCCGACGGAAGCTATCATGGCCATCAGACCGGCCTGGTGCAGACCCGCCTGCCAGCCGGAGCCCCCAATGTGCTGGAGGCGGCCGTTCCAGGTGTCTGACGGCAGCCAGACCTGGACATTGATTGTGTCATTCTGGCCCGGGTGCGTGTACGTGACGGTAACGTTGCAAAAGTTGGCGTTCTGGACATTGACGGAGCCGTGGTTGGAGTAGTATCCAGGGGGGACGTTTTGAGAGTGGTTGGCCACAAAGTTGGTTTGAAGAGAAAGAAACTCTGCGCCAAAGAGGTCGGGGTAGGGTATGAGTGCGGGAGAGCAGGCGCTAGGCGGCACGGTGCCGTTGAAGAGAGAAGGAATCATAGTAAAGGGCTTGAGGCAAGTGAGCGTATGAGTTATTTGAGGAGTAGATTGATGAAGAATTGCAAGTTCAAAGCCAAAGTCTTCTGAAGATCAATAGGTTTTATAAACACGGACATCGAATTGCGGTGGCCAAGAGTTGCCCTTACGTAGGCTGAATCAAAGACGTTTTCCTAATGATATCCACATTAATCAACTACGATATCTCCTTGAAGCCAAGAGTCTAATTCTAGTAGCGCTATTCCATCCGAAATTGGACGGACAACCTTTGGATTTTCAGCATAGGTTGTCAACGAACTGGCCACTGAATGCTGCGGTTCCGCTCTCGGACTAGCACAACATTGATTGGTTTAAACAAGTCCCTCCGATACGGAGGGTGGCGCAGTACGGAGATCAGCAATCTACAATTTTGACATAAGCCGTGATTTACTGGCTAACAGAATGAATCAACATTGAGACCCGACCCTAGTCAATCGCCCAAGTTCACGGATTGGTACCGTTGCGTGTCCATTGCTACATGAAGGCCGGGCCCGCCATGAGCCAAGCCACAGTTGAAGCGGGCCCTCTCGCACACAGATGAATGCGATTGGTCCGGCTTTGATCTCAAGATACAGCTACGCCGGATACGCGCAAGCGATCAAACCAACTTCCCAATCTCAGGAGTACGGAAAAGCTGTTAACGGGATATGTTACAGTGTTGGAGGTTGTCAACTACATGTCTCCCTGTGTACGAAAATCCATATATTGCCATGACGAGGCCTACCTCTGAAGCTTGAACTCTCTCCTCTCAAGCTCACATCATCATTCGAATCATTGCACCTTCTTTTCCTAGACTCCAATTCTGCCTTCATTGACCTCGATCTTGTTGCCATTACGCATTCTTTTCCCAGTTGTCTGTTGTCTGGACTGCTGTCCTTAGGAAAAACATCATGGCCGTTCTCGAACCCTTCAGAGGCAACTATTATCTTTGGAAATACCTTCCTTCAGTCCCAGCAGCTATTATCTTCTGCATCATCTTTCTCACAGCCACATTTGCATACATGTGGAAAATTTGGAAGACTCGCGCCTGGTTCTGCATCCCGATGGCTATCGGCGGCTACAGTAAGCTCAAGCACTTCCCCAAAGCTGAGATGGCTTGCAAAACAGGAGAAGCTCTATGCTAACCCGTCATCTATCACCACAGTGGAATTTCTCGGCTACGTCTTCCGCGCCGTGGCCCACAACAAAACCGGCAAGCTCATGCCCTTCGTCGCCTCGCAGAACAACATCCTCCTCGCGCCCGTCCTCTTCGCCGCGTCCATCTACATGACGCTCGGCCGCGTGATCCGCATCGTCAACGGCGAGCGGCACTCCATCATCCGGCCCTCGCGGCTGACCAAGGTCTTCGTCGCGGGCGACGTCATGGCGCTCGCGATCCAGGGCTCCGCCGCCGGCCTGATGGTCGTCAGCGAGTACGCCAAGATCGCGCAGGGCATCGTCGTCGCGGGACTCGTCTTCCACATCTGCGTGTTCGGCGTGTTCTGGACGACGGCCTGGACGTTCCACTCCCGCATGAAGAAGGACCCGAGCTATCACGAGATCGGGCCTGATGTCAAGTGGGAGCAGGCGCTGCGCATGCTGTACGGGGCGAGCGGGCTGATTATGGCGCGGTCGGTCTTTCGGATTATTGAGTTCGTGATGGGTAATGACGGGTATCTGTTGAGCACCGAATGGCCGCTGTATATCTTTGACTCGATCCCGATGTTTGCGGTGATGGGGACCTTTTGGTACTGGTTCCCGTCTTCTGTGGGGAGGAAGGGCGACTGGGTGCCAACTTCGTCGGCGAACGATTTAGTGTCTGGTATGGAGAGTGTGGAGTTGAGAAACAGCGCGAAGGCTTAGGGATGAGTCTTGGGTGACCACATAGTGTTTTGGAGGAAGGGTTAAAGTTGTAGATGGCCGTTATAGAGAGTTCCCATTCGAGATAATTGAATATCACTTTGGGTACTTTGATCTCGGTGAAAATCAGTCCAAAAAGTCTCAAGAACCATCAAAATGTTTGTCATTGAATCAGGGATCCGTCAGCCCACGTTCTAAATCAAATCGTTCGATTGAATAATGCTTCTTGACACTTACTTCCAAGTCCAGTACGCCGACGAACAGCCCGCAGGCCAAGTATGTAAGTAAGCTTACACAAACAGCCCGTCTTATTCCCCCGCAGCCACTATCGTCCAAATGCAGCACGGTGAGCACAAGCGTCGCATCGGGTTCTCAGGCTGAGCGAATCGCATTACAGCGACTGCGACAGGCCCGCAGTGGATCGACAGTAGCTACATACGCGGAAACCAACACCGGAAACTTTGTCCAACAGCTCCCCCAGAATGCTCTGATGTGACCGGGTGACTCACCCACCGAATGAATGCAAGGGAACAACAAGCTTACACGCACCTAACCGAATCCTTCGTGGAACATGCTGTTTCGTAGATTTGTATTCTACACCTACCTATGCGAAGTAACATGGGCGGCCGATGCTGTGCAGTTCGCATAAGGCTGTCCCATTGCGACAGATATAAAGCCAGAAGCCCAAGACTTCCTCCACGATGAAGAACACGACTAACCTCGACAACTCGATCCATAAACTAAACCACAGGATCAATACCCAGCAATGGACCTCTCATTAGCACACTCGTGCGTCTCCAGCACCTTCAGCCCCTCTCTCTTCGGCGCAGAAGTGCTCTCCCTCGAGGCAAGCCTCGTCACCAACTACAGCGCCTCCGTCGCCGAGGCGTTTCGCTATGTCGCGCCCGCCGTCACGCTCGACAACGTCTCCTTCTGCAACATCACCATCGCCTACACGCATCCCGGCCAGAACGACCACATCGTCACCGAGGCATGGCTGCCGCTGGACTGGAACGAGCGCTTCCAGGCCATCGGCGGCGGCGGCTGGGTCGCCGGCCGCTTCTTCCTCACGTACGGAGGCATGCAGGGGGCCATCGCGGACGGGTACGCGACCATCACCACCGACGCTGGTCTCGGGGACGCGCAGGAGCCGACTCCGTGGGCGCTCAACAGCCCCGGGAACGTTAACCTGTACAACTTGCAGAATACAGCTTCTGTCTCCTTGAACGATGAGGTGAATCTGCCTGCATAGCTACTTATTATTGTTGATTCAACCGCTAACACTAACCACCAGGCCATCATCGGCAAGTCCCTGATCAAGAGCTTCTACGGCCGCGAGCCGAAGTACTCCTACTGGAACGGCTGCTCCAACGGCGGGCGCCAGGGCCTCATGATCGCGCAGCGCTACCCAAACCTCTACGACGGCATAGCCGCCGGCGCGCCCGCCATCCACTGGAACGAGCTCATGCCCTTCTCGCAGTGGCCGCAGCAGCTCATGAACGAGCTCGGCGAGTATCCCTACCCCTGCGAGCTCGATGCCCTCTCCGCGGCCGCACTCGCCGCCTGCGACGGCCTGGACGGCGTCGTCGACGGGGCTGTCGCCGACCAGCACGCATGCCTGGCCGCGTTCGACCCTTTCTCCGTCGTCGGAAAGGAGGTGGAGTGCGCGCAGACGAACGGAACGCGGAGGGCTGTGAGTAGGGCCGCTGCGGTTGTGGCGAACGCAACGTGGCATGGGTACTCTGCGAAGAAGTACTACGGCGGACTCGTGCCGGGGACCGATTTGACGGGGATGTTGAGCATTGTGCAGACTAGTTGCAATGCCACGGGATGTGTGGGCGTGCCGAGCATGCTTGGAGGGCTCTGGCTTCAGCTATTTGTGGCCAAGGACCCTGCTTTTGATATCGGACATCTGAGCCGTGAGAAGTTTGATGGGCTGGTCAGTTCCGGGCGCCAGCAGTATGCTTCGCTGGTGGAGTCTGCGGATCCGGATTTGAGAAAGTTCCGTGATCTTGGAGGGAAGATTGTCTCTTTCCATGGATTGGTGCGTGCATATCAAGCTCTTCTGGTCATATATATGCTAACAACTTCCCCACAGGCCGACACTGTCATCCCGCCCGGATCCACGGAGGAGTACTACAACGCCGTGGCCGGAGTGACCCCCGACATCCAGGACTTCTTCCGCTACTTCGAAGCCCCCGGGTTGGCTCACTGCTTTGGCGGAAAGAGCGGCCAGCCGAATAACCTCTTCCAGCAGCTGCGCGACTGGGTTGAGGAGGGCACTGCGCCTGAGAAGACCCCGATCAAGTTCAACGTCGGCGACAACGAGACTCAGAACCGCATCTTGTGCCCTTACCCGCAAAAGGCTCAATACCTTGCGTCTTGTGGCGACGCGGCGATGGAGAAGTGCTGGTCCTGCTCTGGGTCGGAGAACCCTGCTGCGACTAAGCGGGGCGAGCCTAGACACCTGGAGCTTCGATGAGGATAGAGCCTTCTGCGGGCTTTAATCACAGCTTGGATAATGTTTTGTGTACAGATAGACGGCGCATTAGGTAATTGGTAGTTCAACTCATGGCATGTCAAAGCCAAGTTCTTTGTTCGGCCAATCCAGCCACTCTGACCAATAACTCCCGAGGTGATTTGAGATGGTCTTGACGAGGAACCTTCCCGAGTCTCCGACGGCCCAGTAGTCCCTTGCTCGATGCAACAAGACGGCGTAATACCCCATGATGACGAGCGCCTCAGGGCGCCGTTGTTGCAGTAGTGATATGTAATCCCGCGATATACGGACCGGCCACTCCTGGACGGCGACAAAGCGACGACTTTCGGATGTATGCACCGTGTCGAAGAGATACTGCAGTATTTTGGTGGTTTCGAGGTACACCTTCTTGGTAGACTCGCTCAGCTCGCTTTCTTCGAGGCGCCGGATAAGGTCCTCGCACTCCGTGCCGTGAGATGAGAACGTGACGTCGACCTGGAAGTGAACGGGGTCCGTGGGGAACAGATCTCGTAGCATGTTCCCGAATCTCACCATGGACTGGGCAACGATGAATTTGATGCCAGAGTGAAGTTCCAAGCAATTCACTAACTTATTCAGGACGCCGGGCAGGGAGGAGGCGTCGGAGAAGACGTCGAAGAGGACGTGTTGGCCGAGGAGGATGGAGAAGGAAAATAGGGCGAGGAAGTTGTCCTCAGTGACGTCCTCATTGGTAATTCCAAGCCGGCTTATTGCGCGGCTCTGAAGACGGGTCGATTCGTTCCGGTAGACAGCTTTCATCTCGGGGTCATCAGAGACAGTGCTCTTGTGGGCTGCGGCGAAGGCGATGAGCTCGTCCATGAGGTAGGGTGCTTTCAAGGCTTGCGTGTAGGTCACGCGAAGAACGATTTTTGTCTCTGACTGGCTTGATACGGTGACCTCTGTGAGTGGGCCCTGGAAGTGGCGGAGGAGGTCGAGGTGGAAGAGGCTGTAGGTTTCGGCGAAGAGAGTATCTGGTGGGACACAGAGTACGGATGCTGTTGGAGGAAGAGACGGTACGGAGGCCGGAGTGGCGGCGGAAGATGGAGTGAAGACGATAGAGTCAGATAGAGGCGTTCCTGGGGAAAAGGCGTATGGGGAGGCACCCGAGTCTGGAGTCGACTGGGGACCAGGAGACGATGTCGTCGAGAGGTGTGATGAAGTCGGGGGCACCGGCAGGCTGCTCTGCATCCCAACATATGAGCATGTCTTCCCCGCCGTCCTGCACTTGACACAGGATGGCCTGGTCTCGTCGCATTTGACCTTTCTCTGTTTACACTCTCTGCATCCAAGCCGGGATTTCTTGTGCTTCCGCATGTTGGGTAGTTCTCAGTATGCAAGTTGCCGCGGAGCGCGAGTCGACTGGGAGGGATCGACAGCTGGAGAAAACGGGTCTAAGAAGAAAGGTCTTTGTAGAATACGTGGACTCGGAAAATGTTGCGCTTGAGTGCTTTTAAAGATCAGAGAGTCTCTCATACTGGCACTCGGGACCGAGACCGAAACCGCACTCTGAAGGCGTGAATCCGCGGAACTTGAATGCGAACCAATAGCATCCATCTCTGTCCGAAAGCATCCACTTTCACTGTGGCTTGTGGTCATTATCAGTCGGACGGCTTGACAGGTATCCTTGCTTCGACAACGATTGCCATTTATGGTCAAGAAATCAACATACGGTTTTCACTCGCTACCTGCTGCAGGAAGACTGGAGCGAGCAGTCATTCTTTTCATGCATTGTCGACAGTGTTGGTTGTAGGAAATTCGGTCATAAAACACCAAGAAAATACCTTCAAAAGAGAGGATGGCCCGTGACCTGCTTTAGGCCCAAAGAGGCAAGGCCTCTTGGCGGATGTGGAGTCAGCCAACCGGTGTTCAGCCGGAAGCGCCCCGCACCACCAGGGTCCACACGGACCTTCCGCAGTGCAGCCTTGCAGCTGGCCCAAAAAAAAAAATCTGGACGAAGCCTTCTGTCGCAGGCCGGCGCGCACAACCACTCCACCTACACCGTCCGGACGATGAGAGCGTCCGTCACGGCAACCAGACAATGGCGACAGACAATCCCTCAAATCCCGGCGGCAGTGCCCCGGCTGCCCCTGCGCCCGCTAATGGCAACCAGAACGGCCGTCAGCGCGGCGGAGGCCGCAACCAGAACAAGCGGCACCCGAAGCGCAAGCAAGAGCAGGGAAGGTCGTCTTGGAGGTAGGTTGAACATCTTTTACCGCGAATTGTCCGTCACTTTCGCGCCCCTACTTGTACCATTGGCCGTGTCTTGCTAACGAGTATGCCGGCGCAGTCGCGAGGCCACCGACAAGCGCGGACGCAACACCGAGTACCAAGAGTTCAAGCGCCGCAAGGTGAACGAGGACGGCGAGGCCGAGCAGACCGCCAACCCCTTCTCCGCCGAGGAGATCGCCGCCGAGGCCCGCCGCCCGAAGCGCAAGGTCGCCGTCATGGTCGGGTACTCCGGCACGGGGTACAAGGGCATGCAGATCAACAATGAGGAGAAGACGATCGAGGGCGACCTGTTCAAGGCCTTCGTCGCCGCCGGCGCCATCTCCAAGGCCAACGCCGATGACCACAAGAAATCGAGCCTCGTGCGCTGCGCGCGAACCGACAAGGGCGTGCACGCCGCAGGCAATGTCATCAGCTTGAAGCTCATCATCGAGGACGAGGACGTCGTCGAGAAGATCAACGCCGCGCTGCCCGAGCAGATCCGCGTTTGGGGCATCCAGCGCACCAACAACTCCTTCAGCTGCTACCAGACCTGCGACTCGAGGTGGTACGAGTACCTCATGCCGACGTACTGCCTGCTCCCTCCCCACCCCGACAGCTTCCTGTGGAAGCAGCTGGTGGAGAAGGCCAAGGAGCACGGGCACTACGACGAGTTCCAGGCCAAGCTGGCGGACGTCATCAAGTACTGGGAGGAGGTCGACGAGAAGGACATCAAGCCGATCCTCGCGAAGCTCGACCCCGAGACGAAGGCGAAGGTGCTCGAGAGGATACACGCGGACGAGAAGCCCGAGGGCGACGACGCGAAGCCCGCCGAGAAGGCTGCTGAACCCGCCGCCCCTGAACCCGCCGGGGAGACCACAGACGCCGCGCCCGCCGAAACCAAGGCGCCCGCCGAAGTCCCCGAGGGCAGCCTCAAGCCTAGAAACCGCGACCTGACCCCCGTCGACTTCGCCCTCCGCGACATCAAGGCCGCCTACATCAACGCCAAGCGCCGGTACCGTGTGACCCCTGAGCGGCTGAATCAGCTGCAGGCCGCGCTGAACGAGTACTGCGGCACCATCAACTTCCACAACTACACGGTGCAGAAGACCTTCAAGGACCCCTCGGCGAAGCGCCACATCAAGTCGTTCAAGGTCAACATGAGCCCGATCCAGATCCGCGACACTGAGTGGGTGTCGCTCAAGGTGCACGGCCAGAGCTTCATGATGCACCAGATCCGCAAGATGGTCGGCATGGCGTCGCTCGTCGTGCGCTGCGGCACGCCGCTCGAGCGCGTCCGTCAGAGCTACGGCCCGACGCGCATCGCCATCCCCAAGGCGCCCGGCTTGGGCCTGCTGCTGGAGCGCCCCGTCTTCGACGCGTACAACCGCCGCGCGCAGGACAACTTTGGCAAGGAGACGATCGACTTTACAAAGTACGATGACAAGCTGCAGGCGTTCAAGGACAAGCAGATTTACCAGCGCATCTTCGAGGTCGAGGAGCAGGAGAACGTGTAAGTTTTCCACCGAGTCGTGGTGGCACTTTTCTCGACGAACTTTACTGATCGCGTGTCAACAGGTTTCACACTTTCTTCCAGCAGGTGGACAACTTCAAGTCCGACTACTTCCTCTGGCTCACGGCCGCCGGCATTGACGCCGGCGCCATCATGACCGCCAAGGGAGAGGAGAAGCAGAAGACGCTGGAGGCGCAGATGGGTGACGAGGATGAGGACCCCGAGAACGGCGAGGGCTAAACGAGCCTCTTTCTCGTTGCGGGTCGTTGTATACAGTAGATGTTGCATCACAATGACGAGGCTACACAGACCGTAGACCAATTTCAAAAAGCATAAATAGTTCTTTTCCCCGTCCTCGTGGGTATCAGCTAGTCCCATCGCAATGTGAAAACCCCCATTCAACCCCCAAACGCCAATGAAATGCATCAATCCCATAACTTCCACAATGCTTCCGCGTTCATGAAGCACCAGCACCACCAGGCTGCGTCGCCGCAGTGGTCGCAGCAGCTCCCCCCTCCGGCGCCGTAGCAGGCGGCGGCGCAGCAGCAGCCGCATCCTGCCTCCCGATCGGCGCCCACTTGCCCCCAGACGCGGCCGCGAGCCCGCTGTACCGCGTCTCCTGGATGGCGTTGAGAAGCTCCGCGCAGCGCACGACGTCGGCCTGGAGCTTGTCGGCCTGGATACGCGCGTCGCTCTCGCCGGCGCCGAGCTTGCCGAAGAGCCAGAGCTCCTTGAGGCGGCGGGAGAGGGCCAGTAGGTCTTTGACTGAGGTGTGCTTTTTGGGGGTTTGGTGTCAGCAAAATACTTTTCTTTTTCTCCACCTTCTTCTTCATCAAATTCGTCCCGAAGAGGAACTGAGAAATGTGGAGTGGAGGATAAAAGATTGACGTACCAGGCCCTCGAACTCCATCTGCATCGACATGCCCGTCACCGCGACGGTCTGCGGCTCGGCGTTTTTGCGCTCGCCTTCGGCCTGGATTGTCGCGAGCATGGTGAGCATGCGGAAGCGCGACAGGACATCTGCGATGAGACGGTTGTGTGTGTCGAGGAGGTTGGAGGAGTCTCGTGAGGTGTCCATGGCGGCGGTTGTGGTTGATGTTGGAGGACGAGTTTGGTGGTGAGTTGAGACGAGGAAGGAGCACTGAAGATGCGCGGTGTGGTGGGGCGGCATTGGTGGGGGACTCGGTGAGGGAGCTCGGGCCAACGTGTTGACCGAGAGGTCCCTTCGGTGAGGCAGGCGGCAATCATTGAGGATGAAGCATCTTCCCTGTGAACCTCACTGGTCTTGCGACAGAATAAAACACATAGAATCGCCTTGATTTCCAATGTTTGACATCTTAAATTTCGTTCTCAACTTGTCATTTTGCCAGATTTCAAGTTCACATCCCGATTCAACTCATCTGGTTTTCACGGCAACGTCCCTGGCCTAGGGTCAATTCGTAATCGCTTGAACTGCAAGCACCTTCGAGTTGCCCACACAACTACAAATTTATATAGCAAACGCAGCCTTTTTCTCAAACTATAGTAGTCACTCGCACTTCACTCTTAGCACGGGTGCTATATCTGAGATGGATACTATTACAGAACAATTGTCTCGCTTCTTTGTCTTTTGGAAGGCTGAGCTATTATGTTGAACCGACTCGAATCATCTCCAGACAACGACAAAGGTCGATTACAAACAATGTAGTGTACGCGTAGAAGGAATCTAACAACGCTGACTGGCAACAGAGTCTTCAGGAGAACAGTCGTTGCACCACAAGGACAAGACGTTCTTAGTCGCACCACTAAAGACTATTGCATTGTTCAGGTGAAGAACGCAGAGGGCTTCGAAAGAACCTGCTTCCAGAGCGCCTGTGAGCATGAACCTACAAATACAGTGAAAACTCCCATACCTTCCAGATTCCAGTCAATCATCACTTCAAACACTTCCAATCTCAAGCCCTCAATCACCTCCACTCCACAAAGACCCCAACAACGTCCCTACACGCGGTGAGTTTCCTTCCCCACAACATAGAAGCCTCTACCTATATTGTTCTGTGTCGGAATTACCAACACGCCACTCTCATTATGGCCTACCGATTCGAAAGTGATAGTGACAGCGAAGGCTCCTATCTCGCCAGCCGATTCGCCGACTACGGCTTCACGGACGTAACCAGATCTGCCCGGGGCAGGACCGTGGACCCCATGGTTTGGGACATCGAGAATCCTTTCTCCAACCTTCACATTACAGAGTCGAGATTCGAGGGGCCCACCGGGCCTTATGTTCACGTTGACAATAACATGGGCGAGCAGGTTATCGCTCCCGATCTTGCCGTTTTTCAGGGGATGTTCGGCAGCAACTGGCAACAATCCCCGAGGTACACCATCATCTTCAACACCATCGACACTTGCGAGTTCGTCATCGACCTCACCGACCGCGAAGAGCCCCCGGATGGACTCCCCACGCACCTCATGGCTCGCATCGAGAAGCCCCGCCGGAACAATCAGCTTTTATGCTCGGCGGCGTTCCAGAAGCTGGCCCATCGGAAGTTGCCCTCGCTTGTGCCCAAGGTATGGGGTGCCGGGACTACGCGTACCCGAGACGGTCTTCAGCTTCACTATCTCCTCAGCCAGCATTACCATGACGCTGTTCCTGCTGAAAGGTTCTGGGACGAATTCAACCCGGTCGTAAAGAAAGCTTTCATGAAGGACATCGTCGACGCAATGTCGGAGCTGCAGAAGATCAACTTTGGTGACCTTGACATGGAAGACTGGATCATCCTATCCGAGAACGGCCTACAGACACAAGAAATGGAAGATATACCCGCGGTAGGCAATTCGCAGGTGGGTTGGTTCAGTGACATGGCCACGTTCCTAATGAAGAAGCTTTCACCAGGCAACGCTAGGTACGAGCTAGCAACTTCAAGCGACGGTTCCATCCTCCTTGACGGCGACTTTAAGAGGGACAGCTCCATGCGCCACCAGGTCGAGTTTACCCCCGACAACCTCGCCCTCCTGACGTACTCCAGCGCCTTTTGCCACAACGACCTCGAACCTCGCAACATCCTCATGCGACCACGGCAGGTTGACTTTGGCCCAGGCTATGAGCTTGTGGCCATTACCAACTTTGACTCGGCGGGTTTCTTCCCCTTTGCATACGAAACGGCTGTCAAAGACACGCTCTTGGGGCTGCAGAACCGGTGCGCGAGCTGGTACGATCTGTACAAGGACATGACCCACAGGTTCCTGTGGGTGCATGAGAATCCCACTGGAAATGAGAGCAGCCAGGAGAAGCTGATCAGAGCCATTGTCCTTACGGATGCGGCGAGAAAGAATGCTCAGGGGTTTCATGTGGGTAATAGAGTGCAGGAGAAATGGCTGGAGAGAGAGATGTTCGTGAGGGGACGGAATGGGCAGGATGGCTTTGTGAGACCGGAGAACTTTGACAAGGTATTCAAGCCCGAGGATGATGCTCGACTTGAGGAGGAGGCTATGGAGGAGCTTGGATACATCTGAGGTACAGAAGCAATCATTATTTCTTCATATTGGCAGTAAGTTCCATCGTTCTGCTTATCTCTCCTTCTCTCTTTATCTGCTGCAAGCTCGAGTCTCTACTGATTATGGTAACTGAGGTCTTTGAAGCTGAACGTTCATCCTGAAAGGCACAAAGCGGCGCCGAAAGTCTGCCTCAATGTAAGGGAACTGCCAAGGGGGTACAATGGTATAAAAGAAAACAAACACCCAGAAGACCCCAAACGCTCTGCGAACAACGGAGTACGCGGTACCTGAATTTTCCTTGCCCTTATTCATCTTTAGCCTGGTATAAACAAGTTTCTGCACCAAAACTTCCAATAATCCGCCCGCAAAGTTCAAAAGCAAGAAAACCATGTCTCCATAGATGTCGTCAACAGGAGCTGTGTTCCTCGTCATCCAATTGGTCGCAGCGTGGATCGTCCCCGACATCATGAAGACAAAGAATGCCAGAAACGATTTCTCTGCCGTGACTTTAGACTTTAGGCCTAGCAGGTTTCGGGTGAAGAAGCGCCCGTATGTCAATTGCGACGGGCTTCCAATGTTCTGCCAGAACACGCCCCAGAAGCTTCTGATGCTGTGGACTTGGAGGAGATTTCCCCAGAGGGATGGCCACTCGTCTGGTTCATCTAGCTGCAGGATGCTGACGAAAAATATGGCGACGATGGCATTCGCGACGGTGAGAATGAAGTATGTCAGCCAGGCCCACTGGAAAGAGTATGCTGTCCGCAAAAGAGCTGCGCGGTCGAGGGCGAAATGGAAATAGCCTGGTGGTGCGAATTCCCTAGGGGCCGGTCGTAGGAGAAATAAGGTGCCGACATCAGTGGCAAGATAGATGCCCCAGTGAATACAGATTAGGCCCAGCTTGCGAAAAGTAAAGTAAGCCCGCTGGCGTCGAGTAAAGAGGCGTTGAGGTGTGGATACACGAAGCGGTAGCCGACGAGGGTTGTTCCATGCCTTCACTGAAGCGTAGAGTCTCTCTGCCGAGAAATCTCCTGACCGTGATGCGGTATCAGGAATAGTCCATTGTTCAAGATAAAGGCCCGAAGTCGCATGAAAAATGTAAATGATAGACGTGAAAGCCCAAAGCCAGTCAAGACCTGCCTTAAGCCTGCCAACCTGTAGGAAACAGATAATGGGTCCGGCGACGTTGAAAGGTAGCAGAAACCATCTTTGACGGCCAGGTCTCTGCTGAATGGTGACGACGAAAGCTGGCAGGGAAGTCAAGAACCAGACCACGGGGACTAGTCCGTGTAGAACGGCGGACAACTCCGTGTTGCGGAGCAACTTGACAAAACCAATCTCCATCATCAAATGGGCTGAATGAAGGCGAGCTTGGTGCCGAAAGAGCGCGTTTGTAAGTCGACGAAGTCATCCGGACTTAAAATCACTTACATCCATCAGCCTTTTCGGGAACGGCCTCGCCGTCGACTTGGCTGACGACAATGTCAGAACTAGAACTGAATCCTTCGCGGGTGTGCCTTGAGACGGAAGGAATTATAACCCGACGTTGAATCCTTTGACTGCAGTTGATGAGCTGAACGATGGTTCTCCCGCAACATTTGCGGGCTCATGCAACAGCCCCATCGCGGCTGAGGTGACGATCGCCGATCGCTGGCAAGGATGTAAATGGGCCAAGGCCAGGCACCGAATTCCCACTTCGACGACTGAGGATGTTGTGGGGCTGTCCCGGTCGAATGATGGGATGACTCTAGCCTCATTCTGGCGAAGGATGAACTTTTGGGGTTGCAGTATGCTTAGCTGCTGATTGTGGACCTGGTTCTTTTGGTTCAGACATGCGGCAGGCAACCTGCTGCCACCGCGGTAGGCTTCCACGTCTTCTCCAGTCGAGTGAGAAGACTAGTATTCAATCCAACTTAGCAGATTGCGAGTGGACCATCCAATAGCGATTCAAATACTTTCTGTTGGGTGATTCGAAGCCGCAAGATAACAATTCATAGAAACAGATGACTTCGGCCTCTGTGGCTACAACGTCATCGAGGAATTGCCGCGGCGAAGGGCGTGAGCTGTCGGACCGGCTGAAGTCAACTGTGTCCATGATTCACAAGCCGCACGTTCTAGAACTCTTCGAAACTCAGAGTATCGCCTCGCGAGATGAAACTCGATCAAGAAGGAAGGATTTCTTGGGTTCCACTGGACCATATTCCACAAATTCCATATCCTCATCCTTCTCTCAACATGGGGTGCCCAGACCCGAAGGAATCTCAGCACATTCCTTCTCGCTAAAGCTTTGCCCTACCAACATTAAGTCAGGCACAAAATCCCTGTTACATTCACCTCAAACGTGCAAAACGGTTGCCTAGAGGACCTATTGCTCCCACACGTGGTCTTGGCCCGGCGTAATCGGATCAGAGATGACCAGTTTCGGATGAACTGAGGGACTGAATCTGGTCTCGTATTCTGGAAGTAGATAGGAGGCTGACAACTAGGTGAGTATCTAGTGGGTCAGGGCAACCTCGCCTCGTAGGACGGTTACAGTCCGTTGCGTTGACGGCGTCCGCCCCCGACTTTGACCCGGAAGGAAAATTTTCCGCTAGCCTAAAAACCACCAAATCGCCCTAAACTTCACACCTTAATAGCTCTATGCGTACGCAGTGCGTACGAATAAAAGGTATATCAATTAATAGCCCTCGATTAGGTGATTATAATGATATCTTTTTTATTCGTACGCATTGCGTACGCATAGAGCTATTAAGGTGTGAAGTTTAGGGTGATTTAGGGGGTTTTTGGGCTAGCGGACACTAAACGCAACGCTGAAAAGAAAAAACGAAACCCCTGGTGCGTTGCGTTGAACTGTCCGCTTAAAAACCCCCTTAAAATCGCCCTAAACTTCACACCTTCATAGCTCTATGCGTACGCAATGCGTACGAATAAAAAGTATATCAATTAATAGCCCTCGATTAGGTGATTATAACGATATCTTTTTTATTCGTACGCATTGCGTACGCATAGAGCTATGAAGGTGTGAAGTTTGGGGCGATTTGGTGGTTTTTTAGCAAAAAGCCCCTTTTTTTGCCTTTTTCGGGCCACAAAGTCAGGGGCGGACGCTGTCAACGCAACGGACTGTATTCCGTGGTGCGGCCCGAGATCCTTGGCGCAAATTACCCCACAAATCTATCATACCTAGGAACGAATCAGATGGATGTGCAAGACGATGGATGTTTCCCTTGAATTGAGACATGGCATTGAGAAGATTCGGCTAACCACGCACCTACAACAGTCAACTAAGTGCGCTGCTAAGGACTATCTACAGTGGTTGCGGGTTTTCAGTCTACTAAGTATGGACCACGAAAGCACAACGACCCGCGATGATGAAAATGATAGCAGATCAGATGATACAAAGCGCCAACTCCGTTCACTCCATTTTACTTGATCCGGTTGCCCTGGTTTATTTAATAGCGTAGGCCACATTCAAAGGCTTTACGTTGATCATGACTTTTACGATAATATCTCGGGATAAGCTTTATCTTCAGGTCCCCTCATGACAATGATTACGTCTGATTGCCATCGGTGACATGTTGATTGTGGATATAGACGAAGGAATCCTGGCACGTAGGCTGTGATCACACATTCGAGTTATCTGAGAGTCAGCACACATCGGATTCTCGGCGTCGAACCTGGTCTTTTAGACTTGGCGAAGGATAGGTGACAGCCTGCACTAAGGCATTGAGTCTACAAGAACTGTGGGGACATTTACATACGCCGCTACCGAATTCGATGGCAGAGCATTCACAATGCTGAAAGGCCTTGCTAGGTTCATTGCACGATTCACGACACCGTTTATTGTGTTGCGATATCTCACTAATCGTTTGGGATTTGATTCCTCTGAGCTTGGCTTACGCGTATACTTGACTGAAGAGGCTATAGGCAACCCCTGAATGGCTTCGCCTCGTGAAAACTTCGTTCATGGTAGTGAGGCCCATAGAATCGATCGACGATCTTTGCCAGTGATCCTGCTTGCAACCTGTGAACTGGAGCTGTCCATATCGACTGCCCAACACAAATATGTTGAACAAATTCTATATAAGGACCGGTCTACACACTCAATGAACACAATTCTTTCCTCCTCATCCGCATCAACACAAACATTCCACACAGCTCTTCATACTCAAGTCTCAAATCTCATACACAAGCTTTCACTCTGAATCACCAACCCTCCTCAAAGAATCAAAATGAAGGCCTCCACTGTCATTGTTCCCGTCGCTCTCATGGTCGCTCAGCCCGCTCAGGCTGACATTGGCCGCGGCATTGGCCTGGCCGCCGAGTTCTTCGGTGGCGGCATCGCCGAGCTCTTCACCACCATCTTCGGCAAGCGTGATGGCTTCGTCGCCACTGTCCGCCCTCGCCAGGTCGAGGGTGTCCCCGAGTTCGAGTACCAGCGCTGCCGCGACGACATCTCTGGCCTGACTATCACCGCCACTGCACCCTCTGACACTGGTAAGGCACTAAACCACTCATCAAGTTGAGCGCATGATTGCTAACAGTCACCGCAGAGATCCAGTTCTCTGGCGTCCCCGCCACCTGCATGAACCTGGCTAACGTCCTTGTCGGCGATGGCACCGGGCCCTTCGCCCTTCCCTGCGGCTCTGACTGCCTCTCCTACAGCAACCTTACCCCTGAGCAGTACAACCAGCTTGCTGATGCTCTCCGTGCTTACGCTTAAGTATGCACATCACGATTGAAGACCTGATGGAATTGCGGGGAATGCAGTGCTAGTTGTTAGAGACAGCTGCATTGTCCAGAGACATTTCTTTGTATCGTATTTCTTAACTTCTTGCCGCAAGCAAATGCGGCATCTCAATTTACATCACTCATTCCGGGCGCCCCTAAAAAGATTTCCGTTTTTTCTTCGACGTGATATGCCTTCAATGGGATCGGAAAAGCCCCACCTAGTTCTGATCTCTTGTTCCCAAAACCGGCTCGAGGGGCCTGAAAACTACACACAAGACGATAGAGCGGAACTTTTAGTCCAGGAAAACAGAGCGAGTTCAAGGAAACATCTTGCCTTACAATACACATAGATCACATCAAAGATGATAGTGAGAGCTTTGCGACGCTTAAGAAGAAGCCAGATATCGAGTAAGGCAAATCCAGAATAGAATTATACATCGGAATATAATGTAGCACGTACCGTTTGAGGCGCACAAGCTTCTAAAGTAAGGAAACTCCGAGGATCACGTGTGAGACCGCGACTTCGTCGGCTTTTGTGGGGCCGGATGATCGGTCGGAGGGTCGGATGGTCAAAACATTAACTCCTTCCCGGCCGCACCATTGCGAATGAGCCTAAACGGTTTAGTGCTTACTGTTCGATGGTTCCAAGCCCTTAAATTCGCGTGTCGCAAACACCATGTGTCGAGGTTCATCAGCCGCTCATGGGCATGAATGATTATAGCTACTAAGGTTCCCTCGATCTATTGCTTCCAAAGTTCCAGGCATTTCTTGACGAGCACTTTCTCCCCCCGACTGTTGCGCAAGATAGGTATCGTGCCGCCGCTGGCAAGAAACGGGATGCCTGAAGCGCTACCAGCATTAGCGGCAAACGGTCCCTCAATGACCACCGACCCTGGAGAGATTGCCCAGCGTCCGCGACCCATTGCCAGCCGCCGGCGAGATAAGCCGCAGCTTTCTTGCAATCTATGTCGTCGCCGAAAGTAAGTCAATGCCTCCTTAATCATGTAAAATGTCGCTCATGCCGCTCAACTAGACTGCGATGCGATCGCAAGAAGCCATGTTTCAACTGCTCAACCCGAGGCCAATCGTGCGTCTACGCAGAGAACTCCACGATGGTATCGGCATCAACAGAATCATCAAACGATGCCACACTACAGGATCGTCTTTCGTACCTTGAGCGCTTGGTCATGACCATTAGTCCTGAGCAGAGCTTAAACAAACTGAATGAGTCGGCACATCCCACCAGAAATGCAGCCATCGACAAGCCCATAGACGACAGCTCCGAGACTGGAAGCCTCCGTACTGGCGCTGCAGATCACCAATACGTCAGTGGTGATCACTGGGCTGCCATTCTGGATAGCATTGCGGACCTCAGAGATCACTTCAATCGAGAGGAGCAGTTCAGGGCTGTTGAAAGCCCGGGATCTGCAGTAGGACCGATCCAAGACGTTGGTGGTAATGCGGCCTCAAGATCCTTCCATCCACGACGAGCGCTTTTGCTCTATGGCTGCAAACCCGCAAGATGTAGGGAAGAGATTTTATCTGCCCTACCGCCCAAATCTACTGTCGACCGTTACGTATCCAGATACTTCAATCATCTAGACCTAGTAGCTTCATGTGAGTGCCCCCTTTTTCCTTGGATAACCTCGCCGCTAATTGTCGCATCAAAAGCTTCTGTGCATGGTCCCACGTTTATTCAAGATGTACGTAACTTGCATTCACTCCATCATCTCCCCCTTGCTAAAGCTGAAATTACCAGTACGAAGCCTTCTGGGCCAATACCTCAAGTGCCAGCATCATGTGGATCGGGCTGCTGTATAGCATGATTTGCCTGGCCCTGATAGCTTCAGACACCAACGGCTCAGTGCTTTCTAGAGAGCTAACCGATCACGATCTGGATATTGAGGCGTACAGGGAGAAGGTAGTTCAGTGTCTCATCATGGGCGAATATACCAACGGCGGTACCCATACGTTGGAGACATTCATGAACTACGTCTATATCGAGTTTCGAATTCACGAAGATGCCGAAAAAGATGTCTGGTTTCTTTTGGGGATTGAGGTGAACCTGGCGAAACGCATGGGATATCATCGCGATCCCAAACACTTTCCTGGCATCACCCCACTTGAAGGGGAAATGAGGCGAAGGGTGTGGGCGACTGTTCTCCTCGGCGATAGTCTCATTTCCGGTCAGATGGGCATGCCCCGTATGATCACCAGCGACCAATTCGACACGGAGGAACCAAGAAACCTGAATGATTCAGATCTTGAAGAGGCCATTACCGAACTACCTCCGCCTCGCCCGGAGACGGAGCACACCACAGCGTTGGGCATCATTGCAAGACGGCGAATTCTCATAGCTTTGGGTGCCGTCTCAGATCTGACATCGTCATTGAAGCCTTCCGGGTACACTGAGTACATGAGAGTCGACAAGATCTTGAACGATGCAAAAGGAAGTATCCCACCACCCCTGCAGCCCAAGTCAATGGCATCCAGCGTCACTGATTCACCACAAACCATCATGGCCCGCTTGTTCTTGAGCCACATCTATTGCAAGGGCCAAATCATGCTTCATCGAAGATTCCTGTTCACAGAATCCCTCTCTCCTAGCAACGACCTGTTCGCTTATTCAAGGGAGGCATGCGTTAACGCGGCGCTGGAGACTTTGCGTATTCAGAAGATTCTGAATGAGGAGACCCGTCCGGGAGGACAGCTTCATATCATGCAATGGCGAGTTGGGTCACTAATGAATCATCATTTCCTGACAGCTACCATGATCCTGTGCTCAGTGGTCCATCGAAAGAGACCAGTCGACAGAGATGAGGAGATCATGGAAGCTCTTCGAAGCTCCAGAGCAATCTGGATGACAAAAAGCCAACATTCGAAGGAGGCCAAGAAGGCAGCCCAAGCAATTAGCATCGTTCTGGCTAGGGCGGGAGGTCCAAGGTTTGACATGGAATTAATGTCGCGCAGCATGGAAGAGATGCCGATGGAAACGACCAGCTCGCACGAAAAGGGGGATTTGGGGGAGACTGGAATGGGCTGGGACGATGATAGGTGGCTCGAGGAAGCTCTCCATCTTCGCACAGGTGAGATTCGTGGCGAGTGCGCTCTGCATCATACGCTAACTGGATGTACAACAGACTTTTCAGTAGTTGGAGCCTCGGAGGATCATTTAATCCCGGGTCAGAATGATGCATCTATGCGATTAGGTCTTGAGAACTTTCAAGAGGGTGTCAATATCGCGGACTGGATACTACTGAATGATGGAAACACATAGCCATCTTCAAAACCTGAATTGGCTTACACTCGAGCTCCGCTATTCAGAGATAAATAATGCTAACCGAATTTTGATCAGACCTTGCTAGATATGACCGAGATTCTTTCGTTGAAATGGTTCCTGGTCTTTGAACTTTGTTTCGTCGCAGCTTTGGTCCTGGTTGTTGGGAACGACTAAGTTTTTGAGGATCCGCCAGAACACCCATTCATAACAGAACGACGCAGCGTTCCCAGCCCAACGGTTCCGGGCCGGTTAACGTCTTTGTGAATTAGTCGGTGAGTGGCGTCAAGAATTTTGCTAGTGCCATCATCTACGAGAGCGCGAAAAGGGGCACGGTACTGCGAATGCCCCTTGCAGTGAGATTGCTCTTGTTTGACGTCGAACTGCCGGGTGCACAGACTAGACACTTGTTTAGACAGATCAATCTTGCGTTCATCGTCTGGACATGAAGAACGAGAGACGTGTGAGGGATTGCAACATCACTACTCATGTTATTATGATGTTCAGTCAGAAGGTCTTGCGATGTTTGGCATGAGAACATCGAAGTGTCAAAGATCAGGAGTTTTGTTTCCTCGTCTCAATCCATGTAAATGGTTGAAATCCTTTTGCAGCTTGGTCTCTGATGATATGATAGTTTCTGCAAAATTTCGACGTGCTTTAGTATAGCGGCTGGTTCCTTTAGTGGCTAACTAGTCTCAAGGTGTGGCTTGGATGTCTTGGGCAGCGACGGGTATCCCTTTAGATGCTGAAAATAGCTCAACCCACTTTTAAAAAGTGATATTAGGCACTCACAGGGGAGTTAATATAAAGTAGCATTTTCTAAAAATCCACTATAAATTAACTATAATCTAACTAATAAAAAAAAAGAGATATTCTAATATAGATTAATATAGTAATTATTTTTTAGGGGTTTTTAGAAGTTACTAATCTATATTAAATTTTTAATTAACTACTAAAGTTAAAAATTAGTATTTTAACGCTTAGATATAATTAATAACTTAACCTACCCCTACTAACTTTAGGCTAATTAGAGGCGCTAGATTTTAACTAGTATGCTTTTAGTTAATTATAGATTTCTCAACGCACCTAGGCCTCAGCTAACTTAGCCTTCTAACTTTAATATGCTAAAGTGGCGTTTTCACCCTCCCTATAATCCCCTCCTATAATAATAATAATAATAATATTAATAATAATAAAGTAGACCTCACTACTAATAAATCTAATAAAGCAGATAAAGGTATATAATTTTTTCTAGTTATTTTATCTCTTCTATAGCTAATTTTAGCCTAAAGCTTAATCTAAGTTAATAGGACCTTATATTATAAAACCTTAACTTTTAAGCACCCCCCCCCTTATAAGGCGCTAAAAAACATAACTTTTTTAGGCTTAAACCTCTCTCGCAGCACTCACCTTAGGATTAACTTATTAGTAATATACCTAAGGAGTACTACTACTTAGCTTTTTTAAAGCTACATATTACTAGCTATACGCTTATACTTACCCTCCTCACTAGTAAGAGCACTATTAAGATCTTCCTCTACTTCCTACCTCTTAAAGTAGTAACAAACTAAATAAAATAAACTAATTAATACTACTACTAACGTTAAGTTAGTATTAGCAGCCCTCACTAAAGCCTTAAGTAGAAAGCCTCTTACTATAACGTTAACTTTGCTATTACTCCTATTAAAATATATATCTTTTTTGCTATACTTATTTATATAATAATTCACTCTAAGGCTAAAATATAGTACTATTAGTTCTCTAATCCTCACTACCCTACTTATAACTTAAGTAAGTATATCTTAAGGGACTATTTTTTTGCTATCTACTATAACTTTTAACTTTAGGACCTTAATATAGTAACTTTACTATAAAGCATCTAGTAAAAGATTAACTTCTAGTCTAACCTAATAGAAAAGACCTTAATTTCACTATAGAATCTTAGCTTAGCTATCTCTATTAATAAGTATATAATCTACTTCTAAGGCTACTTTTATAATATTATTAAAATACTAAAAAAACCTATTAAAATCAGCTTTAAGTTATAAGTACTTACTTAGGGTAGCTACTTCCTCTCTTAGATCCCCTATAGTAAGGCTACTACTTCTAGAGCTACCTCTACTACTGCTATAATAACTAAAAAAGGCCTTATTAGTATACCTCTATTACTACTACTAGAGGTATAGGTTTAAGCTATAGTAGAGGTAGTTAAAAAAGCTACTATAGCAGCTAGTAAGAAGGTCTCTAATAGCCCTTAAGTGCTTCACTAACTAGTACTAACCTAAGCTATTATTATCACCTTATTTAAGCACCTACCTCGCCCTATAAGCCTACTGCTAGCCTACTTAACTGCTTACTTCTATATATTTACTAATAACTTATTTACTACTATTAACCTTTTATACTACTTATACTAATTAGATCTACCTATCGCTAGTATTAGCATTATACGTCTAAACTTAAGGATATAGCGCCTACTTACCTAACTTTAGGTAAGTAATAAAAAGAGTAACTATATACCCTAGGGATCCTTCTATACCTACCTTACTATAGATAGTGAGATCTATTAGTTTATATTTAAGGATAACGTAGTAATACTTCTATTTAGCATTATGTTTAATAGCTGAGAAATTACTACTATTAGAATGCGTCACTATCCCCCACTTATATTAACTTCAGCTAGGACTATATATAAGCTTTTTGAAGTGCTTAATAACCTTATCGCTAGTATAAGTAGCTCCTAAGGCTAGGGTAAGCATAAGAAGCTTATTATTATGCTTAAGCTGCCCCTTCCTATCCCTATAATTATTAATAGGTATAATCACTATATAAATAGGGTTAATATTAGTAACTAATATAGGGCTAACTACCTTAAGGTAGCTACTTAATATAGCTGCTATAGTAGCTAGTAGCTTATTACTTTTAACTTCTTACTAGGTATATTAGGGGTTTTATACTAACTTTGAGGGGTTTAATCTACTAACTTATAGCTTCTATAGGGGTTACCCTTACTAACTCCTACCTACTATATAAAGCCTTAAACCCCTCCTACTAGAAGCCCTCTAGCGACTTTAAGTATAACCTCTATAAGTAACTCACAGAAAGATTTAGGCTTACTACTATTAGAGAGCATTACTCTTTAACTATTTAGGTTTTAGAGGGATCTTTGCATAATGTTAGATGATATGAGAAAGAATAGAGGTGTTAGGCTTATATAAAGCGTTTTAAAGTAGTATTAGGGGTAGTTAGTAGTAATATACTTAGAGGGTAGCGCTATACTTGCTATAGTTACGTTAAGTGCGACGTACCCCTCTACTAGAAGGGCGACTACTAGGCAAAGTGGTATAGTGAAGAGACCTAAGCGTTAGTATTGCTCACTAGATTTTTTAGGTAGTAGAGAGTGCGGGCAACCCCTGTTAGTAATGTACCTCGTGCGGAGTCAGTCATAATCGAATTATATAATTGGTCAATTACCCCTGCCGCTCGGTTTGAGCCATTTTCAGCATCTAAAGGGATAACATGGTGTTACCTGTGGTCCCTCAAAGGCCGGGTGTCTCCGTTAGCAGCATTGTGCGATGGACGGAGGGCAGAAAGCTATCTCAGATGCATTGAAGACTTTTCAGATCTGAATTCGCAAACATCGAATCTCGGTTTCTAGAAGATCATTGGAACATCGTCATACGTACCTTTGAAGTCTGCTTTCGTAAAGAGCTTTCACATGGTCCAGGCCTTTGGGACCGAATGCGGTGCCTCCATGTCTTGGATTTCGCGTGTCAGAGACTGTGGCGGTCCACTCGAGCAACCGGCAACGGTCACCCGCGTCACAAGAAACGCGAAGAGTTCACCAAAACAGACCAAGATGCGAAAGACTCGGGTATTCGTGTTGTGGCCTCACCGAGCTGTGGCTATGGAGATCTTCAGAACCTCCCAGAATACAGCCTAGCGCTGTCAAGCCACACCCCTTAGCAGCTAGCAGCCGCCCGCCAGCTCCCACGGGAGTCAGTAGCCGTCGATAACTGCTGGTTCCAGCCCTGGGTAGTTCCCCTGAATTCTGGGGTTTCTCCCAATGAGACCTGCGTCCCTTCAACTCCACAGCTTGGTCTGCCAACACCGGTCTCTCGCGGCTTCCGGGACCCGCACCGGGCCTCCGAACCTTCCCCGATATAGATGGCTGGAGGTGTTAGAGCAAAATGTCCAGATCGACTAGTAACCGAACTGGAGCTAGAGGTCTGGAGACAAGGGAATTTCAAGCCACAGAAAGGCCGGCGCAAGGAGCTCTCGCTGGCTTGTGGTCCCTGCGATTCTATCACTGATCGGGAGTTCAATCACTGAGAAGAATGTGGCGTCGGCATCGTCATTTGCGCACCCCTCTTTCTTGTCCTGTCGTCCTTTATTATGCTCGCCATTCCTGGGCATGTCCTTGTTCTGTGCCTGACTATCTCGACTACCGCCCGGTGGGATGAGACCCTGAGAACACCACAGGACAGCAAGAATTCGAGATCCGAATCCACGAACGCATATTTCGATATCGAGCACCGTCGACAGCCAAGATGCGGTTCCTTACTCTCACTCTGGCGTTCCTGGGATTCATGGGCATAGCCTCTGCGGCCATTGACCTGGAGGGTGTCCCGAGCTGTGCAGTATGCAAGCAGTCTCCATCCATTTGTCGTCGCTGACATGCTCTACTAGGTCAGCTGCATGATCAAGGCGCTCACGCAGTCAACATGTCCTGCCACCGACGCAGCATGTCTCTGCGTGGATCCAAAGTTCAACGCAGCCGTGGGACCATGCATCCAGCAGACGTGTTCCATCAAAGATATCCTGAGTGAGTACGCCAAAATTACGAACAGCGTGGAAGACCGGTCCATCTAACATGACACGCAGTCTCCACGAATGCCACTTGGTCACAATGTCATTTCCCCCTCACGGATGAGAGGCCAACGATCTACTGGATCAGCGGCGCTGTGACCGTCGTCACCATTGCTTTCATGGCCATGCGACTCATTTCCAAGGCTATGAAACTTTCGGCGTGGGGAGCCGACGACACCGTCATCTTGGTTGCTTTTGTAAGACTATCGGTACTGTTTCTATGACTGTAGGCATTAATACTTCGCAGGGAATGGTTATCGCCTACTACATCGAACTATTCTTCTGTGAGTATCCAAAATAGCTGTGCACAAACCCTCACGAGACTCGACTAACCTCAATTTAGTCGTTCGCGCCGGGCTTGGCAGAGACATCTGGACGATCCACGACTATGATATTACGTATTTCTTGAAGGTCCGCCTTCCCAAGCACCCGTGTGTTCAGAAAGTCGTGAGCTAACTCTGAGGCAGCTCCTCTACGTTCTGGAGTTCTTTTACTACATCGGGCTTGCCTCCATCAAAGCCTCGATCCTGTTCTTCTTCCTCAAGATCTTCCCGGACAATCGCTTCCGCAAGGTCCTCTGGCTGATGCAGGGCCTCAACTTGCTCGTCGGCCTGTCCTTCATAATCCTCTGCTTTTGCGAATGCCAGCCCATCAACTTCTTCTGGAATGGCTGGGATGGAGAGCACGAGGGGAAATGCTTGGACTTGAACCGCATCGGACTCAGCCACGTTGCCCTGAACATCACCCTTGACGTGGTGATGCTCATCCTGCCCATCACCCAGCTCTACAAGCTTCAGATGGATAGGAAGAAGAAACTCGGCGTTATGGCTATGTTTCTTGTCGGTATCTTGTAAGTTTTGACATTGCTCTAACATTAATGGGCACGCATTGTAACTAACACCTGACCAGCCTCACAATCGTCAGCATCCTGCGCATCAAGACGTTGATCGCCTTCGCAACGTCGTTGAACACGACTGGTATGGACACTTGCACGAACGATAAATGACTGTTTTGTTAACATGCACCAGCCGATTCCGTAGCAGTCGTACTCTGGGCATACGTGGAACTCGGCGTCGGCGTCGTCGTCGCCTGCCTGCCCAACGTGCGCCAGCTCCTCAAAACGCTTCCCTCCAAGGTCGTTCACCTGTCGACCGCTGTGGCGTCCGCAATGGGCTCATCGTTGTCAAGCAGCCGCACGGTGTCAGTATCTCAAGTGTACCACGACAAACCGAACAAGTCGTTCGGCGACACGACGACGACGATGGCGACCGACACGACAATAGCTCCTTCGGTAGCAAGTCGCTCGCCTCGGGTCTCGCGGTAAAGGTGTGGTGGAGGTCACGAACTCGTCTACCTATGTAGCGAATACATGAGAGAGCACATTCTGGTGCTTCTATTGTGAAGACTGTTGGTTGCTGTGCTATCTTATCTGTGAAAAGTTGACAGTGCACCGTGAATGATTTGTTGGTCGCCTGTACCCTGGACGCGTAAGGCAGTGTGAGTGCCTTACCCTCGAGGTCTAGCGTACAGTAGCCAACACAGCGGCTGTGTGAACAACAGCAGGTTTCGTCATTGTAGATTTGGACGAACTAGTTTTCCGCAATGGCGTTCAAATTGCAATTGTCCAATCAAGAAGACGAATTGGAAAATCTCGACGAACAATGGCTATCTGGTGCTGTTGTGACAAGGATGTTAGAGTCACAGGGCAGTGCTGCGTCAGACATCGGGTATCGAAGCATGCATCGAACCCAATTGATTGCTGTGCGCCCTACCCAGTGACTCAATCCGATTCCCCGGCTCTATCGACCCAGTGATAACCGCTTCAAGATAGACAGAGACGCGAAGGCGGATTGAACATTCGGAAACAACGTTATCTTTATTCAGGATGAATCATAGGTATCTCTCTGTTTCACCAAGAGAACAGCATAACCGTGTTATGTCAAGTTGCCCACGGCACAATATGCTGTATTTCGGCCTTAATGCTCCGTTCAGCGGGTTTCATCCACCCATGACTCCCCCGGAACTTCACGCCGGTGTTGCCGCCGAAGCTACCCGTTCGCCACGTTGTGCATGTGAGCTTGTTTCTTCCTCAGTCTTTCATTCAGACCACCAACTCTCAATAGAAAGCCGCGCTCCAGGTGGGATGCCTCTCGGCCCCAGAATCTGGCCTCTGTAAACCCTGCCTCCAAGTCACCAGCCCTGTAAGCATGCCTGCCAGGTAACCAACCGCGCACTCCGCTTCATCATCGCCAAGCATGACTCACTCTCCGCCATCCAGCCGGCTCCCAATCACCGACCGCCGCAACCCTCCCTAAGCGACCCCAAAGGGCCGCTAACATGTCGACAGAAGAGTCCTGAGACGAGCGTTCGGCCGCCAATGTGCAGGGTATCGAGAGACGCCTACGACAACAGCCTACACCATGCCCAATCCATCCACACATCGGCGCAACATCACCAACACTCGTCAGCCCAACATCAGGCAGCCTGTTCGCCATATATACCTGCCTCCTTCGCCGACGTTCTATCATCAGCTAAGACACGCACACATC
This sequence comes from Colletotrichum gloeosporioides, assembly GCF_011800055.1. NCBI lineage: Eukaryota > Fungi > Ascomycota > Sordariomycetes > Glomerellales > Glomerellaceae > Colletotrichum > Colletotrichum gloeosporioides. The sequence goes on along the minus strand of NW_025544672.1, from coordinate 385,036 downwards.
AAGAAAACGGGAATAAGCCACGCGCCCTTGCGCCCTCATCCCACGCCCTTCGGCGAAGACCCTCCCTCCTCCCACTTCGATCAGCTTCTCTGGACACGTCCCGCCCATCTCACTGACACCGATCGAACCACCCACCACACATATATAAGCCAACTTCCCGAAACACCGCCACCATGGGTCTCTCACTTCACAACAGCGCCGATGCACTAAATCTTCTCTCCCAAGGCCCCTCGCAGGTCACCCACCCGCGCACCCGCGCGCACTACAAAGGCGCATTCCTCCGCGCCGACGGCTCTCTGTCATTGAACAGAGAATACGCCGACCAACGATTCCACCTCCTAGATCTCGTCCTCCACGCCAACCACCAGCGACGAGCCCAAAGACACCGGACCCGCCGGCGTCAGCAGACCAACCGCTCCATCCAGCAATGGCGCTCTGACCAGACGGAGGAAGGCCGAGAACTCGCGGCCCTCGACGGGGTGAGAGTTCCGGGCGAGGCCCCACAACGGCGGCGTACCCCGTCCCTGGAGCGGCAGGGCGCTTTCCGGCTCCCCGGCACGACCAGGAGTCGAATCCAGCAAGACGAAGAAGGCCTCGACGAACTATATCGCCTGGGTCTCCTTTACGACGATGAGCATCTCCGCGGCGAGGGCTTCGAGTTGGGCTCCATCGCGCACCCTGAACCTGAGTACACCGTCCGCCCCGCCAAGCGGGCGCGCGGGAGTCAGGCCCAACGGCGCTCATACGAAGATGACTTGCAGCTGGCGTTGGATCTTTCGCTGGCCGAGCTGGGCCGCGACGAGTCTTTCGCTCGTTATCTTTGTTCGCCTGATCTGGACGAGCCCCCGTTCGAAGATGACGACTCGTCTCATTTCACGTCTTCGCAATTTGATTCCGGGCTCCTGAGCCCTCCCGATTCCGACACCGAGGATACTCCCGATCTGACAACTGATTCCGAGTCCGATCGCCTTTCGTTTTCTTCCTCTACTTCTTTTTCTGAGCATCAGCACTGGGCGATGACGCGTCCAAGGAGTAGGAGAGGACGTGCTGCTGACAACCACGGCGTCTCCGACAATGCCTGGATGGTGCTGGGTGACGGCTCGTAGCAGGTCCGCATAAGAGATCCCCGCGCGCCATTCGGATCTCGACTGTGTTTTTGTGGTCGGGTAACGCCCCAAACGGACTGGTCCTCATTAGCCCAGCATTTCCGGGTGTCGGAGCGCGTGTTTCTCAATTTCCATTCCTGTTATTCTTTTCGTGGGGACGGTCGTGTGCTCGTGATTAGGATAAGACCACTGAGCTCGCCGTCAATCATGTACGATTATTTCTCCTAGGGCGCATTTACACGGGGCGTTATATGCAACACATTAAATGAGAATTAAATGAACTAGACTCAAACTGCTACCTGCGAGAACGGTCGGATTGTGACAGACTTCAAGCCGTACTTCTGCCTCGCGTACTGCTCATAGTATTGCGGTTGAAATGCTCTCATCCGGTTGATGAGAGATGTTGCCGCCTCTATCTCGAGGGTATTGGTGCCATTTCGCAGCCACTTGCTGACGTCGAAGCTATGAGCCATTTGATCGAGAGTACCTAGTGCTTCCCCATTGATCCTAGCCCTAAAAGACCCCTGGAACATGTCGAGCTCCATGTATGCACCCGCATCAGAACCATACGGTGCTTCTGCAGTTCCAAGAACGAACTCTGTCGAGTACGTCGCATTCCCAGAGACGTTCTGTAATCCATCTATGTCTGACCATGGACTCAGTGACGTGAGGTTGAAGCTGTGGTAAACCAACTTGGTCGCTACGATATCCTCCACGTCGTCTGAAGGGTTCTCGTTTGCTGGTTGCCAGTCATCAACCTCCAAGGCCCAATCGGTGAGCTCCAATACAGGCATGGGAGCTTTGGAGGATGTTGTTAGCTGGGAACCATTGCTGAGTACGATCCTGTAATCTCCAGCTTCACCATTTCGAACAAAAAGCTGCCCGGTTGTGCTGTTGCGGAAGATGGAGTCGGCAGTGGAGTTCGCTACATGTACGACATCGGCCGACGATGGAGCGACGATGAGCATCTTTGACTGTTGTGGCTCGAGCGATATCCCAATGTTGAGCCGGCCGTCCATAATGGTGTATTGACCAACCAGACTGATTTCGCCAGACCAAGCGTCAAGCTCAAGCGGCGCCACGTAATCGTGACGGATCGGAAGCGACACGTCTTGGCTCACACCTGTTGATGACGAGTTGGCAGTGAAGAAATACAGATCGAAGTCGCCATGCTCGCGGCGGATGTGAATCAGCGGGGATGCTGAGTGCATGACAGCTGGGGTTAATCCGAGTTTCGCGAGTCCAGTAGGGATGCTGCTCAAGTCAGCCACGTTGACGACATTGCTCAATGATAGAAGATGCTCGATGTCGGTAGCGACATCAGCAGAACTATCTTCAGACAGACCCAGAGAACCTGGTGAGGTCCAGTTGCCAAGAATAAGCATCGGCAGTCCGGCATCGGCCAGGTCTCTCAGCTTGCTGGCTGATGCAGGCGTGAGTTGGGCCTGTCCTGCATCAGGGTCTTCTGCCACAACAAGCAAGCTGTAATTCCCTGCGTTAGGTGCAAGGCGTCTGTCTATTACAACAGCCGATGGTAGATGCAGCAAGTATTCGTCGACGTACGTTGTCGTCCATCCAATCCGAGCACCCTCGCTGGTGAAGTATGGACCGACGTAGTGGTCGTCAGAAGCCCCATTCTGTCGGAAGAACGCGCAATCGTACTTCGGTATGCCTTGTGAGGTGAATAAGGATGCCCGACCCATGTAGGCCGTGAAGTCAGGCACATGCATCCAAGTTGGAGTACGTGGGCCCCAGGACTCGGAGTATCCGATGCGGCCTTTGTACGGAGTGAAGGCTCCCCAGCCAGGCCACGTCGTTTCCGGACCGTAGATGTATGAGAAACCGTGGAGAACATTGTGAGTCAGACCAGCAGCGAATTGGGGATTGACGGTGCCCAGAATTTTGGTCCATGTAGTTGTGTATGCAGCCTTGTTGTAAGCGCCCAGCTCGCTTGACATTATGTTGACGCCAGCGAAGCTAATTGCCCCAGCCAAGACGCGGTAATCGTCAATGATTTGGAACCCGAGAGACTCGCCTTCTGGAATGTCCAGCGCTGTGGCGATTCTCATGCTGTCCAACTTGGCGATGCCGTAGGGTTGCGCCCTGTATTTCATGCCGCGAGAGTTCAGCCACTTCCGGAGGGGCGCAATATGATAATCAGCGTAGAGATCGGTGATGGTTTCGTGATAGTCGTGAAGAGATCCTCGTTGCACCTCCAAGTCGTTGAACAGGAAGAGGTAAGCATTGTTCTTGTACTGCGTGATGACGGGGAGGATGTCCATGACGCTGTACCCCCGACGAGACAGGAACTCGTCGGCAAAGTTGGGCGTCCAGTACGTAGCAGAGACCATCTCCTGGGAATCCTCAAACAGCGATGTGGGTGTCTGGGCTATGAGTTCAAGCATCTCAGGTGTCAGGATTTGATCTTCCCAAAAGTCAATGACGGCCTGAGCGCCAGCTTTGCTGAAGTGATCGACGACGTAGGAGGTTGGTATTGTGTGCGGATAGTCCTCGGGCTGTTGCCCTGTGCCGCGAATGACGGCCGAGAACAGCAACCATGAGGAGTTGTCTGGAGGTGAGAATGCGACTTTTCCATCTGCCACCGTATCGGTCAAGTCGACCATTGATCCGTAGTCCAGGTACACTGGGTTGCCGTATGGATCGGAATCTTGACTGATGCGCCAAGCCTGAACGGCAACCAACTTCTGCTCGTTGACGCCATCCTTTCGCTTGGAGAAAGGACCCGGAACGGAACCATTGTAGGTAGTCGTGGTATTAATAATGCTTTTGCCAAGGACAATCTCCTTAGCTGAGGCTTCATCGTCAGGGACAATGGTCGGAACTGCCATTGGCCAGGCGGGCCCAAAGGCAAAGTCATGGCCCATGCCACGCGAGTTGGCTTCGGTAAGTGCAACCTTGACAGCGTCTAGCCAAGGTTCAGAAGCCCAGCCGTTGGTGTCAGTGTGCCACTCTGTGCCTTCACTGGTGCTATGGTGGACATCCTCGATTTCGACGCCGCCAAAGCCAGCTTCGGCCATCTGGATGACCTCGGCCCGGATCTCATCGTTTTCAACGGCGCCATGGGGCCACCACCATCGGCCGTAGGGCCGAAAAAGAGTTGGCGGGGAGCGGAAGTTGTCGAGGAAGTCTGCCGCCACACCTGAAGCATTCCAAGATGCGAAGAATGGTTCAATGAACGACTTCTATGCGTTAACTCATAGAAAGACATGTTGGAGGGCATATACCAACCATACTAATGTTTCTTCTCCGTAAGGTTTGGCTGATTGGAGATCTTAGCAATACCAGGTCAACACGGCGCAATTTGATCCATCTCCCCTGACGGGTCTTTCTCTCTACATGTAAACTAAGAAGGCATTTGTTGATAAGAGATCGCCATGCAACAGAGATACATGAAGACTTGCGGGTACCATCTCTCGCACCCTGTTATACCGTGTAGTCTTGGGTGTATGAAGCCAGCCAAGAAATGCATTTCCCATCTTGGACAGCGGCTACCACATGGTGCACCAAACCGTATTGTCCCTCCTCAATTGATCTACTGCTTCATGACGAACGGAGAAAATAGTCTCGGCTCCGTGGCAGATTTGACAACGAGACCCCGCAATCTCATCCCGGATGGCTCCGGTTGATCATGCACGGAAGGTTGCAATGAAGGATCTCTCCGCACGAGAGCTATCTAGTGGTGGCGTTTAAGCAATGCTCAGGCAACGATCACTCAGTACAAACAGAAACTAAATCTTTTTCGCATCCGATACTGGTTTTTTCGCGGAAAATATGTAGAGACGCGGTAATGATAACCCGAGTAACGTCATGTTTAGGACGCCCATTGCAGACTAGTCGTTATGAAGCAACAGATTAGTCCCCATATCCATCTTCTAATCGCGGCCCTTTGAGCTTTCATGGTCCCTGGTTTCATCCGAAATCATTCTTTCGTGCCTGATTACAATGCATTTGTCGATATTCGCGTTGGGCTTGCTCTCCTTTTTCGGAGGTGCCCAGGCAGCCGATAATGATGCTTGGCCGATCAAGCAAACTCCCTACACTGATGCCGTACAATGGGATCACTACAGCTTCATCATCAAGGGACAGAGAAAGTTTCTCTTCGGTGGTGAGATGCATCCCTTTCGAATCCCCGTGCCACAACTATGGGAAGACGTTATCGAGAAGATGAAGGCTATGGGTATGAATTCCATGTCGTTCTACTCACACTGGGGCTATCATGAGCCACTTGACGGCGAGTTGGACTTTTCCAGTGGTGCTCATGATCTCGGGCTCCTGTTGGAGTACTCCAAGAAGCATGGCATTTTCGTCACGCCTCGGCCTGGTCCATACATCAACGGCGAGCTCAACGCAGGAGGTTTCCCACTGTGGATTACGACCGGTGCTTACGGTAAGCTTCGATCGAATGGTACGAGCTACACCGATGCGTGGAACGGCTACATGTCATCCGTAGCTGAGTTGGTCTCCCCGTACCAGATTCACAAGAACGGAACTGTAATCAACTTTCAGATAGAGAATGAGTACCCCCAGCAGTGGACAAACCAGAACGAGAAAATACCGAACTACAATTCTGTCGACTATATGGAAGACCTCAAGGCGGTCGCAGTCAACAACGGCATCGAGATTCCACTAACTCACAATGACATATCTGGATACGTTTCATGGGCTTCGGACTACGACACAGTTAGTGCGGGCGGAAACGTCGACGTGCATGGGTACGATTCTTACGTAGGTCATCTGTCAGAGCAAATCCCTGAAGAATAGTAACACTAACACAAGTGATAGCCCCTTTGCTGGAGCTGCAACCCAGATCAATGCAGCTCCGGCAGCTCCGGGAACTGGGTTCTTCTAGACTATCAGCCAGACTTCCAAAGGTCTTCACCAAGCAATCCATGGTTTAGCCCAGAATTCCAGGGCGGGAAAGTGGTGCCCATTGCTGGATATCCGGATGGCTGCGCAGACACAGTTGGTGCCGACTTTCGCAACCTCTACTACCGCCACAACATTGATCAACGAATGACGGCTTTCATCCTCTACATGACCTATGGAGGCACAAGTTGGGGCTGGCTTGGCGTTCCGTTCCTCGGCACTAGCTATGACTACTCTGCACCCATCGCTGAGGATCGGTCTCTTAGGGACAGCTTCTACGAGATCAAAAACCTGGCGCTGTTCACAAGGGTTGCTCAGGATCTGGCCAAGACAGACCGCATCGGTAGCGGCAGCAATTACACAACGAACCCATCCGTCTCTGCGACTGAGCTTCACAACCCGGACACAGATGCGAGATTCTATGTTGTTCGACACACGGACTCGAGAAGCGACGAGCCTGTCACCTTCCAGCTTCACGTCAACACTTCGGCTGGCCCCCTCACTGTCCCACAGATCGCGCCAGCGACGTCCCTGAAGGGCCATGTTGCCAAGATCCTGGTGACAGATTTTCCAATTGGTCAGGACAAGCTACTTTACTCCACAGCTGAAGTATTCACGTACGCCGTAATGGACGGAAAGCCAACACTGGTGCTTTGGGTTCACCCTGATGAGTCAGGGGAGGTCTGTTTTACCGGGTCTCACAAGGGGCAGCTGAAGACTTGTGCTGGTTGCAGCGATGTTCAGTTCAACGTTACTGAGCACGGCACCATACTGAAGTTCACTCAGGGCCCTGGACTTAGTGTCGCCTTCGTTGGAGACACAAGGGTTATCATGGTGGATCGATCTGGTGCCTATGGGATGTTCGCACCGACTCTGACTAACGATCCTTTGACTCCGGTCAATGAGACTGGTAAGGTTCTCCCCTTGAAACATTCGTACCCGAGCTCAACTAACTCTGACAGTCTTGGTACACGGCTCCTCTCTCATCCGCGGAGCACAAATCAGCTCAGATGTGATCGCGATCACCGGAGACACGGTTGAAGATGCTCAGCTTGAGGTGTTCGCCCCTTCCAACGTCAAGAAAGCTACTTGGAATGGCAAACCAGTCGACACGAAACCAACACCACACGGCAGTCTCATTGGGAGAATTTCGGGACCACCGAAGATAGAGCTACCGAGCCTGGGCCCCTGGAAAGTTCAAGATTCTCTGCCCGAAGTCCTTGTCGATTATTCCGATGACGGGGTAGCCTGGGTCAATGCTAATCATCAATCCACGAAGAACTCAAAGAACGACGCTACCATTCCGTACCTCTACGCTGACGACTATGGATTCCATACTGGATCATTCATTTACCGTGGCAGATTTACTGGCATTGCTGATGGAGTATCACTTACCCTTTACGGTGGTCAAGCCTTCGGATTTTCAGTGTACTTGAACGGGCGGTTCTTGGAGGCATTCCCAGGAAGTCCAGGAACAAAGACGGCCTCCGGATCACTGCTTCTAGACTTCCCAGAAAACGCGTTGTCGCAGAACATAACCAATGTGCTCACTGTCATACAAGACAACTCCGGCCACGACCAAGGAGCCGGAGGGGCTTTGTCAATCCGGGGGATCCTCAACGCAACGCTGGTTGGCTCTGAGGGCTTCGACTCTTGGAAGCTGACTGGAACTGCCGGTCGCTCAAAAGGCAAGATTCTCGACCCCGTCCGCGGTGCTTACAACGAGGGAGGGTGGACTGCTGAACGGCTTGGCTGGCATCTTCCAGGCTTCGACGACTCGAATTGGCCGACGGCGTCTCCATCGGAAGGTTTCGACAACGCCACAGTCCGTTTGTACCGTACGATTGTGCCTTTGAGCATTCCTACCGGTGTTGATCTTTCGGTTCAATTCGAGTTGAGCACTCCTGGGGGCAACAGCACGGCACGAGCCCTGTTGTTCGTCAATGGGTACCAATATGGCCGCTTCTCACCGTACGTCAACTCGGCCACCAGATTCCCGGTACACCCCGGCATCCTGAACTTTAACGGAGATAATGTGATTGGGGTCTTGGTCTGGGCGCAATCTTCAAATGGAACCAGTGTTGGAGTCAATTGGAATATCACAGAGGTCCGAACTAGCTCCTTTGACACTCACTTCGACACTAAAGACTTGCAGCCAACGTGGGGGGAGGAGAGGCTACTCTATGCTTAGAACTTACCCATCTTACTTCGAATGCAAGTGGCCAACAGGGTGATCAGTTAGCATGGTTGTCGGGGTAGATTCAAGAGCGAAATGTATACCAGCAGCTCGTTTAGTAGAGTATGGGAGAGTATGATACACTCCAAAGCAGTGGGCCTTAGTCTTTTCCTTCAATCATGGACCAAACCCCCAACCTCCATAGTTTGGATCCAATCTCCATTTCAGACAGTTGTTCTCAGCTGTGCCTCCACGCTTGACAGACCCAGCTCCTTCGCAGTTACAGCTGTCCACCAAGACCTTCAAATATCGCTCACACTCAGTCTGAGCTACATTCCACTCGCACCCGCTCTTTGCCTCGATGGCTAGCACGACATATGTCCTCCGCCCCTCTGCTGCACTCTCAGTATCTCTCAGAGATTGTTCCACCATGCTGCCAGCCTTCAACGTAGTCCCATCCAGCGGTTTGCAGAACCTCTCAATGATGCCGACTAGAGATGCTCTATCCGTCTTGTGGCCACTGTTGTAGCATTTCCTCGTATTGGTAGAAGGACTTGGGCGGGCTGGCTCAGGAGTAGACGGTGGGCTCGCGCCACCATCGCCGCCGCCGTCTCCATCTCCGCCTCCAGACCCGCCATCACCGCCATCACCGCCATCACCGCCATCACCTCCACCACCTCCACCACCGTCACCGCCGTTATTGCCGTCGCCACCACTTCCTCCTCCATTATTACCTCCTGAACCTGCACCGTTACCTGTTTCGGGAACAAAGATACACACCCCATCTTCATCCTCGTCCTCTTCGTCATCCTCATCTTTCTCTTCGTCTTCTGGCTCATCCTCTCCACCGCTACTGCCGCCAGTATTATCTGTTCCCGGCGGACAGGACAGGGCTGGAAATGCGCACTCATTTGTCAATGGCGATGGAGGACCCCACACTACCGTTATGGGGGGCGGAAACTTGATAACTATCGGCGGAGGCGGTGGAATTGGAATGGTGGATGGTGGAGGGGGATGAGGCGCGGTTGGTGTTGTAGTATGAATGCTATTTTTATCATCATAGTACTGGATTCAGATAGGACGTTAGCTCTGGGGAATCCACAGAATCCAAATGCTCTGAGTCAATCTAGGAGTTACTGACCGTGATCGGTGGCCACGTCTTCGTGGAACTGAGAATTGGTGGGAAGATCAAGATGATGCCGTCCGTCGTGGTTGATGCAGGCACAGGCGTTGTCACCACAACGGTGCTTAGAGCCCACTTAGTGACTGTAATCGGCGGTCTCGTGATAGTCGATACCCAAGTGTCACGAGTGACCATGATCCTCGGGAAGTCAATAGTCGAAGTCATGCTAGGCCAAGGCGGAAGCACGAGGGTGCAAGGTGGTACACATGATATCCGGGGCTGCGGCATGTCCCAGATTTCCTCGCCAATCCAAAGATATCCATGGCCGCTGTCGTCGGGAAGTGGTTCTTCGGGCGGTATGACGCACTTGTCTTTCAGAGACTCATCTCTGGAGCATGTACTCTCGGGACAAGCCCCGTTATTACAGCCAAAGCTGCACAGACCCAGAAATGTGCAGTCAAGCCCGGGGTTTGGGTACCCAGGCCCATGAGTAGGCTCCGGCATCTTATCTTCTGGCAGCGGCTCTCCGAGAAGTTGACAAGTGCATGGGCCAAGAGGACAGTAGTGATACATACAAGTGAAAAGACAGAGTCGGTTGTGTGCTTCATCGCCGAACCCTTTGACGCATACCTGCTCTTCTAAGGAAAGAGGTGGCGCTTTGGGCTGGATAGAGGTTGATGCTATTGCAGTTCCAACCCATGGGTTCCAATTCGTAAGGCCGTGCGGACAAGTTGATAAAATGGCCGGTCCATCTAGGCGTGTAAAGGCCTGGCCATTGCGGAGTAACCGGATCGATACAGTGCCCGTTCGACCCCAGAAAGGAACACTGCCATGGTAGATGCCAACGCCGCCAGGAGGTGTGCTGATCCACTCGAAGTTGGAGGTAGTTTCTCCACCGATCTGAAGTTCGATATCGGCCGGAGATGTGAGCATTGCGGAGAAAGATACTCTGTCCTGTGCAAGAGTCTCAGGTGGAACTTCTGCCTGCAGTTGGCTCCCAGTGTTGCCCTTAGTGCCACCACTTGCACAGGCCCGACTAGGACTCAAGCGGTACCAGGAGACCAGAGACTCCTCCGAGACAGTGGCCTTTCCACTCTTGTAGGTGTCGATGAGGTATGGAAGAAAACGACGCCAACCATCATGCGGGCGGTTCACTGCGTAGTTGAACGGCGCTTTGCCTTTCTCAGGACCGAATGCCACATATGCTTTGTCGTTGAGCGGTCCGATGTAGTGGGACTCCCCAAAGTCATTCCAGGAAATGATCTGGACATACTCCGGCCGGATTGTCCATACTTGGTTCCACCGGTCATACCACAGGTCATCGCCTCTCCAAAGCCAGTTTTTGCTGTACCCTGGAAGGTTAGTATAGAACCAGGGAGAGACAGGCATCATATACGTTTTCCCGTCAAGGAATTCGATGTACGAAGCATCAATACTAGTATCCATTGGATTAGGTCCTTCAGGCCAGGCTGCCCAACTAAATAGACCGTCGGCAACGCCTGGCCTCAATGCCCGCCTGGCTCCCCATGAAGACCAGGAGGGGATAAAGAAACAATTGGTTCGTTTCTTGATTTCAGGCCAGTCAGCATAGCTGGAAGGTCCCTCGAAGGTTGAAACCAGAGGTTGTGATCCGTGTAGGAAATAAACAGGTCGGGAGGCGTATTCCTCGAGGAGGTCGATCACAGCATCCTGTGGCCAAGGACCCTGTCCAGCGTAATCGAATGAGAAGAGAAGTTTGAAGCCTCGCCGACTTGCAGCATCAAACATAGGAGGCAAGGAGACATCATTCGTCTTCTCGCCATAGGCTATGTTGAGCACAAAGGCGTCAATATGGGCTTCTTGTGCAAGAGATATCTCATATTCGAAATCTGAAGCAGTGTAGAATTCCGTATTGCTGACCTGCCAAGTCGTATGTTAGCTCACTGCCGTTGCAACAAAGGGCAAAGAACGTTTCAGGGTTACCATAAAGTGAGCAAAAACAGCCCTTCCTCGAGCCATTCCCGAGAAGAACAAAATGAACGCAAATATGAGTAACGCCTCCATCGCGAAAACGGCGTATGGCCTGTCCGGCGTGTTCGGGCCAAGAATCGGTGCTTGCCACAGTACTCTTGAGGGACCGAGAGAACAAAGTTAGAGGGCAGACAAACAGACAGACAGACAGATAGACAGTGGGAAGACAGTCCCGTCTAAAACTATCTCTGTGTCAAACAATTCCGTCAGCTGTGCCACATATCGTCTGCCTGGTAACTTAATCGCTCATGATGTGATTACTGCCTCGGTGACGATGAACTCTAGCCAGGCCTTTGCCAAAATTGGACCTCATGACTCTTTGACACTATCCCCTTGCCCGATATTAAAATTACGCCGAAGAGCCAAGACCTCAAGCTAGATGCTTTAGTCGTGGCATTGGTCGGGTGATGCTGGAAAGCATTCCAACGATGCAGCGCGGAAATCACTCCCAAACGAACAAGGCGCCGAGGATTTAGACAGCGCCCCCATAATATGCCCGCAGAACTAGACCTAGACAGTTTTGGAGATTTTGAAGTTGTTGATAGGGCCGGATATCAGTATTCGAATGCATGCGCATGACCCCAGCGGTCCTGTGATTCCGCCAAGGACGGGTTGCGTTGCAGGTCTGCAGGTGTTGCTGCGCCGCGGCGGTGATGTACGCTGAAAGTTTGAATGACACGATCACCGAACCTTCCCTGTTTAAGCCATGGCCGTGGTTCCAGACCGATAGCGCAGTAGAGCTTATGCCGTTGGTTGGAACAGCTGCCAAGCCCAAGTTGTGTTGGTGGTTGAACTGGTGCCTAAATTCTGTGATGTTGGTTGATAGATAAGTGCCAAGACACTTGTGTTGGTCCTGAGTGGTAGAGCAAGTGGACCTGATATCAGGGAAACCTTATGCGCCTGGTATCCTTTTCAACAAATCTAGGCGCCAGTGGCGGCTTGTGATTTCGGCGTCTTTCCGTCCACCACGTCCAGCTGAAGGCTGCTTCTTGCACCCTCCCTCCGCCACTTTAGTCTTGCAAAGATTTCCCTAGGGGTTTCACAATGTGATCAAACGTTTGTGGGGCTGTAGAAATGGAAAGGGGATTTGGCAACGAGGAAGAGTCTCCCAGAATGAAGACGCTTTCGATCGAGGGACGGTACGGGAATCAACGTATTGCAACTTGAATGTACCTCGATTACGGACAATATTAATATGCAGATTGTATTGATGTATTGATGTCTCTTAAATTCAAAGTCCTACGATCTAATATTCTGATAACCTCAGCAGCTGTGACCGTGTTCATCCTCACATAAATGACCCTTCGAGATTGCTGATCGTGCAATCACGGAAGGATCATCGTGCTGTTGATGTTATCAGAGCACTGGCCGAAGTCATTTTGACTAGTTCCAAAGAATATCAGGTCAGCTCGATAGCTCTTGAATAATCATCATATCCACGACCAAATTTGGTCTGAATTCATGAGGTTTACTTCGAAGACATGAACTTACCAGCCGGTTCCACAATGTTCCTCAAGAACGCCACAGATTCCACGAGAACTGCAACATGTGCCAAAAACAATATCGCAAGTATAGCCAAACGCTCCACCACAAGTCCCATCAGGTGTTGTGCCAGTAATCCATGGCAGAGGCGACGACACTGGAGGCGGAGTAACGGCGTCGATGGCGCAGTTGCCAGACTGGCACACGCCGCTGCTGCAGAAGTCTGTCCCATTTCCACACAACCCGTCATTGTTGCAACATTCTCCCCATTTGCCGGTGCACTTGAGGTCGTCATTGTTGGTCCCGCACTTGCCGTCTGTTGAGTACCCAAGTTCGTCACACGTCCCGAAGCTGTTATGGCATGTTCCAGGCCGGCAATCTTCACTGAAACTTGAGTTAGATTCCGAAAACTAACAGGGCCGGAGTCTTCTACCTAGTATCACCACATTTCCAGGTCTCTGAGTTGCAGCAAGGAGTGTCAGTGAAGTGGCATGTGGTATTATCGTGAGAGCTCCCGCAGAAACCGTCCTCGGTAACCAGTGGCATAACGTCTGTAAAACAAAAACATCAGATTTCAAAAATGTCAAAAGGTTGGAATGGAGAACTTACATCCCCTGACACAATAGGTGGTGTTTGGTTTGATTGTTTCACAGTCACGATCAAGGTCTGGATTCAACAAAAAGAATTTCTCGACCGAAATTGAATATTGCAAAGAAATTTCCGTGCAAGTGTAGTAATTGACAGTTGAGCTGGTCGTTGCGTCGTAGCGGCAGACAATATCCCCGGCTGCTTCGACATCACGCTTCCAAGTCCAAGGCTGGCACTCGTCAGCGGCCAAAGACAGCTTGCTTGTCAACAAAGCTAGGAAGAAGAACGTTGAGTGCATCATTGGATTTCGAAAGAAAGATGCTAGTGCCGCAAAAGAGGGGAGACGGAGATGTGGATGGAAGGACGTTGATCGTGACAAGTAGTCCGAGACACTTGCCGAATGGGATGCTCGTCTTCTGGACTTTTCTCGTGAGATTCCCTGAATATCACTAAAGTCTTGGCACGTCGACGCTTGTCTGTTCACATGCAGGGGTCAAGTGCAGGAGGTGGAACTCAATACTCTACACGAAGATTCACAGAACCAACAAGGCTTGGCAGCAAGGACGAGTCCAGGGGCCAGCCAAGCACATAATCCCAGAATATATCGCGCGGCACAGCAGGAACTACCTCGGAGATTGCATTTAGGTAAAATCTTCAGGCATTTCACTCGAGAAGTCAGCTGATGGATATGTTGCGAGATTTTTCTGAATCAGGCAACGCATTGCACATCGCGCTAAGCGCCATTCTTGTCTTCGCCGCAAGATGTCACCTCCCTCTTCCGGATACTGGTCTCGCCAAGACATGCGTAGCCAAATTCTAATCTCACATCTTACATGCTTGCAGAGGGTAGCGTAAGAACATTTGTTCAGGCAGATCTCTGCCCACGCCAGGGTCGTAGATGTGTTGGTGCTCATGGTGCTCTTGAGCCGAAAGCCCGCGGGTATTAGTGAGCGGCCGCAGGTCCTTGCGATATTCATTTAGTAGTTAACAGAGACGGGTTGGAAACATCAAATACAAACCCATTTTCTCCGTCTTTTATCTCTTTAATCCTTTTCTGATCTTGCCAGCTTCGCCCTCAGACTTGTAAAGGCATCAATGATGTCGGCCCTCAATTTGCCAAGACTGGCCGAGGGTCGGCGTGGAGCAAATCCGTCAGCTCTATTTCGTTTCGTTGTCTCGTTTTTCATCCTCAACTGGTTTTTTCAGGGAGTAGCATCTCAGTACAATCAGCATTGGGGCTGGCAGACAGTCAACGGTGAGCAAGTACCTACTTGGACGCCGCAACCCGGGACCATCCCACCAAGACCTATCTTTATCCCAACCGGAGAAACACTCTTCCTGGAGTACAACTGCTACTACATGCCTTCGATTTGCCAAAACGCGAGGACCTATCTCATAAGCGCTACTGGAAGCGCCAGACGGTGGCGTACCGCATTCGCGTACGACTTCAATGTTGGCCGTGGCCATGATCGCAGAGGCACGGTCTGCAACGGCACATGGTCCAACAACCACGCGTGTCCCGAGAGGGCTGGCCCAGGCAACATCGCTCAACACCTGCCTAGATATAGCGGTGGCGTTTGGCCGGAGGTGGATGTTTTGCCAGCAGCACCCAACCTCCAGCTGTACACCATCCAGGGCTACACAGACGCGAACGGACAGCACCACGATTCGAATCTGGCGTATACTTGCGACGAATGGCCGGCGGCACCATGGGTCGAGGGCGGTTCTGGCCTGCCTAGATATGGCGGCACGCAAGCCTACACGCGCTGTGCCCCCCAGAAGACTTGCGCTGGTTTGAAGTCGGAACAAGACTGGCAAGGATCGAGCCACAACAAATTGCGAGGGCGTCTCAAAAGCCGAATCCGGAGAAAGCATTCTTCAACATTCGTCCCGAACGATGACGCTGGCCTCTTCTTCTTTCGCATGGTGAACACGGCGAACGGTGTGGCGGCGAGAATGGTGCATGTTGACGACAATGGAGCGGAGACCGAGAACACACAGCCGGCAACACGGAACTCAATAAGCTCCCTTGTAGATTATATGGACTGGGCTGACTCGGTTGATCTAAGTCGTCTTTCTTCGCGTTACGTCGCAAACGAAGAGATTATTAGTATTCATGGCGAATGAGTATTACAAGATCGTTGGACCAGGCAGTGCTTGGCGTGAACGAGGTAGAATGCAGCGTTGGTACCGCAACATCTGCAGGATAAAGATATCGCTACTTGTTTACATGCTTCATTTTACGAAAAAAGGAAATCTCATTTTATGCACTTATTCATGTCATGTCATTCGTTCAAAAAGAGTGAATGAAGGCCACCTCATAGGGCAAGCTGGAACCCAGGTCTGTCGGGGCCCCGAACAGGGATACCCATGTGCGATATATTGGGCCACTGCCAAGATCGGACACGGGTGCATGTACTCTGTAGCCAGGTAAACATTGCATTAAAGAACGGCCCTCCCTCACCTCTCACCTCTTGCAGCTGAAATGTACATTTCCTCTTTTACTAGCACAGTCTATCTCTCCCGTACGACCTCATTTCTACATTCTCACAATGTCAGACGCTTCTACCGACCCCACATCGTTGGTCGCGCCGTTGTACCCCCCGTTGGAAACATTCATCGACCGCCAGAATCCTCAGCCAATTTCTCTCAACCTGGCATTCAACCGGTTCCGATGGCCTGCCTTTGCTCCTCTCCATGAGATCAAAGTTCTTCGCGACCCATCGAATGCGGAATCGGTGCAGGACCCGTACCAAGTCCAGTCTGAAGACGGTACTTCCTCGTTACACCCTATTGCCAGCGAGTTGTACACCAATCCTCCCATATCCTCGTTGAAGGCTTCAATCGACATTCTCGACCATTACGGCAGTCGAGATGCATGGGAAGATCTTCACACGGTGGACCGCCCAGAAGATGACACTGAGGTCCCATGCGAATGCTGTGATCGGATGCCGTATCGACCACCAGAATCACTCGTTATCCGTGCTACCTCTGATGCTGGCGTGACCATCGGAGATATCGTCTCGCAGGTAAACAAGTACATGAATGACTTGCGAGAGGATGTCCTCGAGGCCTTGGATGCTGTTGGAGAGTATGCCGGTCAGAGAAGCCCGAATCACTCATTCTGGGTTGACTTCTGCGTCAACAACATCGGTATCGAAGAAGCACGGTCTCCGGAAGAATTGAGAAAGGCTTGGAAAGATCGTGCAGATTCTATGCGGGGCTTTCCTCCGGGGCAGAGGTATCAAGAGATGAAAAACCCTCTAGAAGGATAACTGACTGCGTCCTTTAAACTACACACCAGTACGCCAAGATAGAGGAAGCACAGTGCTCAGCAAGATAGGGCCACAGAAGAAAAGATTACTATTCAACAAGTCAAAGTATCAAGCTGTGCGTTTTGAAGATGAACGGTTGAACTTGGACACCCATAAATACGTCACTAGTACCGTGGACTTCTGACACCAAAAAGCTTTCTTTTCCACAAGGTTAAAGAGAATGAAATCTTTTCCCAAGACAGCCTCAAGTGGCCCTTGCCAGCAGCATAGCCAATGCCACAATCGTCAAGGACCAAGCTACATGATACTGCATACGCGTAGCGTCATTCTCTTCGCCCCCTCCGTTTTCGTCCTGATCCACCGGCAGCTGGGTAGTGTTTGCCCACAATGAAGCTGAGTTTCTCCAAGGCTGCTGTTTCCGAATCCATGACTGATCATGAGAAGTTGAAGAGAATTCGCTGCCGCCAAGTATATATCCGTGGCATTAGCCCCAGGGATCACTCCGCTATGAACTCCCATGAATGCCTTCCCACTAGTTATGCCAAACGTTCTGTTGCGTTCAGCTGACGAATTGGCATTTGGCGAATTGAAAGGATCCGGGTTGAGGTTTGCTGTTGCGACACCGCCGCCAAAGGTGCGGTTGAACAACTTATCATCTAGGCGTTCTCTCACGGTATAGCCGAGGGTATTGTTGCACTCGGGAAGCGTACCCCACGACGTCCTTGGCGAGTTGCATCTTATTCCTCTGCTGAAGTTGCTGCCTTCTCTGAGAATTGCCCGCACGCATGCTTCTCCTAATATTGGCGTGCAGTCAGTGTTATTGGCATTTTCATCCGTGTAAAGGTTGGTGACGTTTGCTGGGTATGCGACGATGTCCAATATGGACACGCAAAGTGGTCCTGTTGAGTTGCCCAAGGCCTGCGGGATATTGCCACCACTGGACCACGCAAAGTCCCAGGTTGTGCTGACGTAGGAAGGGTTTTCGACGGGTTGCTCGGCCCCAGTTACCGCATCAGTAACGTTGATTCCCGAGGGAAAGGCGAACTCCGTCACGTTAACTCCTGTTGGCTTTTTCAGTATTACCTTCGTGTTCAACTCTCAGTGCAACTTACTCCAAGTCCAGTACGGGTCTTTTCCGTAGACCTTGGGGCTTATGAGACCTGAGAATGGGACGAACTTGACGGATCGCATAGCTTTCGGGTTGGTAATGGCTTCCCGGTAGATCTCATCTGACTGATTGTTGTTAAAGGACCGGTCGTTCCCGAACGGTCCCATGTCAAGTCCCCTCCCAGTCCAAAACCGTTCTGCAGCTGCAGTTGCTTGAACAGCGATGAGAATAGACAAACAGTGTGGCTTCATCGTGCGTTTGTGTAGGACTCGTAACAGAGCCTCGATGACAGAATTATACAATAGACAAAGCTTACACTTTGGTATTGCTTGAAAGTGCGAACGAAAGTCTTTTTCTATAGGAAGAGGTTATGTTCAACTTTTACTTCGTTGGGGAAAGAATTGGGCGATCATGTCGGTCTCAAATCCGAAGGCATGGTGGACGGGTGCATTACATGGCTACGTCTGCCAACTCTCTTTGTCTCACTCATGGCACAGGTTCTCGGCATCTAAGGCCGCCTAGGCAGGACGAATCAAGGCAACATATCTTGAAATGATTGGACGCTGCAGTTGGGTGGTCAGCTTAGCCACCAAGCCACAGTCGCCCGAGGAAATGATGCATCATTTCTGATCATCCCGATTGGCAACCAAATAAGCTTGAAGTGTGTCGCGTCGAATGCTACAGGCGCAAGGCGCATTGTTGCCATGCACTTCCGAGTGAAACAAAAATAGCAGCCAAATTCGTTGGCTATGGTTTACCATATGTGCGCCACATCGGACTATGCATCAATCAGCCATTTGAAACTCTCATGCTCAAGTGAGGTTATTCGCAAATTTAATCTCAACAAAGACTTTGCCGCAATCGCAATAGCAGTTAACAAGGATGCAACAATCTTCAACCAGACGTCAGAACGCTTGCTTGTACTGATTTTCTTTTTGGTGTAAAGTGTCTGTGACTCTAGTGTAGTATTTGGGGCTTTCAAGGATCTCGTCTATTAGCGTCACTGTCCGTCCAGTAAGCGAAGAAGCTCATATAAATTCACTTGTATCTTGGCATCTTTCAATAATTAACGTCAGCGCATAATTAGTTTTCTCTTTCATCGATGCTGCTTTGGAGTTCTGAGAACAATGGTCATGACCCCGTTACGCTAACCCCGCAGCTAGAGTTGACGGCGGCGGGTGGCAAGGGCCAGGATGCGACGGGCGGCCGCGCCGCGAATACGCGAGTTTGGACGACGTCACAGACTTTCGGACCCCTCCGTCCGAGATCGACTTCATTTGCTACCTCCAGTCTATCAACATCTACGCAGCATGAGATATTGCTGGTCGTGAAAGTCATCGAGTTACTGGGAGCAAAGTAATAAGAAAGCAACAATCATGACTATTGACAACCGCTCATCGTCAACACCTCGAACCCTGAAGGTCGGCGATCGAGCGGCCTGGGCTGAGGCCCTCAAGACCGATCGACCCATCCTCATTCACCTCAACGCCGATACCACATGGCTCATTCAACTGCCATATCCTGACTCCGAATCAGCCCCCGACGGACGGAAGCGCTTCAACATACTTCTCGACCCTTGGCTGCAGGGTCCTCAGTCCGATGTGGCGTCTTGGTTCTCTACACAATGGCATCTCGTCGAGCCCAGCGTCAAGACCATGGCCGAGCTGAACTCATTGCTTGCCAGCCTCGAAAACGAATCTGATGGATCAGATGATGCTGAGAAATCTTACATCGATGTAGTCGCCATTTCCCACGAATTTACGGACCACTGCCATCAAGCGACACTAGAGGAGCTACCCAAATCTACACCTGTATTTGCAACCGACAAAGCAGCAGATTTAATCCGATCGTGGAATCATTTCGACTCCGTTACAACAACTCCAGCATTTTCTTCGTCAACCGAGGACTGGAGAGAAACTCTCAGCGTCGCTGGCTTGCCATCTTGGCTGGGTATCGGCCGCGTCGTTACCGCAGGCAACGCACTCTATTATCACTCAGCCGTCATGATCGCCTTTGACCTTGGAAAGCCAGAAACAATCCTCTACTCACCCCACGGCATTCAAGCTTCAGACTTGACTTCCATTCGGGAGTCAGGTTTCTCCACACTGGCCCTACTTCACGGTCTCCACGACGTGCGCATTTGGATGACGAAACAGCTGAATCTGGGAGCATTGAATGGCATTAAGGCCGTCGGAGAAACTGGTGCAAGATATTGGATAGCGACGCATGACGAAGTCAAGACAGGCGGCGGGCTTATTGCTCCTCTTCTCGTGAGGACGCGATATACGCTCAAAGAGGCTGTGGAGGCTGAAGAAGAGAAGCTAGGAGGCAACGGGCCTGACTATGAGTTTGTAGAGCTGGGCTCTGGGGATGGGTTGTTATTGTTGTAATTATCACAAGGTGCTCCGGCAGCTGTACACGCACACGCTCTCATTGGCGAGGCATTCCATTATCGTTGAAACCAAGCCATACTCCGCCGCCTCCACGGGGGCAACATAGGGCCAGTCCATAAGGTATATTTATGTTCAAACATTGATCTGGGCCAGCAGATCTGAACTGGGCATATTTCTTGAATTCAACATCCTGTGAAGCTTACAATTTTCAACGTGCACTTGCCACCGGAGTCCTTTCGATAGACTCTGGCGGCGCCCTGGCAAGGCAACACGAGGCAGGATAGGATCATCACTTGTGAGGGTGGAGGAAATGCAAGTCGAGGGGTCCGCACAGCTTCGGTAGTAAAGGGGCATTTGCAAGGCTTGCCGAATACCTGGCAAACACGTTGGTGCATCCAAACTTGCTGGCCAGTCAGATACGTAACCAGCAAGACTATGCAGAGTACGTGGGGATGAGTTCTCTTGGCACCAAAGGCCTGGCGCTACTCGTCAACCACCCAATCGTTTATCACAGTCTGCATTCCGAAAAGAAATGTTGTCCAGCCATATTCCTGGAACGAAATTCGCCATCTCATCTGGCCATTTTTTGACTTACCATTCCTCCGCCCCCACCCCCGGGTCCCCTGGAGGGACCAAGTCTTGGACTGGTTTGAATCCTTCCCAGCCGTTCCGGGATGGGGATCATAAGTACCGTGCAGGTCTGTTGGAGCGACAACAGATGCCGACTCGCGCAGGCGGCTAGGCATGCCAAGATCACCAACGCGCTCTAGCAATCGAAAATTCATGAAGTTCTTGGGCTCTCATTCAAAATATCATCTCACTTTCTCAACTTTCGCCCCCAGGTAGGGGTGCTGGTGTCAGTGCCGTCTTGGTGTATGGTCGTTGGGGGCCGATCTAGACAAGCTTAAATCAGCCTCATTTCCACAAGACTACTGGAAGGACCTCTTTAAGAATAAAAGACATCTTCTCGTCTTGTGCAGCCATAGGTCTACTCGCTCCTGAAAGATGTCGGTCAAAGGCTCAGAGCGTCGCTTCAGCGTCGTAAGTACTGTTGTCTAGGCATTCGGGCAAAAAGGGGCACTTGCTTGGGAAGCATGGAAGAACTTGCATCAGTGGCACAATCCTTTCTGATTGTCTGAGACCCAAATGAGGTGTCCGAGAGGGGACATTCAAGCGAATCTGCCCAGAATATCGGGAATGGTTTCCAGGGTTCTCGTCCAACCGTTGGAACTGTTGGAGCCAGCAAACGTCGTGATTTCGGGGGTGGAACCCTGCAAGGTGGGCATCAGGCTTCTTGCCCATTTGATCGCGCTCGAGGGGTGCGGCACAGCTCTCAAAACGTTGCGTTGAATCTTGGACCGTCATTGGCACCTTACCATACGCGAGATTCCCACGCTTAAATCAATGTCTGCTAAAAGTTTTCGCCCTCCTCCTCTACCAGACTTTGCGACATCAACTTGCGGAAACGGCGTGCCCTGTTTCGTTCAATCACTGGCCGTAGAGACAACAGACAACGAAGCATGCGAATAACGATGCGGCTTTTCCCTTTGGCCGCCGCTTGCGTATCGGCCACGACGCGCTTGGTCTACGACACCTACGAACCAGGCTACGGCCCAGACGGGCCATGGAACGAGATAGCTGTCTTTATCAATCAGCGTCTGGAGTCAACAAATTCCGCAGGACCAGTGGTCGCGGTGCGCATGTGGCCCACGGGAGGCTCACCGGTTGAGCTACTTTCAAAAGATGTCTCGGGTGTCTACAGTGGAGAGGCATCCAAAACTGCCGTCAAATACGATGGGGGTTTTCAGTACAGCCTTTTGAACCCATGGCCAACAGGATATACCGGGAAGAAAATGTGGTTCGACACGGTGAAGTTCCAACTTGAGGCAGACTCCAGCGGCCCGAATTTCATGGACATCAATACCACTATTCAAGAGGTTTCGGAGCTGGAGGAAACCTACACCGATCTTTTGTCCGTCGGCGAATATATGCCGATCCCGGTTGGCATCCTCGGTCTCGGACAGAAGATCAACTTTGACAGTGAAGCGGAGAGGAAGAAGCTCGGGTTTCCGCTGTGGATCATCGACCAGTTTGTTGAGAGCAATACGATTACAGCAAACTCGTGGTTCCTGCACCTGGGCGACAACAGGGCCGAGCAAACCTGCTCGTTTTCTCTTGGAGGCTACGAAAAGAATCGCGTACTGGGACGAGTGGGTACCTTCGACCTTGATTCATTATTCGGCATGCCCAAGGCATTTCTCATCGACGTTGCGGTCGGTGTCGAGTACGGAGGCTCTCCCTTCCTGTCCGATCGAACTCTGGGAAGTGTCTGGGACGCAGACAACATCACAATCAGCGACAAGGAGCTCGTGAAGCAGTACGGCGGTCCTTCGGACTCGCTCATGGTTCTCCCGGACGCAGCATTTCCGTACATCTGCTTGCCACGCCGCGTGTGCGATGCTGCGGCCCAATACCTCCCCGTCTATTACGACGCCGCCCTGGGCTTATATGTATGGAACACCGCCGACGAGCTCGACCAAGTCAATCGAATCATCAACGCGCCAGCGTACATGAGCTTTACCTTCTCCGACATGTCCGCTGAAAACATAACGATCAAAGTACCCTTCGCATCGCTGTTCCTCGAAGTCACGCCGCAGAGAAATGGTTCGGCAGAAGACGCGAGGTACTGGCCCTGTAAGCCTTGGGCAGATCCGTACAGCGAGGAAGACGATCCCAACCCCGGGGCAGCTCTTATCCCATTCCATTTCGGGAGAGCCTTTCTACAGGCTGCTTTCACTGGATACAACTACGACAGAAAACGGTTTTACATGGGACAGGCGCCTGGACCAGACGCCGGGCAGAGAGTGCTTGTGGATGACGATGCCGACAACATCAGCTCGAACCCCGCCGATTCATTTGCAGCCTCATGGCAGCGACTATGGACGGCGATCGAGTCGAACAACAGCACTAACGCGACTTCGGATGACGAGGAGGCTAACGGTAGCAAAAGCGCTGGGGATGGGACGACCGCCGGGCGCACAGCTGGGATCGTCGTCGGGGCCGTTGCCGGGATCTGCGGGGCAATCGGCGGAGGGTGGTGGTATTTCGGACGCCGTCGCCGACAAGAAAATGGACGGAACGCCGCTATTCATTCCGGAGACGAGTATCATGCGATCGGAGGCAAACCGGAGCTGGATGGAGAAGGCATCCCGATAGCTGAGCTACATCCTGAAACAGCGAAACGAGAGTCACAGGTGCTGGCGGAGCTGCACTCACCATCACATCGGAACGAGCTTGAGGTAGAGAGCATGGTGTACGAGATGCCCGCTGGCGATGTCTCGCCGAGCCCTAGAGAGCAGCCAGCAAGTCATGAGAAAGGGGATCAGTCACCTCAGAAGCCATGAGAGATATAGAATGAGCGCCGAAAAGACAATGCCAAACTTTTATTTTTCATCATAAACCTATGCGCCCCGGATATCCAGCTTAGTTGAAAACAACAGTCTTGGTCTTGTTGAGGAACACGCGGCCCTCGGCGGTCCACTTGACAGCAGCCGCCAAAACCTGGCTCTCAATGTTGGAGCCCTCCTCGACCAGGTCCTTCGGGCTCATGCCGTGGTCGACTCTCGCGATGCGCTGCTCGATAATCGGGCCCTCGTCCAGGTCGGCGGTGACGAAGTGGGCCGTGGCGCCGATGATCTTGACGCCGCGGTCGTAGGCCTGGTGGTAGGGCTTCGCGCCCTTGAAGGACGGCAGGAAGGAGTGGTGGATGTTGATGATCTTGCCGGACATGGCCTCGCACAGCTTGGGCGAGAGGACCTGCATGTAGCGCGCGAGCACAATCAGCTCAATGTCGTTGTCCTTGACGAGCTTGAGGATGGCCTCCTCCTGCGCGGCCTTGGTGTCCTTGGTGACGGGCAGGTGGTGGAAGTCGATGCCGTAGTTGCCGGCGAGGGTCTGGTAGTCCGGGTGGTTGGAGACGATGAGGGGCACGTCGATGGGCAGCTGGCCGGACTTTGCGCGGAAGAGCAGGTCGTTGAGGCAGTGGCCGATCTTGGAGACCATGATGAGGGTGCGCAGCTTGCGGGCGACGGGGCGGATGCGGTACCAGTCCAGCTGGAGCTCGGCGGCGAGGGCGTCGAACGGGGCCGTGAGGTGCTCCGTCGACTCCGTCTCGGTCGGGCCAAAATGCACGCGCATGAAGAACTTCTCCGAGACGGGGTCGGAGAACTGCTGGAGGTCCAGGATGTTGAGCTTCTGCGCCGCGAACACCCCGGTCACGGCGTGCACGATGCCGGACTTGTCCGGGCAGGACAGCGTGAAGATGTGGTCGTGCTTGGCGGAGGCCATGTTGAATGATGGTCGGGAGGGGGTTGAAGAGGTGGTTGTGGTTGGATTAGGTTGAGAGGTGAGAGGGAAGTTCCTGTGATCGCAATGCAAAATCTCAGCCGCCTCCAATGAGTTTTCTCTCCTGAAAGAATGAGTCAAACACTAAAAACGGCCGCGGGGCACCAGTTCCGTTCTGAGAGCCCCTCCCGAGCTCGGGGATGATTCGGAGACCCGCAAATAAGCCCATCTAGCTGCTACTGAAATGTGATGAGTGAAGGGAAGTGGGAGGCTTCATCTTGGTAAGCCTCAAGTGAGTGAGTCTCAAGAGAAAACATCGAGACATGAATGCGATTGAGTCAATGGGAAGAAAATCGACAAGATGTGTGTACCTGCATGTCTCACTGGGTTCAGGTGTGGTGACATCACCCCTCCTTCAGTGACGATCTCAGGGTGCCCCTCACTGTCTTATCGAGGGGCTGACCGTTGATGAGCTGGATGAAGGCCCAATCGATTCTACAGGACCAGAGGCTCGGTATTGGAAGTGGCGTTTTCCTTTTACTCAATCGATATTTCATGTAAACGGCTTATTCAATTGCAATTGTCATTGCTGGCTAAAACTTCCCTTTGAACATGGTCAATGGCCAAGTTGAAGGGCCGAGTCAGTCACACCGTCTGCATAAGATCAACAGCACACTTATGCAGTCTTCACAATTATAATACTCATGTTGATGGGTTGCGAACTATCAGGCTGGCGATGAGTACTCTACTCTAAACGATCTCTAGGTTTCATTATGTTTACTTTACGAAAGAAACATTTGGTCTGGTGGGCATTTCATAATGCCCGAGAGGGAGCTTTCTTCGTTAAGAATTCCTTCAAGAATTAAGTCCTTGAGGGGCTTGACCAGATGGTTAAAAAGGTTCGCAATATTGGTTATCTCGAGTTTAAAACTTTTTTTTCGCCTTCTGCATATCTACCTTTGGAGGACCAATAGGCCACAAGGGTTGGCAGAATCAATAAAACCACAGTCATGGGACACGCGCGCTGTCCTTTCGCCGTCCTTCCTCGTCGTCGTCCACCGTCGTCGTCCTTCGGTATCGTCCTTCGTTATCGTCAAGCTTCAATATCTGAGATTGGGTGATATCAGACTAGTACCTTCGTTCCACCAACATGGCATCCCTAATGTGGCTCAAGGCTTTGGACTTCAAGGCCCACATCCTCAAGGCCTTCATCTTGGTCGAGGATCTCGTGGGCTGGCACCCCGTCGGCCCCGACGGCGTCGCAACACCAGACCTATTCCCCTCCATCTGCCCGATGGAGGCTCCCGGGCTCGCCATCAACCACACGCCGCAGCAGGTCGTCTGGTCGCACAAGCCGGTCTGCAAAGGCTACGTCGCCGACCCGGCCTCCAAGTACTGCGTCTACACCGACACGCAGTACGGCCCCAACGGCATCAGCATCATCGCCAAGCAGCGCGTCATGGACGCCAGCATCCTCGAGTGCTTGGCCAACAACCGCACCATCCTCCCCAAGAACACCCAAGCACACTTCTCCCGATCGACCAGCCCCCAGCCGTACGAGGTCGTCGACGTCGAGGGCAAGGGCAAGGGCCTCGTCGCCACGCGCCCTATCGCCGCGCATGAGGTCATCCTCACCGACGAGGCGACCCTCATCATGGACAAGAACATCCAGCGCTGGATGACGCAGCCTGACGGCTACAAGCTGCTCAACGCCAGCATGGCGCAGCTGCCTTCCCCCGCCGTCATCGCCGACCTCCACCGCCTGCCGACCGCCAAGGGCAACCTCGTCTTCGACACCCTCAACGCGAACAGCCTCACCATCAAGCTGCGCATGCCCAACATGGCCGTCCTCCCGCGCATCGCGCGTATCAACCACGACTGCCGCCCCAACGCGTACATGCGCCTGCCCACCGACGGGCTGTCCGGCACCGTCGTCGCGGGCGAGCAGGGCATCGCGCAGGGCGAGGAGATCACCATCAGCTACTTGCCGGTCGAGTACGCAAGACAGCGCCGCCAGCGGAACCTGGTGAAGGATTGGGGGTTCGAGTGCGGGTGTAAGCTGTGCACCATGCCGGAGGAGGAGGTGGCGGCGTCGGATGCGAACAGGAAGAGGCTGCACGAGCTGGAGACGAAGTCGCAGTATGCTTCGTATGATAGCAAGACGGAGGAGGCGATCCAGCTTACCGAGGAGAGCTTGGAGGTGCTCCGCGAGGAGGACTTGATGATCACGGCGAAGTGGCGGTATATGTGGCTCGCGATGTTGTACGAGAAGCTGGGCCGGGAGGACGAGAAGGAAAAGTATGAGAAGATGGCGGATGAGTGGGAGGAGAAGTGGCTGGGTGATGATGTGGATTGGGAGATCCGAGCATAAAGATGTCGCATCATCCAAGATTTCGTCGGGATGTGTAGTAACTAATCATTATTCGATTGTGTAGCAGGGCTTCTTTCGTACCCGATAATATCTACAGTGAATTAATCTACTTGTTCAGCCGGGGAGCCCTCTCCGGCTCTCTCCAGTAAAGACACGCCTCCCTGCGGATGACATCCTCCTCGACCCTCGTGCCGTTGTTCGGCTCAACAACAAGCTGCAGCGCCGGCTGAGACTCGAGGCCGTAGCCCGTGGGCTTGTAGCTGGGCCACTCCGGGCTGCCGGGGTACCTGTGCGTGTTCGGGTCGCCCGACAGCACGAAGCTGGACAGATACCCGTGGTAGACGTGGCTGATCTCGGGGTACTGCACGACGGGCTCGTCCCAGGTATACTTGGTGTCCGCCGTGTGCGGGATGCCGCGCCAGGCGGGCCACGAGTTGTTCGTGTTGAAGCGCAGCTTCCAGGTCGGCACGTCGGCGAGCGACGCGCGGTACGCCGTCTCCTGGCCGGGACAGATGTATGCGTAATCGCTCCACGCGGCCGAGAGGCGGTTGTACTGCGTGCTGTTGGGGGAGTTGGCGAAGGGCGAGTCCGGGTGGGTGGCCGGGTCCGGGTAGAGCTCCTGCAGCAGCGCGAGGTCGGTCTCGTTGAGGGCGGGGGACGTGTTGTGCATGTAGTCGACGAATTCCTCGTTCGTCTCCTTGTCGCCGGCCATGTAGTACTTTGCCTCGTCGTTGACGTTGGAGGTGATGGTCGGCACGTGGAAGAAGGTGCCGTCGTAGCCGGACTGCGAGCCGAACTTCTCGAGCAGCGGGCCGCCCTGGGTCGGCTGGAAGGGCCAGGTCAGGGCCGGGTCGTAGTCGTTGTACAGCTGGGTGCTGATGTTGCGGATGGCGTCGATGTCGGCGGCACGCAGGCAGGACAGGGCGGCGGCGTTGTCGGCGCCGTCCGTCGGGCAGCCGAGGTAGGCCATGTAGGTCTCGAACTGCTTGACGTAGAGGGGGTAGGTGGCGTTGGGGAACGCGCGGGCGGTGACGGAGCCGGACTGGTGGATGGCGCGGGCGAAGAGCGGCTTGCCGGCGTCGGCGTCGTAGTTGTGGAAGTAGTGGATGCCGACGGAGTGCCCTCCGGCGGAGCGGCCGCCGATGGTGACGGCCTCGGGGTCGCCGCCGAAGGCAGAGATGTGCTTCTGCACGAACTGCAGGAAGAGACGCTGGTCGAGCACGCCGAGGTTCAGCAGGCCCTCCTCCTCGAAGAGGGCCGACGGCAGGAAGCCGAGGGAGTTGAGGCGGTAGTGGAAGTTGACGACGGTGATGGGCTCCTTGGAGGAGGCGGCGAAGGCGGCACCGTCAAAGGACTTGTAGCTGCCGGCGACGAAGGCGCCGCCGTGGATCCAGACGAGGACGGGGGTCTTCTGGTCGAGGGGCACGCCGCGGGTGCGGAAGACGTTGAAGTTGAGGCAGGCCTCGTCCTGGGTGCTCACGTCGGTGGAGGTCGGGTCCTGGACGCACGTCTTGCCGAAGGCGGTGGCCTGCTTTGTGCCGTTGAAGGCGGCCGGCCAGGAGACGGGCTTGAAGCGGCCCTCGGGGCCGGCGGGCTGCGTTGCGTAGTCCATGCCGAGCCAGGCGTCGACGGGCGCGGGGAGCGCGCGGCCGCTGAAGGTCGAGTTGACGACGGTGCCGGCGAAGGTGCCGTAGTCCTTGAGGGTGACCGGGTTGTAGGCGGCGGCCGGGGACAGGACGACCTGCGACGCCGCGAGGAGCGACGAGGAGAACTTCATGATGACTGACTGGGTCGAGCCCTCGTCTCCGTGATGTCTCGGTTGTACTTCTTCACCGTGGATGAAGGAGGTGAAGAGGGAGGAACATAGCAGCACCGATGCGCAGCACCGGATGCCGCCGATCTTTAAGAACATTTTTTTTCTTCTCTCGTTCCCTCTTCCGCGTTGCGCCGCTTCGTGTTTCCCCTCTTGATGGCGACAATTTCCCGACGACCCGCTCACAAGACGACCCCGTTCGTCGCTGGGATGGTCTTGACGGAGGCAACGTTGACGGTGTAACCCATTGACCACTGACGTTGGAGAATTGAGAAGAGTTGGAGAAGCCCGGATCCCTGACTCAAGCATCAAGGCACACCCGGGCAGCGGAGAGCTCGCTGCGAGCACGCTAGATCCGTGGAGATCGATGTCATTGCTTAAGCGAAGAGGGGTCTCTCTCCGATATCGTCGGCGCTCACTTTTGGGGCCCGGGGTCCCAAGAATCAAGATGGGGATTTGACGCTGTGCAGCCAGTGAGGTGAGCGGTGTTGATAAGAAGCAGCGCAAATGACTAAATCTCCAAACACAATGCTTCAACTGCTCACCGAGAGAGCGAGAGAGAGCCCCGCAAAGAGAGGCCTTTTTGGGGATCGGCAAGGGTAGCATGTACCCCAACCTCCCTTTTTGCCAGCCGGTCGGCTCTTTTCTCAGGAACGTCGTGGATTTTGGCATTAACGAGTGGAGTTTGGGAGAGGCAGTGCGATTGATGATTGATGAGGAGCACAGGGTCGAACAAGGTGCGATAACCACGCTCTGATAGCGACCGCAACATCCGTCATCCGAGATCGTCTTCCGCGATCCGATATCTATCCTCTATCTTCTTTTTGGGTTGGTCTTTCATGTTCAGTCGTGATATCGTCATTGACATCTCCCCGTCCGCCACGTCTTGCGGAGTAACCCGAGCATTTCTGAGCAGCCCGACGGCGCAGATCGGGTTCATCCCATCCCCGAAGACCGTGCACCAAGTGATTTTCAAAGTGTTCGCTTCTGGTGATGATGAGAGCAGGGTATGTCTCATGCTCGCCTCAACCGGCCATCTCCTCGTCCTCATCGTCATCTCCAAGCCCCGCCTCCAGGAACGACGCGCGGTTCTGCTCGACGGCCTGCACGAACTCCTCCTTGCGGAACGCATCGGGCCACCCGTATTCACGGTACAAGCCCTTGACCAGCTGCAGCAGTGCGTTAGAGCAATGGTTTCGCGAGACGGTGTTTTGGTGCTCAATTGCAAAACTCACCTGTCCCTCCTCGGTGTGCTCCTCCACAACCCGCGCATCCCACTTGCCCGACCGCGGCGCCGGGACGACGTCCAAGTTGCCCACCTGCGCGTAGACGTTGTCAAAGTAGGTCTCAATCGGGACGGCCTCGACGGCCTTCCACGGCTCTCCCTCTGGCGCATCCTCATGGCCCTCAAACTCGGTGCCGTAGGGATAGATGCATCCTGTGTGATTGTTAGTAACTCATCAGGTCTCTTCATTCGCACTAGACGTAGACTCTCAAAATGAGAATGAAAAGGAACATTGTCAGAATGAACGTGTAAAAAAAGAAAGAAAAAATGAAACCAACCCTCGTCCGTATCAACCAGCCACCAAATCCCCTCGTCCGCATGCGTCAACGAGACCATGCCCGCCGGCACGGGCCCGTCAAACGGCGCGAACCCCAAGTCCAGCATCGCCGTCGTCGCAAAGTCCTCCCCGCTCGCCGTGCCGAACCAGCGCCCGTCCCGCAGGTACCGCAGCGGGAACGTCTCCGTGTACACCTCGACGGGGTCCGCCGTCTCGTTCTCGCGCAGGTACGGCATGTGCCGCAGCAGGTCGATCGCCGTCTCCGAGCGGCCCATCGCCCGCAGCGCGTCGACGCGCAGCTCGGCGTCGCTCCAGCCGGTCCCCGAGGGCGGCAGCTGCACCACCGAGGCGTCCATGTAGCCCATCCGCACGAGCAGCTCGTAGTGCCGCGTGAGGCAGTTCACGACGGTGTCGCGGTTGTAGCCTGACATTTTTCCTTCTTTTTTCTTCTGATGAAAGATGAGGAAAATGTGTTCTGAGAGTTCTGGCTGAGAGGTGGGAATCTTGTTGGTGAGGTGAAGATTTTTGAGTGAGCGGTCCCTCTCCCCTCGCCCCGGTGTGGGGCGCGTCGTGGAGGCGGGTTACTGGTTCCTGAATCGACTGCAGAAAGGACGATGAAGAAGACATCATCAACTATGATATCGCGGTTTGCAGCGTGTATTTAAGCTTTGCGATACGTCAGGATGATCAGAAATCACACCGATTTCTGAACCCATGCCAATTGGATGCTTTGCATCAATGCAAACGTCGTAAATAATATTCCTAGTCATTTTGTTTCACGAGTTAATGCTACATACAACGTCCAAGCGACGTTTTGACCTTTTTCGACCAATGTGGTAGAAATCTACGCAACTTCTAAAAACATTATACGGCATATTTTTGAAGCCATCTATGCGACTAGAATTTTGTTTGGAAAATCCGGAATCTCTGGGGAGCTCAAGGTGGATGTAGATGATAGTATGCTCACTTCTCGTCGTCAAGCACCAGCAGGTTCCTGTACACAGCGTTAGAAGAAATCGTGGGCTACAGTGAAAGAGAAACTCACCATGAGACATTCCATCCATGCCGTCCTCCTAGGCTCTTACACATCCCCCGACTGCCCAAGTTATCCGGTGCAACATCTGCAGAACACCATCCGTCCGGGCCATATTCGGACGTGCTCCTCTTGAACAACTTGGCGGCGAGAGCCTTTGCATAGCCTCTCTTACGATAAGGCTCCTACGAAATATTAGTAATATTTCCTTCTACGCTTTCACTTAATAACTCACCTCGCAGTGAAGACTCGACAGAGAAGCATCAGTCCCTAGAGCCAAAGTCTAAGCATCGCTCGCCCAAGCATTTCACTCTTTCAACCTACCCAAGAACGACCACGCAATAGGCGTCCCATCCTCCAACTTCAGCACCAAACTCGGGAACGTCAACAACGTCTTCCTTTCCAAAAGTCAGCACCCCAGTCCCCTCCCCATCTCCCACATAAAACTTACACCTGCCGCGGAATACTCGTCCTCGAAATGACAACCTCACAATCCCTCTCATTCGCCCTCTCCCACCTCGCCCCCGGCGGCAACTCAACCTCCACCTCCCGCACATCCTCCACCCGGAACAGCCACTTCTCATACTCATACTCCTGCCGCGCCTCGATGCCCACCCCGCGGCGCACCATCGCCTCCTTCACCGCCGTCGCCAGCGTGCCCACCAGACACCGCCCCGGGTACCCCCTGTGCTGCGGTTGCTCGCGCGCAACAGCTTTCACGGCATCGACCACCGCGACGATCTGCGCCTCGCACACCTCGCGGTCCGCCGCGGGAATGGAGGATGGTGGGGAGTCTTCGAGGGTGGAGTACATGAAGAGCGAGGTCTCGATGCCGCTTCCGAAGTCGAGGTACGCGGCTGCAAAGTTCCGCGCGGAAGATACGGGGGCGTCTGCGGCGAGGATGATGCGCGCTGTGGGCCGTTGGCCGCCGGGGAAGCCTGTGAACTGCAGGCGCCGGAGGACGGGAAGTGAGTTTGGGAGGTGGGATTCGAGGAGGGGGACGA
This sequence comes from Colletotrichum gloeosporioides, assembly GCF_011800055.1. Classification (NCBI taxonomy): domain Eukaryota; kingdom Fungi; phylum Ascomycota; class Sordariomycetes; order Glomerellales; family Glomerellaceae; genus Colletotrichum; species Colletotrichum gloeosporioides. The sequence continues at coordinate 352,761 of NW_025544672.1, read as the reverse complement.
GGCCGTCCGGGACGGAGGTGTGAATAGCGGCCATGTTTGATAATCTGTGATTCTGTGAGCAGAGTGTAGTGTCAAAGGTTGAAGTTCTCGTGAAGCTGGCTGCCGAGAGAATTGCGTGCTGAGGTTGATATGCGTCACGTAGCGGGTGGTTATCGGCGTTAGGGAATATCCGCTTGGTGCGTTATCACATCAGATGATTGGTGTGGCTCGATGAGGAAGTTGCCAATGGAGACATGAGAGTGACTCACCCATCACCCTCATCCTAAGTGTCTCTTGCGCTGAAGATGTATGGGATGAGTCAACTTAGACATTACTATTTTAACGTTCATTGATGTCTCATGTGATATTTGCAGTGATTGATGATATTTAATGTGTCATTTACGACCACTTTGATTCGTATGTGAAGATAGCCACATAATTGTCATCATTGAGAGTATCAAGTCAACGGATGAAAATGAACACTATGGTGCACTTAAATATTAGATATATGTAGTGTGGAAAAGTAGAGAAACAATCCTGGCTGAATGTACGTGCTTAAGAACTCGTCATTATGTTTGGCCGACATGTTCCTCAGACCCGTCGATGAATTATTCCGCATTTCATAGAGCCTCAAGGCCACCATGGAGATGGACGTTTCATTTTTGTAGTAGATACTTGCTTTTCATGATTCTCTGCATCAGTTTGCTCCTCATCCAGAACAACGTGCCAACAATATTTGCCTTCACCCGTACACCAAGCCCACCCACGCCCCCAAAAGCTGTGCTCCTGCACCAAGAAAACTCAATTCCCTCAACTCCGATGCCAACCGCCGGTGACAGCTTGATAACGATCTACTCTCCCGCCCACGGAGATACACGGTAGCGGGGTGCGCCCTTTTGACGTTGGACGTTCAAAGTAGGCTAAGCCCCGATGGACCGTGTGGGGGGCTGCCGCCAAATGTCTCGGTCCAAAAAATCTCCTCCCAACCCCATTCCGGATCTGCACCGGGTGGCCGCTCAACAAGAAAAAATTTCCCCCCATGTCGCGATGGCGGTCGGTGAGCCCTGTGCCGTGAGGTAGTGACTCACTGGCTCACCTCGCGCTTCCCCAACTCCTGGGACCCCGCACCAATGACCCTGGCACGCAAGTCGCGATCACGACTTACGCGTCGGGGAGGTGGTAGATCTTCTGGATGTCGTGGAGCATGGACTCGTGATCAATCTTCAGGTCCTTGAGCAGACCGTCGTTGAAGCCAAACACCCAGCCGTGGACGATGGGGAACTTGTTCTTGGCGTAGGACTGCTGGATGGCAGCAGTCTTGATGACGTTGCGGCACTGCTCAATGACGTTGAGCTCGACCAGGCGGTCGTAGCGGGCCTCCTCGTCCTTGATGGCGTCCAGCTCGGCCTCGTGGAAGCGGTAGACGTCGCGGATGTTCCTAAGCCAGGGGTTGAGGAGGCCCAGATCCTTGGGGGTCATGGCGGCCTTGACGCCGCCGCAGCCGTAGTGGCCGCAGACGACAATGTGCTTGACCTGCAGGTGGCGGACGGCGTAGTTGATGACGCTCATGACGTTGAGGTCGATGTTGTTGACGAGGTTGGCGATGTTGCGGTGGACGAAGGCCTCACCCGGGCCGAGGCCGGTGATCTGCTCGGCGGGGATGCGCGAGTCGCTGCATCCGATCCAGAGGTACTCGGGGGTCTGGCCGGCGGAGAGGGTGACGAAGAAGTTGGGGTCTTCCTTCTTCTTCTGCTCGGCCCAGGCCTTGTTGTGCTCAAAGACGCGGTCGTGCGTCTGCTTGAGGTACTTTTCAATGTCGTTTTCGGCCATCTTGTCGAAGTCGGGCTGCTCAGGGATGGGCTTGGTGACCTTGGAGAAGCCGGCGTGCTGCTGCTGGATGTGGTGAGGTCTGAGGGCGGCGATGTTGGGGAAAGGTCTTGGGGGAAGAGGACGGCCGAGTCGCGCAGAGGATAGAAGAGAGCGCGAGACGGGGCTGGATTTAAACATTAGAGGAAAGGGAAGAGGCAGAAGCAAGGGGGGAGGAGGGAGGAAATAAGAAGGGAGAGGAAAGGGGAGAAGGATGACGGGAGGACGGAGGAAGCGGAGGTGATTCGGGAGGAGGAGCTACAGGCGAGGCGGCTGCAGGTCCGGAGGTTTGGCGCGATTGGCTGCTGGATCTGGATCTGACCGTAGAGGAGCCAAAGGAGCCAAGATTGAAGAAATGTCGCAGCAAGCACGCCTTTCCTTCCAATTGCTTCTTGGCTGCGGGCTGCCGTTGCTGCTTCGTCTTCGTCTTCGGAAGATTTGTTGGGAAGGTCCGACGATCGCGCTAGAGACGTCACTGCGCAGAACGGTGCCAAGACGGTGCGTAAACGGTGCGGCGCTCCTGTTTTGTTCTGTCGATAGTCCGGCGCTCCGGCGGGGGAGGGGGGAGGTTGGGTGGTCAGGTACGGAGTGTTGAATTGACTTGGGGGGAAATGATGAGGTTGGGACAGTGCAGGTTCGCAGTCAGTGTCACTATCTATCGGCGAAACTAAATTATCACGGGAAGGGTTCGAGGGAAGATGATGGACCTAAAAACGGAGACTAGGTGCGGCAAACGGGAGCTTGGCGAAACAGACGAACAAAGCTTCAACTGTTTGAAGAAATCTGGGCGGCTAATTATACAGATCGCATGTAATATCTCACTCACCAAGAAAAGAACGATCGATCTGGACTGGATCTCAGAAAAGCAGCAAGGTACAGGCATGAGTCAACAACGGCTTAAAAGCGCTCACAGCCCAAACGGCCCAGCAGGACAGCGATGAACCCCGCCGGTACCCGTCCGCAACTCTGGAACGCCCACGAAGCCATGAAAAAAAAGCCATAAAAGTTTCAATAGCGCCGCCGGCCCCCCGTTTCAATGTGCGCGGCCAATTTCTTGGCTGACAACTTACGGAAACGCGGCCCTGCGACTGCATCTCGCTGCCGACGATCTTGGCCAAGACGGCACATACTGATTTCCAGCCTGGGTTAGGCGTCATCTCACCGACAGATTCCCGAGGGGTGATTTGACATGTGCAGAAATTCATGGATGGATGGATGGATGGCAGGAAAAATGGAGGCACGTTGCACCGGAGCCTTGCTGAATCTGGGGTTTGAGTCAATTCGAAATCCGTTGATTCGTCTCCATGCTCTTCCCTCAACATCCAGCCCTGGCCCCCTGTTCCTTTTTCTTCCTGCACTGTGTCGCGCCTCCGAACCGGTCACCACGCCGTTGTTGCGCCGTGGAAGGCCGGCTCTGGCTCCACATATTCTCGGAGCCCCGGCGTCACTGGACCAAGCACCTCCGGCTCGCTGTCTTGTCTGTCTTGCCCCCCTCTCTTCCGTCCAGTTCCGTCTTGATCCCCACCCTTTGACTCGTAGTGTCTCTCACCTGTACCATGCATCCGCTCACATAAGAGTGTCTCATCAAAGTGCCGAACCTTGCAGCTGATGCTCCTACGTCTCTTGAACTCAACGGGGTTCCCGGGGACGCGAGCTCGACCTTGGGCAAAGAGGTCCCAGCGAATTCCCGCCATGACCCCCATCGGCACAGTGCCCCCATCCTCCTCCTCGACAAGTCGCATCGACTTGCAGACGACCTTAGCTTGGACCCCAACGGTCCCCGAATTCCTTTTGTCATTCAACAGCGGCACATCCGCACACCAGTTCAGGCAGTAAGGCCACTCTGCGCTCACTAGTCTGGTGCCTTTCCTTCCGAAGGAAACATGCCAAACTGGGTGAAACCGGAGAGGGGAAACCCCTGCGTGTCAGTGAGCGGCCCCCGCGTGTTCTAGCTTTGCTTTTGTTCGGCTGACAGAGCAGAACCATGGACGGTTCGTCTCTTTGGTCTAGCAGAGAGAAAGCTACTTTGCCTTGGAGCCTTTTTGATCTCGATGGAGGCGGAATCCTTCATTACTAGCTGCTTGCTAGTAGCTGTCAAAATCGAAATAGCAGCACTAGGCTGATGGATTGATAGCCATTAGTCTATTCAAGAAACGCGGGGTAAAGACATCTGCAGTCAGGACAACTTGGAACATCATGAATCGCAACCAGCTGCATCGTCTGGTGGTTCAACGTAGGAGGCAACACGTGAGAGTTTCAAGAAGGCAAGATTAAGGTGTCCCGTGAGCAGGAAGTCACGCAGGTTAAGCCTTCAGTTCGTCGCAATTTTGCATGCCCAGTGCTGATTTCCTCATACTTAACAGCACCCATTCCCTTGTCCCCCCACGTAGAAAGCTCGGGAGTCCTTTTTGTGAACCTCTTTTCGTTTTTCTTCTCTTCGTTTCGTCCCGGGTTGCCACTAGCTGGCAGTAAATATCGTCTCATTATTCATATCTAATCTTTTATTTTTCGTCTTTGCTTCGGTCAACCATGGTCACCTGGGGTGCACCATCACGACGAGGCCTGGCCCTCCTGGCCGCCTCTCTAGCCCTCACCCAAGCAGCCATCTTCCCCCGGCAGAGCAGCGAGGCCCCGCGCGCCTGGGTCACCGTCGAAGCCGATGGCGCCACCAAGACCATCACACCCACCGTCAACGACGGCAAGACAACCTCAGCGTTCCCGGGGAACACCGCCCTCCCGACGGCCGAGGCACAGGGCGGCGGCGCCTTCGTCCTCTGCAACCCCGCCGCCGGCTCAGGGGGCCTCGCGCAGCCGTTCTGCGCGCCGGCAAAGGACAATCAGGTGGAGGGTGGCAAGACGTACTTTGGTGAGCAACAACAGCTGCAGCTCCAACACCAGCTCGAGCAGCAGCAGCAGCCCTGTCCCCCCATGCATCGACTGCAACTCGTGGGACGGCCGCTAATCGTGTACCAGTCACCTGGGACGCCTCGCTCTTCCCCTCCTCCAACACCGTCGTCCAGGTCCAGGGCGACTACGGCGTGACGAGCACCATCAAGGAGCCCGGGCACGGCTTCTCGTCGCTCGAGATCCCGGCGGCGGCGGGCTTCTTCGAGTGGGCCGTGCTGGGCTACGACATGCCCGCCGGCGAGGCGATGGATGTGCAGCTGTTCCTGGCGGTGCCCGCGGCCAACGGCAGCATCGTCGCGCGCAACGCGGGGCCCAAGGTGCGCGTCGTCAGCAACAACCGGACCTCGGTCAACGACCCGGTGCGCCGCAAGGTCAACGTGCTGGGGATCGTGCTGCCCATCGTGTTTGGCGTGCTGTCGCTTGGTGGGATTGGCTGGTTCGTGTGGTGGTACGGCAGGAGGAAGGGCATGTTCGCGTCACGCAGCCAGGGCTATGGTATCGGGAAGAGTCGCGGGCAGAGGACGGACGGGTTGAGGCTTGCGGACGGCACTTTCACGTCGGCGAACCGCGGCGGGGTGGAGATGATGCCGCCGCCGAGACCGCCTCCGCCGAGCACCGGTAATGCCTTCCGCGATGAGCTGAACAGACAGGAGCGGAATAATGAGGCACGCAGCGACATGATGTAAGGGATGGACCAGATGCCTGGGTCACTTGACATGAGTAACGGCTTGTAACAACATTACGCTCGTTGAAAATGGGAGGCATTGTGTGATTATTGAGGGGGTAGACGGCAAGGGGCAGGTTCCGGGTAATGGATCTAATTCAAATAGAATACCCAAATCAAAAGCTCTGGGTATGATTTATGCCACACATAGTGGGAAGCTTGGGAAGACAGCAGAGAGTCGCACCGTATTATTGATTATGTCGTCTTCAACCCATGAACTCGGCATCACTTGATGCGAGTTGGCTTCAACCAAAGTGTGTGGCGATGGAGCCAAACGAGGTGAACGAGAAGCAGGCAAAATGATTTTGCTCTTTGAACCAGTGACCAAGTATGCTGATTAATGAATCAAAAGGATTCATGACAGGGTATACTCGTTTGAAATGGCCTAATACGACCCGTGAGGAGGATGGAAGCTTTCATCGAAAAGATCAACAGCTTTTGTGTTGTTCTCTCACAGCTGGAGCTCTGGCGGTGGATACCATCTCGAAACGGAAAGGTGGAACAAGCAGAGAGAGGGTCCACCTGGACTTTCCCATTGGCTGTGCTGAACCCAAAAATTAGGCGAGGGAAAAAACGCACTGACCAGAACCACAGGGCTTTCAAACCCCAATCGCCGCCGGCTGCGCTCGCTCGGTGTGGTCGCGAACATTTTTGGACATCTCGACAAATTTCCCCCTTCCGACCTCTGTCCCGCTCGAGCATCCCGTCAACTAACCCGACCACCACGTCCAACCAGCCCCAACCAACCGCCAAAATGAGCGCCGCGTTGAACAAGATCGCCCCCAACAGCCCCTCGCGGGCCAACCCCTCCGAGCTCGAGCAGAGCATCGCCCAGGCTCTGTACGACCTCGAGAGCAACACCGCCGACCTCAAGGTCGCCCTCCGCCCTCTGCAGTTCGTCTCTGCCCGCGAGGTGAGAAATACCTGAAGAATCCGCCAGAAAGGACTCGCACAGAAATCTCGAAATCGACAATCCTGTTCCTGCCGCCACGGAATGCCCAGCCAGCCAGTCGACCGACGAGAGAGAACCCATGGATATTTGACTCGCGCACCGTTGTTCCCCAGTTCCACCGATTGAGAGATATCGAGGAGAATATGGAAGGAACCGGAGCGAGCATGTTTCCTGCGACGGTTGGAGATCTCAGGTCTGGTCGAACTCTGCGCTGAAATTGCTGCAGCCGTGGCGGCAAAAGATTTGAACGCTGAAAAGACTCATAATCTCAGGAACAGGACGGGAAGCGGTCCAAGGCATTCGTCCTGGAGCTCGCATGCTGACTTGTGATCTTTGGTAATAGATCGAGGTCGGCCACGGCAAGAAGGCTGTCGCCATCTTTGTCCCCGTTCCTTCCCTGCAGGGCTTCCACCGCGTCCAGCAGCGGTAAGTTTTATATTCCCAAACTCCCATCTCCCCAAGCCGCGATGCTGATACCCTTCACAGCCTCACCCGTGAGCTCGAGAAGAAGTTCTCCGACCGCCACGTCCTGATCCTGGCCTCCCGCCGCATCCTCCCCCGCCCCAAGCGCTCCGCCCGCTCCCGCAACACCCAGACCCAGAAGCGCCCCCGCTCCCGCACCCTTACCGCCGTCCACGACGCCATCCTCACCGACCTCGTCTACCCCGTCGAGATCGTCGGCAAGCGCCTCCGCACCAAGGAGGACGGCTCCAAGGTCCTCAAGGTCATCCTCGACGAGAAGGAGCGCGGCGGTGTCGACTACCGCCTCGACACCTACTCCGAGGTCTACCGCAAGCTCACCGGCCGCGGCGTCACCTTCGAGTTCCCCCAGAGCGGTGCCTCTGACTTCTAAGCTACTCGTCCTCGTAAAGATGGCTGGGTTTCTTAGGGGAGAACTTCCTCACAAAAGTGTTTACTGGGTCGGTCAATGATGGATGGGGCATTTGGCATTTTAAGGTCTGCTGCAATGAAGAGCATGGCAATGACTGGTTGGTCAAAAGGGTCTGGCGTCTAAAGGATGTAGCTTGGCGGATTCACTCAATGACCGCCCCCAAAAATGCATATACCACACACTTGACCGCTGCCTTCCGTATTGTCCCTCTTGCTAGTGACCATGAAGTGATGTAACCTATGCCCATCAGTGATTACACCGTAAGCTTATGATGGAGTGCAAAGTCGAATTTGGGGTATCATTCATTCAGACATCTACTCCTGGCTGATGCGTCCAACTCCCAAGACGCACCAGTATGCTAGCTCCCTCTTTTCTCTAGCCTCCTTGTCCTTGCCCTGCGCCGTGCCAACATCCCCCTGGCCTTCCGTTTCCCACTCGAGGCGCACAAACATGGGTATCTCCAACACATCCTCGTCCCCAAGGAGCGCATCCTCAGCAGCCTTGCCGCTGGACTCCAGCCTGAGCGAGGCCGGGACAACTTCCAGCACGATGCTGACCCAGTTGCGGCCGCGATCGTAAATCTTGCCGACTTCCGCCTGTTGCAGCGCCCCCTCCTCGCCTCTCCGGCGCTCCTTTTCGGTGTCGTCTTTGAGCGCGTCGTCCCACATGTCCGTATTGGCGTCGATCTCGAACTGAGGGCAGAACACCGTCACGGTGCTCGCGAACCGGCCCGGCGTGCTGGACGGCGTGGCCAGGGACACCTTGACCGTCTCGAAGATGGGGTTCTTGAAGGTCAAGAGGTACTGCACCGGCTTCAGCGGGGCTAGCCACAGCTCCTGGGGTATCGGCGGCCTGGCCGTGGAGGGGATGTTCTGTGACTCCGAGGCGAGCGGCCGGATTGTGATGGTGGGAATGTAGCTCCCGGCGACTAGGCGAATGCGGAAGCGGGTGTTGGAGATTTTCGCTTCCGGCTTGCTGATAATGTGCCTGCAGATTGGGCATCGCTTCGACCGCTTGGTTCTCAGCAGGTAGGGAATGGGCCTCAGCTCGTCTCTGAAGCGCACAGAGTCCTGCTGGTGGGCGTTCTGGGCAATGGTAGCTGTGTCGTCGAGGACGGTCTGGCGAAGCTTTTCGATAGCCGCCGACTCGTCCAGGTCCGTCTCCTTCAGCCCCTCGTCTGTGCTGACTGCCTCACGCATGATCTGCACCTTGCCCCGCGCCTGCTTGTGGCCATAGTTGTTTCCCGTGTACAGACTCATGATACGCGACAGAGATCCGGGAGAGGAGAGCCCAAGGTCCCCAAGAGAAGACAGCCCGCCTGCAGAAGGGTTCGAGTTTGCAAGCTGGTTCTGGTAAAACGACTTGAGTTGCGCAAACTGCAGCTCCGTGTCCATGTCCTTTGCGTCCAGCGAGTAGTCTGCCCCGCTCTCCTTCTTCCTCTCCTTGTGCTCCTTGGGCGTCAACTTGGGCTTGCCGCCGTTTTGCAGCTTCGCCAGCTGCCCGTGGATGCCATTGGGCCTGTCGAACTTGATGCCAATCTCGGTTGAGCTCCAATTGCAGTATGAGCAGTTTAGGACGTATGGGCCACCCTGCGGGGCAGAGGCGTCAGCGGTGAGGAGACTGCTGGCTTCGGACCGCTCCTCAAGACTCGTAACCGCGAGGGGACCGATGCAGACGGGACATTGGAAACAGCTTCGAGTGCACCTGCGGGGAAACTATCAGCAAGATCGTCCCAAGTGGTGTCGCAGCACTGACGCGCTCACCTGTTGCCCTCGCTTTTTAGGTTACTGCTAGGCACCTCAAACAAGCAGTTGGGACAGTAGTAGGTGACAATCTCCTCGTTGACGCAGCGAGGACACCTGATCTGGTGGCAGTCCTCGCAGTACATCAAGTGCTCCAGGGGAAAGAGGCTGAAGTTGGCGCGCGGGGCGCGGGGGTCGAAGGTGCGCTCATCGTCCTCTGGGCTGCCGGGTGTCGAGGAGCCGTCTTCGCTCGCCCGCGTCTCGGAGCAGGGGCACCGGATGTAGGTGTATGGGGTCAAGGGCGCCATTACTGCTCCGACATAGTGGTTGACGGAGTCGATTCCGGGGGCTGGAGATGTGGTTCGGGGCCGACTGAGTTGTGCTGATCGAGAGGCGTTTGAAGTTCTGCACAGAGCTGCTGTCCCGGACGCGAAAGCGATGCCGTCCGATGGGTTCAACACGGCGCCGAATCAATCCCACCTCAGGTTTGGTGGACAGCAGCCGCCAGGTGCCGAGCTTTCGATGCACCTGGCAGAACAAGAGGACGGGCTTACCTTGATCCCGGGCCCGATCGTTATTTCGATAAAAAAAAGATAAGACGAGACGATTAGATAAGCGGGGTGAACGGTTCGCAGTGGAGCTTGAACTCTCGTACCCTCCATTTCGGCCGGACGAACGACTTACACGAACTTTCACGTCCTTCCACTGACTACTCATTGACCTGGGATGTCGATGGCCACCTTAGCTCATCATCCATCGCCTGTTGACACGCGCTACCGCTCGAACACTTTGCCCATTCCATTGGAGACGATGGTCGTACGAACGGACACTCGCTTCTCGCGTGGGCGTGGTGTCAAACCCTCAAGATTACCGACCGTCTCTTGTCACTGCATCGCCGGCTGCTTCGCCAAGCATGCCCCGAATCAGCCGTCACAGGTGTCACCCATCACCATTTCATTTGGTCTCCCACGAGAGACTTGACTCCTTCAGGCGAATCTACGACTTCGAATCCATCCCGATCAGATCGAAGGTCTCGGTGTCCCCGGGGATGATGGGAATGGCCACAGCACCGAGGACAACGAGACTCGACTCCGCCTTCCAAATGCCCAACCTTGTTCGCTCTGCCGGCCGCCACGCCCCCGGCCAAGCTTGCCTCTCGTACCTTATCTCGTCCAAGTCTCGTCTAAGGCTTCCTTTTGCCGTTCAATGGGTTCCACCTGGCTGGAAATTCTCCTTCAGCTTCGACGTTTTCGTTGCAGCAACAGCGCCGCGCTAGCGGCTGGCGGTCCAGACCCCTCTCAGTAGCGGCGGTCTAGGTCGCGCAAGCCTCCCGAAGCGAGCGAGAGCTGAAATACCCATGTTCTGGGAAGCGTGTCTCTCCCCCGGTCCGGCACTCGACGGCGGCCAAGGTTGATGGGATCCGTCTCCGGAGCTCCTTTGTGCCTCTCAGCTCGTCGAGCATGACTGTAGCCCGGCTGCAAGGGATGGCAGCACTCTGCACGGTGTGCGTCCCGCCACGCAGGCAGAAGAAGCAAAGCACCAGAGTGCCTGCATTTTCTGTGCCGGTCCGTCGTTCCACCCACAACACAGTCCGTCTGGGCGTTGATTGTGCATTTCGCTCCAGAAGGTCGTGTCCATCGCAACATCGACCAGCCCAGCGTTTTGGCCTCCCGAACACTCGCAGGCCATAGCTTTGTCAAGGTGTGCCGCCGACGAGGTGGCGACCAAAGAGGAAACCCGGCGAAGCAAAGTCGGGGTTTTCTGGTCTCGAATCGTCTGATGTCGCGAGCACGGCAATGCAACTGTCCACTGGCTGGCCCTGTCCAGCAGACAAGGTGTTCAGGTCGGCCGACGGCATAGAGCGAGGGATCGAAATGCGCACTCGCGGTTCCATTGCACTGGAATCCGATCCTGGATCATCCCAGTACTATTTGACGAGGGTGCACAGCAGCGGGAGCATGTCTCTGCCTGGGGCGTTCCTTTGAGACTGCAATGGGCCTGCAATAAGTGCCCGGGACTCTTCGGTTACTTTTCCGACAAAGAGGGCGAATCGGAGCACTGTCAAAAAACAGCTTCCAGGAAATACCGTCTGGCAGTTGCCGTCGCCGAGGATGCCTGGCGCCATTTGCTAATGACGTCGCTTGGCCCTCTGAGTTGTCAGTCAGCAGGCCTGCGAACTGAAGGCCTAGAATCAGGATGAGGCCTGAACAAGATGAAGACGGTCAATTTTGAGCTCTGCTGGCTGCATGCGATCAGGACCGTTGGGATTTTGCTATGATTACACCACATCCTGCACCAATGACTGATGAATCAGCAGCATGATCCAATTCCGACATTACTACAAGAGATGGCAAAAGGAACTCAAGCTCCCGGTGCTGGGCGCCAACTTTTAATGAGACACTGCTCCCATGGAGAGAGCCGCCCGCCGTGGTGGCCAATCAGGAAGCTCAGAGGTGCATGCAAGCTTACGCCGAAAGATGCATCAAGGACGGTGATCCCCCATGTCAACCCTCCGAAGGGTGGGTGAGGGGAGCCAACAGGGACGCTTTGCATCACCACCACAGACTAGCACCCTGCTCGGCCCCAGAAGGCAGGCCCACGGTGCAGAAGTGCTCTTGTCATCGAGGGAACTACAGGTGCCCCATTCTGTCGATCACTTCAACGTCGTCGTCTTGGACCGCGTCACAACAGCGTTTGTGGAGACGCAGAGAGTGTTTGAGACTTTCAGACATGATCTGTCGCCGTTGAAGTTGCAAAGTTAGGACTGAAGTATTCGGGGAGGGTTTTCCTGCGAAGCTCTGCTCACAGACGGGGAACTTACTGCGGCGCAGTGAAGCTGACGCCTACTACTGCTGCATCATGTGCCAGGCACAGGCAGGTCGATTACACACACGCACTCGCATAATCAGAGCTTGACAGCGCATCCAATACTGCTGTGGATGACAGGCACATCCGCATGGTCGCCTTCTCTCCCCATTCAGGCCAGGACAGGGCTGTGAGTGAGGGGTTCGTCCATCCTACCTAGTGGCGGCCCGGCCTAAGACATAGCGTGAAGCCATATCCTTGTTGTTCCCGCCGCGTCACTCGAAAACTGCTCGGACCCTGAGGACGTCTACTAGTACCACCACGGCGTTGGTTCAGACCAGTCCCCGAAAGTCGGGTCAGTTTGTTCTGATTTGGGACAAGTGACATAAAGCCGTCACGACGCCCGCCCGAAGACGTTTTGTAAGGTTTGCGGCGTTGATTTTTCCCACGCAACCACAGCTTCTCGCACACCTGGGTCTGCTGTTTTCGTTGAGGTTGTGGAATGCAGTGACGATCCAAAGTCATTGTTCCCTCATACGGGCGTACTGGTCACGCGCTAGTCGGCTCAGTCCTCCCATCCACCCCTCATCGACAAACGCAGATCTGCCAGGGGTACTGACGGAATTATTGGAGGTCTATCGGCGGTCCGGAACACACTCTGCAGTCATCGGCGCCTTCCAGGGCCATCAGCTCTTCAGCTATGAGGCTGTGGCCGCATCCAGCGGGCTTGCCATTTGGCTCGTGGAGGAAAGAGCCGTCCAAGGGGTCATCCAAAGCGGCACCCAAGGATCGTACATATCAGCGACACATTCCCACCCCGCTGTCTCAAGATACCGCTTCCACCCAGACCGTTCGTCGTGAACCCCGTCTCCGTTTGTCGCCTCCCCCGCCAAGTCCCACGATGTCGATATCAGGTCAAGCATGGAAGTCAAAGAAGCTTGGAGTGCCCATGATGGATGGAAGGGCAGCTCAGATTGCAAAGGTCAAGAGGTGGGATGGAGCTGCGAGGTCATGCAGTGACTGGGATAACCTGAGGAGGGTAAGTCTGCATATCCGCGGCTGGTTTCTCCAGCAGTGATTTTTTTTGTTTTCTCAACTTACTAACATTCATGCTCAGGATCCGGAATTGTGGTTCCGTGGTGGAAACTGTTTCGTGCATTTGTACGGCAAGGGCCAGTCGAGAAGAGGACCTGCGTTCAAGGTGCCGTTCGGTGCCTTGCTTTCTGCAAAATGCCACCCGTTCGTCAGGAAATTCATGTCCCGCGACATGCCTGAATCTCCAGGATCATTTCACGACCCGTATGAGGACCTCGACAGATGGAACGCACTGAATCCTCACGAGAGAATCGAGCTTTACATCCCGGCTCCCCCCATGGCCGACAAGGAGCAGGCATTTGCTTACCATTTGGCGACGCGCAATTTCTTCGCGTGGATCTTCAGGCGGTCGGTTGTCGGAGAACATCTGGGAAGCGCCCTCATCGGACTCATGAATAGTATGGCAGAATTCAGGAGCAACGGTGAAGACCACATGATGGACCTTCACTCTTACCTGGACGAGGAAGGCTACTTGGATTTAAAGGGCCATGCGCACCACGCTTTGGCAATCTTGCATCTGGCGGAATTCTTCCAGATGCGAGATATGTACATTGACGCCTTCAGTCATTGCGTTGGAATGAGCGAGGAGCTCTTCTGCAGTCCGGAGTACCAGGTATGCGCGTTGGAATCCATTGTCTGACAAGCGAAGTTTAACTGACATTCCGCAGCAAATTAGCTCGATCTCCCGGACTCTTATTCGCCGAGCCCGCGCAGACATGAACAATAGGCTGAGTCTTGCCGGGAGCATGTTGAAATCATTCCTCGAGGACGAACTCTCCGAAGCAAACCTCGGCTTGCCAGCTGGAGGGAGGGCCCACCTGGATCGATTCCGTTCCTTCGTACTCTCATTCTACCAGACCCGCCTCGGCTACTTTCCACCGCTCTCACTGGATTCGCGAAGCACGATATTTGATCCAGAGATTTTCGAAATCCTGCGAAAAGACTTCCGGGCAGTATACGACCTGCTTGTGGATGAGAGCTTCACCTCCGACGATAGCAGTCCCTTGCTTGCCCAAGGCGGAATTTGCGCCGTGCAAAGCGTGCAATCGTTCGACGAGAGATGCGACTATCCTTCTCTTAAGCACCCTCTCCCACTGTTGCCCGAGATTGACGATGACAAGGCCTCGCGCCGCATGTCTCTCGCATGGCTAGCTAACACCGCCCGTGGAGACAAGCTCAAGCCCGACCATCGCCTCCTTGCACACGCTGCCTTGATCAAGGCGATGAACGTTCGCGACTCGGAACTGCTTGAGAACGACTTTGTTCGGGCCTATCGCAAGTTCGAGGAAGACTCTGTCATGCCACACACCAAAACCGATAAGACAGAAAAGATCAACCCAGTCGATGCACGCAAGGTGCGATGGATCTTGATCTACGCCGTTTACCAAGTGCTTCGCAACTGCACATCGCCCCCCCTCGAGGTTCGCGACTCAGCTGACGCCGATTACCACTTGGCTGTCTCTACCGAACAACTCCCCCCTTGGAATGGACGTAGCGGACTGAAGCCGCTCCTCCAGACTCCGATGAACTTCATTCCTAACATGCAGCGTTCTCAGTCCGTCTCCCACTGGAGTACAGAGAACCCAATTTCCCCTGCTTTAGTCTCACCGAGCATTGTCATTCAACCGGATATTGACTACACCGCCCAGCCACGTCGCGAAGAACTCCTCGCCCGTAGGCAAACCATGGGTGGCGCTCCGGCCTTACCGCCCAGATCGCGCAGCCGTAGCTTGTCCCGCAATAGCCCTTTCCGGAGAACACTCAGTATTTTTCGCAAGCACGAGGACGAAACTACACCAACCCCTCGGAAAGCATCCTACTGCGAGATCGTGGTTCACGGTTACGGTAACGGCACTAATGCCGTGAAGAAGCTTGCCAACCGCCCCATCGAGCCGCCCGAGCTGTCTCCTTGCACCGTGGCGCCTCGCTCATTCTCAACCTCTTCAGAGTCCAGCGCCATATCAGAGGCATCGGCCGGCGGCATCAGCTATGCTACCGTCGACTCAACGGCACCACCGACCTCCCCCGACGCACCGGACAAGGCCTGGCCCAACCAAGAGTCTCCGATGTTGAGCCCCATTCCCCTCCGTGGGCGCCGGCGCGTCAGGGACGTCCTCTCCTTTGTCGGGACCCCGCGCGCCAGCTCTTCGGAATGGTCCACTACCAGACGCCACAGCGTCATTGGAGCAGGCAGTTACGCCCACGACTATGAGGAGCTTATCAAGGAGCAGGAGGCAGAGTTCCACCGCCACGAGCTGGAGCCCCTCCCGCTGCAGATTCGCAAGACATCGGCACCGCTGAGCCTGGAGGCCATGGTCGAGGACGTTGATGTCAAGCCCGAGTGGGAGCAGTACAAAGACCTTGGCGGGCTTACCAGCCTGTCGCCGCTGAACATTTGATGCGGGACTTACTTGTTCAATTTTCCTTTTCTCAAACCTAGATTTCTTTTACGTCGGGAATGCTGGGAACGAACGCAGCGTTCGATTTTCTTTGTACCTATTATCATGGATTTGATGAGAGATACCCATCGCACCCTCCTTCAAACGGTCTTTTATGTACCATTATCATATCCAGGCGTTCCATCGGAATCGGCTTCACCGGCTTTCATGTCGCGCGACATGTCATGTAATACTAGAAGGGGTGGAAATCATACAGAAAATGATTCTCTCTGCGAATGCTTGATTATTGCCATTGCTCGTGACGTGAACCGACCTGTCGCGTCGCGATCAGACTCCCGCCCTCCACATGCCGTTTAGTGATTCTGTCAAATCAGTGTCCAGACCATGACGGCCATATTCCCATTTGCTAGGATGCCTAGTGCTGACAATAAACCTGATGCCGTTCATCCACATTCCCTGAAGCTGCATGATGGCAGCCTGACTTAGTGGATGGAGCGGGACCACGTTGGCCAGCCCGACGCCCGACTGCACCGATAAGAAGCCAAACAAACAACCTTAACACACATGCAAGCCCATCCCATTTCGCCATATGTACTGTGCCAAACCGTCAGCAATCCAGCCTCATTTAGCCGTTCCTTTATCTTGTTCCTAGCTCCCGTCGCCGAAACCTGGTAGCCGGGACTGCATTCCTCCTTTGTCCGTAACCCCCGTTATTGTTCCAGCCCGCCTCCTTTTGGATTGTTTCGACTGCTTCTCAGCCTTCTCATTGTTCGTGTCGTCGAGTCGCAATCGTATGATGATTTACAAGGCGCTTCGCTCGGTGCTTGGCACGTGGTAGTCGTGTGCGCTGCGAAACTTTATTCCGTCTTGGTCGTCTTCGA
Source organism: Colletotrichum gloeosporioides (assembly GCF_011800055.1). Taxonomy (NCBI): domain Eukaryota; kingdom Fungi; phylum Ascomycota; class Sordariomycetes; order Glomerellales; family Glomerellaceae; genus Colletotrichum; species Colletotrichum gloeosporioides. The sequence continues at coordinate 336,519 of NW_025544672.1, read as the reverse complement.
AGCGAGGGCCAGTCCGTCGACGATCTCGCCGCCTAGGGAGGCAATCATGTATCCTGACCCGAGGAGCCATGCGCCGCTGTCGCGGACGTGTTAGTGTCTCTTCCTCTTTGCCATGGGATGGAAGCCCGGGGACGCCGCTGAGGGTCTACTCACTTGGGGATGATCCAGAGGAAAAGGAGGTCCATGGGCGGGTTGTGGCCGATGTTATCGAAGCCGGAGAAGTACTCGTTCGCCCCTACCCCGTCATTAGCACTCGCCATTCCCACCTGCCTTGCATTCCTCCCAGGAAACATCACTCACAGTACAGCACCGTCTTGCTCAGCGTCATGACCGCCGCGCTGAACCCGACAACAACACCCAGCGCGCCCGCCCGCCCGCCGACGACCTTCTTGATCCCCGCGGGGCCCTGCACCGCGCGCCCGCGCGCGAAGTAGATCCACACGTAGACGAGGTACATGACGCTCTCGACGAGGTTGAGCGTGCCCTGCGCGGACGTGAACCCGTTGCGCGCGTTGAAGGCCTTCCAGCCGTAGATGTGGTCGACGGTGCCGTAGAGCGCGTAGGGCACGTACAGCGGCCAGTGGAGGTGGCCGCCGGGCATCGTCCAGGGCCGCAGCAGCACGTAGCCCGTGTCCCAGGCGACCAGCGGTAGCGAGACGAGCAGCCAGAAGAGGGTTATGGGCGTCGGGGCGTGGGACCAGCCGGCGGCGGTGGAGGTGTTGTCTTTGGGCGGGAGGGCGGCGGCCGCGCGTGTTGTTGGTCGGGTTGGAGGAGGAGGGGACGGCGTGGTTGGGCCTTGGGAGAGGGCGCGGGAGGCGGAGCGGGTTGAGACCATTGTTGCTGCTTTTTCGGGTATGAGGAGGACTGGGAATAGCTTCGTTGTGCGAGAGGGTTGCGAGGATGTCTTCGCGATGTTTACGGAAGACGCGGTATGGTAAGTAGGGTGTTGTGGTTAGAGGATCAAGCTTCGGAGGGACCAATTACCCCGTCGGCAGATTAGAGTAACGGTAGTCGAACACCCCAACACCAAACACACGTAGACGCATGACTGTGATCCGTGTGTCCCGCGTCTCCCGTCGTGCCGGGTTCTGGTGCAATGGTTCTCCCGGGGTCCAGTGTTTGCCCCCCTTCTGGGGATCTGAACCCTTGGGCCCCTCTCTCGTCCCGCCTCGGCGCGGACTTTGTGTGAGGTGCCGAAACACTAACGGTTCCTTGGTGTTTGGAGGGGCTGCCCGGGGATAAGACGGGAGATTTTCTGCACGCTCTAGGGGATTTATGGCGGTTTTGTTTCCTTCTTCAGAGTGCGGGGGAGGGGCTGTTAGTTAGATATGCTCCTGTGCGAAGCCGACGAGAAACATGGACAGGGAGTCATTAATGATTATTAGTTTTAAGATACTGTAAATGTTGCTTTTCTGCACATATTGAGGCTGACATGGACATTCATTTGACTGGTTTGTTCTGTCACAGCTCTTATGGTAGAGACAATGCTAGTAACACCAGCAAAGACGCAATTTACACGCTCAAAATTTAGTTCAATTGGCCGTCAAAATGATGTCTCGCGCTTTACCATGCACTTTTACGTACAGCAGCTGCCAGACCAGGAGTCCTGGAGTTCGTCCGGCGCGAACCCAGTCTCGCATGCTAAAATAATTACTTTATGGCCCGCCAGGATTTTGTCCAACATTACCCTGCCCATCTAGGGGAGACCAGATCCAGTCTGCCGATAATACACCACGCCTGCGCTTCGAACGGAGAGCCCGTCACCACTCAATATTATCTCTCGTCTCGTAAGTCACGAACAACACAAAAAATGGTGGAAATAAAACACGACGAAGAAGTGAAATGGATGAAAGGAAGGAAATCGTCATAAAAGACGGTCTAGACGGCCTGTCGGATGGCAGCAGCACTTCATGAAGTGCTACCGTTTGCCGAAAGATTGAACCAGTCAGATCCAAGGTCTGACAAGTCTGAGGTATCGTTCTGGGAAGGTTGATTTTCATCATGGCCTTCGTCAGTTGCTCCAGACCCAGGATCTGTTGATGCAGTCTGGATCGACTGGGTCTCTATGAGCGCCGTGGCGTCGTTAGCGATGGTTAAGTCGCTTCGCCTTCTGTTGTGGACGTGTATAAAACTGCTGTCTGCAGCCGAAGGACGGCGTGTGTTTGGGGGCACAGTGAGTCCATTCTGATGAGAGGTTGTCTGGTTGAAACGCAGGCCTTGGGCATCCATCATCGCGCCAAAGGTATTTCCCTGTGGCCGCTGTGAGCTGATGGCTGTGTTTTGGTAATCATGGACTCTCCCGTTGTATGGGCCGTTGGAGAAGGTGCGCTGCTGGGCTTGGAGAATTCTGCGTTGTGCTTCCTGTTGCCTCATAACAGCGGCAGCATTGTACTCGACTTGCGTGTTGCGCGTATTGCCAACAGCCAAATACCCCAAAGAAGGTTGCTGTCGACTGTATTGCGGCTGCATGTTCGTTCGGACCGCGGTTTGCCTGTCCTGGTGTAAGGTGTTGCCCTGAGTTCATGCCCGGCGGGTAGTTCAGCCCCGGTACCATCGTATTAATGGGGCCATTATCTCGAGCCCGTTGATGAGATGCTGGATGCGGGTGTTGAGAGGGACTGGGGATATATGTTTGTGCCATCGTTAGAGGATAACCTAGACATGAGAAATCGTGCATTGGCATTGCGGTAGAAACCGGTGCGAGCCGCTGCGAACGATCATTCGCGTGTTGTTGCTGAGTCGCAGGAGGCTGGAAATAGCTTCTGCTGTTGACGTTGTTTTGCACTGCATGTGCGGGCAAGTGTTGATGTGCAATGACATGCTGACTGCCTGGCAGCTGGGGTGTCGCGCTGTATGCGTCGTCGTGAAGGGCCTGAACAGCTTCAATTTGAGCGTCGTTTAGAGTCCCGTCGAGACGCAATCTCTCTAGTCCTTGCTGGAATTGGGGTCCCCTCGCCCCCCTGGCGGCTGTGACGATGTTTCCTTCGTGGTCGTTGGGGTCGATATAGGGAGAATCCGGTCGTTGGACACCTGGAAAGAGAACATCCCATATCGCGTACCACTTATCGTCACCGTCGCCGGGCGGAAGATGTTCAAGTAAGTTCTCCTGATCGTCTGAGATCTTCTCCATGAAAGGGCATGTAGTCCCTTCGGAGCGTTCGCACGCTCTCTCAACAACATGGTCATTGAACTCGATCCTCTTTTTAAAGTCTTTGAAGCAGGTCGGACAATGAATAGGTTGCCGATGCGATCTGAGGAGATGCGTCTTCACGTACCTCGGGGCCTCCTGTCCGTGAGACAAACACACATTGTGCTTGATCGGCCATCTTTTGTAGTAATGACAGGCATAGCGCTTGCCCCCAGGCTTGGCCTTTTTCGGAGGCGTCTTTTTCCCACGGGGAGCGGGTTCGGGGACAGAGGAAGTCTGGATCGACTCCGCATCGTCCGCTGAAGGAGACCCAGCGTTTACTTTTGGACCGCCTTTGAGTCTCTTGCGGCCGTTGGTTGTCGCAAACCCCTCAGGCTGCTCTTGTGGCCTCTTGTTGGCGAGAGGACAGCTCCAGAAGGGTTGGGCGATGGTTTCAGGGGTTGCGGTGCTGTTGTGCCAAGGGTTGAATATTCTTCGTAAGTGATTGGTGCTCAACGGGGGCAGTGCGAAATTTCCTGGGCTGAAAAGCCCCAAGACCATAGACAATGTCTTCCAAGTCGTGTCAACCCAATTGACAGAACAGATCGCGAGCCATTTCCGGCGTCTGCAACCTTTGTCATTGTCCAAAAGAATGAGTAGCCAGTGCGGTTGGTGAGAAAAAGACGATTGGATGCCCACAACAAGAATGACACTTGTGATGTGGGCAACGTCGAGTTTCTTGAGGGCGTAATAAGCCGAAACCAAGGAAATATAAAGAGGATCGATCGATTCTGGGAGAGATGAGGGTTCTCCTATGGTTTCCGGGTCTTCTTGCGTCGTGTCGAGATCGCAGTCCAGAGAGCATTGAAGAGAGGTAAAGTCTTCGTGGCACGCGCGGACCTGGTCCCTCGTTGTTGGGACTTCTTCGCTATCGGGCGACGTGATAGAGGAGGATACGTTGGAACAAGAATAAAACGAGGTCTCGCTGGCATTATCGTCATGGCCCGCTGTGCCACAGCTGTAACCTTGACTTCCAACGAACTGCTTATTGTTCAGACGAGGATTGGATTCAAGGATCGAGGCTGTTGGCACTGCCGGGCGCCTCGCCCCCCCACCCGCGTCATATCGAGTTGAACTGGCGAGCGTCGTCTCCATGTTGTTTTGGTCGTCGAATGGTCCAGCCCACATCGTTGCCATTCTGAAGCTTGAACCGACGATTGGCCTCAGCAGCTCGAGGCAAAAGACGAGATATATGGCCCACGTGTGATCATAGGTTCGTTCAAGTGTGAAAGACCAAGTCGTTGCGGGAACCGTTCCATATGAACACCGCCTTACCACGTCTGTTGGGCGACAAGTCGTGGCGAACGTGGCCTACATCGACGTGTGGTCCTGTTGCTGCCGTGCAGGCCAGCCGTTCCTCACTCTTTTGCCTCTCTCTAGCTTGGTTGCCTCGCCTTTTTTACTGGTCTTTGCTAGGGCCTGTATTTTTACACATTTTGGCATCTTATCCCACCCTGAGCCTCAATTCGTAAGGCTTTTTTCTCCGCTTCTGAGGGGAAATGGCGTCTTCGGTCAGCAGCTACCACCTCATTGGTGATCTGTCCGGTACTTTTACAATGCATCAAGGGTTTGTAGATTGGAACACGCGAGGATAAACAATAAATGGGTCTGACGAGGACCGTCCGATCGGGAGAACATCAGATTTCGGGCTTCATAAAGGAGACTTCGACGGTATCTGAGCCGACTGGAGATAGTTCTTCCGTTCGGTACGGATTCCCGTGATTAGGAGAGTTCATGCTTGCCATCATGTGTCGGGCGTTCGCTGCGGCGCGTTGCTGTGCGTAAATGGGGATCTCGTCATATTGCACACAGCGCATGGCAGCGTCAACAGGCATCAGCTCCACAGCGAAGACCAGCCGCCTTAATCCTGGTTCGCAATCCGATTGACTGTCTGATTGCCAGCTGCCAGCACATACATCGGACGTTCGTGGCTTCATAAAGTACCATTCTGCGCAATTTGGACTTCGCGCAACTGCGCAGGGACTAATACTATTTTGGTAGTTAGGAACCACGACGCGGACAACCCACCCGCACAACTGCGCGGGTTCGAGTCGCCAGTGTTCGCATGCTTGGGGTATGGCCACGCTCGAATGAAATGGGCAGACTGCTCCTGGCGCAGTGCTGATCTTGAACCAGTGACTCTTATTGTTTGGCGATTTTGCGATGTAATGCTGGGATTCTTCGGCGAAATCTGCTCATGGGGTTCAACTGAAGAGCGCGCAGAACCGCAAGATGGCTCTCCAACATGCGCAACGAGTTGAAGCAGGAGAGGCATACTCAAAGGCGTTTATTTGAACATTGAATCAAAACTTCTGCTAGATATAACGACTGTTTCTGCATCAAATACAGTGATATGATTCATTCTCTTATACAATCAGTGAAGTTTGTCGCAATCGCTCTTGGATACAAAGAAGCAAAGTCACGCGCTACGTACGCACCCACCGATGTCCAGCCAAACTTACACAACGGCTCGCACCGGCGGCACGGCGTAAGTCTCCTGCCCCACAACTGAGTTGACCTGGAACTGATTGGTTTATGCAGACAATCTCAAGATGCCAGTGCTACAAGAGCTGCGCGGATTGACGCCTGGACGAAGGAACCCCTTTCAATCCAAGGTCGCCTGATGGCAGGGGGAGATGGCAGGGATAGGAAAGCAACTGCAAAAGATTATCTGAGAGATTTTGACAGGAAGTGGGAAAGGGCCGCAAAAAGATAAGGTCTTGTCTCATTGATTCCTGGACGGCGTTTGGAGGGAGCATGGCGCACCATTGGCTTACAGGGGGCATGATCATTGAGGGGATAATTGTTGCTTTCACCACCCATCAGCATTCGGGGATGACACTTGTATGAATCACATTCTGCAAAAACGAAGCAACGACGTGTCCCTTGTTTGTACACATTACCGCGTCTTTCCAAACCATGTGACGTAGACCGATCCCCCCTCCAGAGCAGAAGCGACCAATTCCAGTGACTGCGAACCAGAATATCGTGCATGCCACTGCGCTGATGGTGTGGGGCTAGCAAGTAGGCGGTGCAGGTGCAGGTGCAGTAATCCCCGAAGTATGACAGGATAGGCCGCCGCACCCGGCGGAAGCTCACACCGTAGTTGATAACAAGGCAACTGAGCTTAGATTTCCTTCTCTGGAAAGCCGCATCAAACGTCTCGCTTGGTCTTCTGCAATATTTTCATGGCTGTCTGGATCAGAGCCTGATGATGGTATGATCGATTCCACATGACCAGCTTTTAAGCGAGTTTACTACATAAACCGCAGTCTGAGAATCCCAGTGGACATGGATTTTGGAGCGGTGCAGATCGTGCTAGGCCGCTCCTCTGTTCGTCGCCATCAAGGAAGCCTTGGTGATCATGTTCGATGTAAGATTCCTGACGTGATCAACCGTCCCAAGGCATGGGTGGTACGCTGGCTGTCGCCATTGATGCACCGGTCGGACGCAAGAAACTTGACTGATGAGGTCAACGGAAGAAAAACATTTCAGCCATGTATGAATTGCAACGATTCTTACCACTCCAATGCTGACGTATCGACTTAGCTCAGGCAGATGTTCAACCACCAAAACACTTCTCCAAAACCAATAAGAGATTGCGTCTATCAAACAGCCCGATACGATCTGGGCGAGTGGGTTTGCCCATCGAGCCAAAGACGACAGGAGTAGCGACGCATGCTGCCGCGACATCAAATATCGGTCAACTCCCAAGCCACGAGACTACCATGGGTCAGTATGATTCCAGCATGTTCAAATCGTTTATGAAAATATTGGCATGTCTCTGTTGCATAACAGATCACATGTTTCTTGAGAGGTCCTCCAAAGAACTGGCTAACCTATTTCATGACTGCTCACAGAAATGGAAAGTTCGGCAAGTTCGTGTTCGAGCCCCGAGAACGATGATTTTCTGGCAACAATAAGTTGCGCAAGCAATAGCCCACCATCTTGGCCAGAAGACGATGCCCTCTCGAGGCATTTCAGGATCCTTGCAGCCTACACAACCAATGCTGGAAGCAAACGGAAGCAAGCAAAATCAAACGCGTCGACTATTACCAGCTCTCGACCCAGTTCAAAAGTCGAGAAGAGAGCCAGGAAGGTTGTGTCGGGGCAGAGGACTAAGAAAACTGATTCCGTCCGCAAGAGAAACAAACCTCTTGATGGCCTTGACGAAGACGGGGAGCCAAACCCCATATTGGCTTGCCCTTTTTTTAAGCTGGACAGAATAAAGCACCTGAACTGTCTTCACTTTCAGCTGAAGAGGGTGAAGGACGTCAAGCAACACATTTTCCGGAAACATCCTTTCCATTGCCCTGTCTGTTTCGAAATATTTCCAGACATCCAGGAGTGCGAGGAGCACATAACAAGAAGATCGTGTCCTCCCAATATGTGGCCTCAGGAAAAGGCCGTCAAAGAAAGCATCTCGGAAGAGCAAAAGGGGAGACTTTCCGCGCGTACGAGTCCTGGCCGCAACGAAGCTGACCAGTGGTATGCTGTTTGGGATATACTCTTTCCCGATGTGTCGCCCCCATCCTCACCTTACCTTGGTAGTGAGGTTGAGGAAATCATTCTCACCGTCCGTGAGCTCTGGTCCCGAAATGGACCTCAGGCCTTGTCCAATCTCCACTCAACGGTCAGCCTCGACAGCACATTATCAACGACCATACAAGGTGGAACAGACACTGAACGCAACTTTGCCGGGAGTGTACCCAATGATACCACCACCTTTGTGGATAGGGTTCTTGGCTCACTCGCGACAGTAAGTATTGAGAGTCCGCAATATGGTGCCTCAGACTCTGCCTTTTGGGGAGCAGAACCATCATTCGAAGATGTCTGGGACACAACAGCGACACCTACCGCCTTATCTGGCATAAGCTTTGGGTACAACTTTGGTATCTTGGGACAACTAGAGACATGGGAGCAGGATACAACCAATGTGGTTCCTCAATTGATGCCCTGCGAAATACAACCGGATACCCCAACAGCAACGTGGTCTCCATCATCACACTTTGGAGGGATTACGGATGAAACTTCAATGCAGGAAACAGGCCGTGTGACTGAACACCTAGTCGGCGATGATGCGACGGTGGAGGGCACAAAACAGGAAGACGGGCATGCAACGCCTATGTGGGAGGAGGACTGGGTGGATGACAAAGACTTATTCTTTGGAACAAATTAATCTTTCGTGTATGATTTAGATGTCCTATTTCATTCGTTTGGTTGGCCTTGTATTTCTCGATTTCGGTAGTGGGGACTAGACTGGGCACAACTACTCATATGTTTAATCAGCTACCTCGTCTTTTGGGACTGCGTATCGAACACTTTCAGAACAGAATGTAGTCCAGATTCGATTGAGTAAGTAGGGTTTTCTTCGGAAGAACTAAAGGTTAGTGAAATGAAGAGCATCTGTCATGCCATCCCATGCGAGTGGACGGCCGTATAAGACATGGAGACCTCGTATCTGACGACATTGTACCAAAGAAGATCGAGAACCCTTAATGATAAATCGCGATTTATGTAGTAAATGGTAATTCGAAAAGAACACAAGTGCCCCCAGGAGACGTAATGAGAATGCCATCAAAGTCAATATTCATGTTCCACTCATTGATAGTGAAAACATTCTAAATTAAAATAGCTAGCTACCCCCTTTAGATGACGCTATCTGGTTCACGGTCTACAAAGCGCTTACCAACCTCATGAACGAACTTCAACATCGAGTATACCCCCGTTGAAGACTGATACAAATGTGTGCCCCAAGTCTAGCGTGTAGATGGCTTACCTGAGGCTCTGATCCATGACCCGCACAGCCAGCAAACGTAGACACCTAATCTACGACCAAACGTATCGATGAATCCTGTCGATATTCTGCCGATAAAGCTTGAATAGCTCGGGCTAGAACATCCGATGACAACTGATGCAAATCTTGCTCATCATGCAAAACATCGTGCGGAAACGTTTCACTTCGGGGATCCCAAAGCAGCTCCAAACCGTGTTTGTGCCAGAAAGTTCGAAGCTGAGAGATCTTTAGACCGATTCCCGTCCGAAGATACGGCGAAGACGGGTAATGGTCTTTTGGAAATAGGATGTCCCATATGAGAAGCCACTGTGTTCTTTCGCCGTGGGACGTTCGTGTCCGAGAAATGAGCTGTTTCTGGTCTTCAGAAACACCTTCATAGGGAAAATTGTCTTGAAGCTGACATGCTCGTTGGACAATGTGTCTATCCCTCTCGATTGCTAACGTGAAACTCATTTTGCATGTTGGACAGTAAGGAGGGAGGCGGTGATGCTTCCAGACATGATCTCGGACATCGCACATGTTCTTGAGCTCGTGCTCGAGACAGGTGGGGTTTCTGTCAGGATTTCGTTGGAAGAAAGGACATGCCAGTTCTAGCAATCCTTTGTAGAGTTTGTGAGCCAACATCCGAGTTCTGTTGGAACGGCGTTTAGCTCCCTTCGGCCCCTTTCTCCGACGCAAGGAGATGGGAAATGGGGTGACCATGCTATATCTAGAGGAACTGAAAGTGTCCAAAAGACGTGCTGCAAGATGCTCTTTGGCAGTGTCCACAACACCACCTGAGCGCGTCCCCAAGATCTTTCCCGGTAGAGCCAAAGGTGCTATGACCATATTTGAGTTGCTCTGAAGAATCCGATGGTAGTAATTGTCACGGGTCACCCCTGAATCAGAAAGGGAATCCATTGTGGCTGGGGTAGACGCAATAGACGCTGCTTGATCCCAGTCATAGTCGGGGTATCGGGACGTGCAGACTGACTGGTATTCATCGCCCGTATCGTGAGATTGTAGCGTGTTTGAGGTCTTGCTTGAAACGTTCTCCCAGTCTCTGTCGTCTCGTCTAGCTTGGTTCTGAGCAACCTGCCACGTTGATCCGTTATGCCCACTTGCGACTTCGCGTTCGGATGATGAAATCGTCGGGTGAAGGTTGAACAAGCCGGCTTCAAACTCCGTGCTGACAAGAGACCTTGTATTGGCGTCAAATTCAGGCGCCTTGTCTTTCTCGTCATGACCACTGAACAAGGTAAGCTGCATCGTGGTAGCTGTGCTTGCCAAAGGCAATGTTTTGACCTGACTGGTGGAAATGCGACCGAAGGTCTCATCTGGTCTGGATCTCAACAAGATACCATGATGAAGCTCAATTTCGCCTTGACCGTGGCCATTTTCAGGGCCGAGATAGAGCAAGGTGCCTTGAGGTTGGTCCAAAACCGGACCCGATATTATTATGCCTCGACTTGTTGGGATGGCGAATCCTTCGAAGTGAATTGGTACACGTGCTTGTGTTGTCCGGCCGAAAGATAGGAACTCGTCAGGCGAATTTGCAAAAGCCCCTCGGTTGTCCTCCTCAACCGTGCTTGTCCAAGCAAACAGTGTTGAGTCGTTGGTGTGTCGGAGGATCTCTTCCTGGAGACGACGGAAAGCTCTGCTCTTGCCCTCGCCGTATATAGTTGGCATACGGACGTAAAAAAGGCCTAGGAGAGAATACACTAGATCTTCAGGATTCGAAGCTTCTTTGAACGCAGCCCACGACATTTTTCGAGCAACAGAAGTATGCTGCAGGCTTCGTTGGTGACAGAGGACATCCTCATCGATGCCTGTTATGCCAGAGATGAGGGGATGGAGGTTTTGCGACGTGTGCCCGCCTCTCAAATGCCATGAAGCATCGTAAAACTGGACTCTGGATGGGAGAACCAGCTCTTGCAGCGTCCACGTCCGCCTCCAGAATCGGCATTGCGCCCACGTTACTCTGCATGGAGCAGAAACCCTGCAGGGTAGATCACCAAGAAATGCGAAACAAATCGCAGCTCGTTCAAGATATTTAGGTAGCAGGTTGATGGTCGTAGACACATCTGCACTTGATGATTTGTCGATGCAAAGTGCGTCGATCCAAACGAAGTCCAACTCATGCACCCTCGCCAAGTGACAGACCTTGCGGACTATCTCTTCCCGTGAAGAATTGCTCTCGTTGTCTTCAGAGTCATAGTGAAGCCACTCATCATCCTGGGGCGATGACCAGGTGTGAGAGAGGACGGCGTATTGCACCGGAGGTGGATAGCTGAAAGCGCATATTTGCAGTGTGGCGGTGTGTACAAGCTTCATTTTTCGTACGACAATGAACCTTGAAGAAGCCGGCACGGACAATGTTGACCAACCTAGGTACTGGAGAAGGTGACCACGAGAGGTGAAGCGACTGATCCAAGGTCTGGGTGATATGCTAAGTAGAAAATTGCGGGGGAAGAAATCCAGAGAAGATGAGGCTGCCACTGGGCACAATTGTGCTTCGCTTATGCACTCAACGTGAAAGGGCTGAGAAGAGCTTGCAGATCTGGTGCACTATGCCAGCCACTCACATGTAAGCCCAGCCTAGCTTGATCCAGCCTGCCGTTGGAATTCACAGAGTGACACAGAACATCGCGCGTCCAGCCGACCGTCGAAGAATCAGTGGCTCAGGGCTGGTCATTTGATACCAAACACAATCATGTAGAAAAGCGAGGTCCTGTTGCCACCTGGCAATGGCTTCCTGGATGAGTACATCTGAGAAAGCGACATGACGTCTGACATCTGAGGCAGACATCCGGGCTGCCTAAAGTTCGTATGACAGATCGAATCATATGACTGTTCACGCCGAGAAAGAAGGCCACATATTAAAGGTTTCTCTACTTTCCTATGCGAACGCTTGTTGTCTGATGACCGGCTTGGGGTCTGCGCGACACCCTCCTGATCACACGTCGGACCACTTGGAATAGGAATCGAAAGAGCATTTCATTTCCGTCTGAAAGGTGTCACGTAAAGAAGGGACGAATGAACTCTAAGCCATTGTAATTAGTTGTAGATGCAGGTCCTCAATCGCATGCAATAGCTTTGAGAGTGTTGGATTAGATTGAGGCAAGCCAACAACCACCGAATGTCGTCTTCGAAATTTGGCAAACATATCGAAACGACCCATGGAGGCTTTCCTATCCAAAATAACTTTGATGGTGGCCTGACTGAGTGATTCAAAAATTTGTTGTATAAACGGGCATCCGGCTTGGTCTCCGCAGAACTGTTCGACATTGTCATCACCGATAGGACATACCAATAGGACATTGTGCTTGATCCTATGAGGTTACTGGCTCATGTATAGGCTGGTGAACTGAGTACATATTCAAATGAAACTTTCCCTTTTTTAATACGTAAACGAGCAACAAACTTTCGATTAACAGCACGAATTCAGACTTGGTTCCGTGTTGGTCTGATTATTCCATGCGGGTCGAACATGGCGGCTCAGTGATTTAACATGGAATATCGACCGTCCGAGTATGTATCCTGTTGTTAAAGTAGGCAGCTGTAACACTTTTACGAGCGCTACTTTGAGGACTAAATCCCTTCATCACATACCTTACATGCAACAGAATGAAAATGATAGTCCGGGATTGGGCAACATCGCCGGAAACGCTTGGTTATCACACCACCTTTCATAGGTACTCATAGATTGGCCAACCCAAAAGCATCATGTGATATGAGATACCCAATAGAATATCACACTAGATGATATGAACAACAAAAGCGCCTTCCCAGACTCCATGTCGACGTGAGACCGGGAAGACTTGCATCGGAATTTCCCCTTGAGCCCTAAACCCTCCCTCTAAGATGACAACTCGCATGGGACTACTACCCCCAGACAAAGCATGTGGAAGGTTTCAACAATTTCAACGGCTTGATAGCACGCCAGAATGGTTTTCGCTCCGTGCCAATTAAATTAGCTGCTTGATATGTTATGCTATGATGGCAGTCTATTCATCCTGCAAATAGGGCAGTGTTTAATGGACAACGGTGGGCCAAAGTTTTGTTTGGTTAGCGTGAAGCAGTTCCCCTGGATAAGAAAGGAACATCGCATGTAGTTGATCAAACAAGTCAACATCAGTTGCAAGTAAAAACTCAAAGGTATCGATTTGTCTAGATTGCTTTGGTATCTGGCCTTGACATGCAAACAGGACCGGGAAGGATGAACAACCTAACATATCAATGAAGCTATGGCATTGGATCAATCAACCGCCAGAAAGCACACCTCGCTTAGTGAACGACAAAACCCAACACTTTTGGAGCTCCGTACGCCGATGGAGTAAATTCCATTGAAAGAGAGAAGGGAGGAAGGAGGGAAGGAGGGTGGGAGGGAGAGGGGCAGAGTGAACGAGAAAGAGGGGGGGGGGACGGGGTCCAGAGGCCAGTAACAGAGCTGGGCCCAAGAGAAATGCTGCCGCAGGTTGCTAGGTTGACAGTCGACTAATGTTGCCGAACCACGGCTCCTAGTCTCATCAGATTTCATCAAGTACGTCGTTGTCAGTTGAATCCATGTTCTCTTCATAATTTTCGTAATACAACAATTCAAGGAATTCCCCCTGGCCAGTCATTGGACTCTCAGCACCAAATAGCGGGCTTAAGCTGGGTGCGGAGTCACCGCCGGCTGCGGCAGAGACCAGGGTTGCATGCATTGTGTCATGATCTCGCTCTGGCATTGCTTCAGCGATGGGTTGCATTCGGTGTTGATTTGTCGCGCTGGCGGCATTGTTGATCTGGATGTCCCTGGTTCTTGGAATTGGAGTTCTTTGCGGTGTGTCGGTGCGTAAAGCTGAATTAGGCACAGACGTGACCTGCTCCAGGACCCGGGAAAGTATTCTGTCCACGTCGGCTGTCGATGAAACAATGTTTTCCGCAATGAGACTATCATCAACAGTGGGGGGACGAGAGAAGAGTTGCTTTCCGAAATAGGCCAACAACTCGGTTGGAGTGTCCTTCTTAAATGGGGTGTCGGGTTGAGGGATAGGGTCGAAAAGAATTTTCCACGCCTTATTCCATCGGTCGGCGTCTGTCACGCCTCGCTCCCGTGAACGAATTTGCGAGATATCCCTTTGGGCTTCTTCGCTAATGCTGTCTAAGTTTGTTTGCCCATGTGGTGAAATGCGGCGTGATACTTCGCATGAACGTATGTGCTCATCACAAGCGTCCCGGGTTTTGTAGCGGGAGTCGCACCGAGGACATTGAAACTCCTTTAAATCGTGCTTCCTCCTCAGATGTTGTTTGACATGTGCCCATGTCGTAAAGTGAAATTTCTCGCATGCCCAGTGTTTTGTAGGATCGAGTTTGAAATATGGGCATGCGAAAAGTCTGCCGGGTTCTTTGTCCGGCTTTGGTCGTTTGGGTGATGGGCCGTCATTATCATCTCCATCTTCGTTGTTCTCGGGGTTCTCCGCATCGCCGTCGCTATTAGGCCTCTTCGCCGCGCTAGAGCGGGTGCCGGAAGTGGTGCCTGACTTTGTTCCGGCAGACGTGGAGCTCTTGAATTTGTTCTGGCCACCGCGACTCCCACCGGCTAGTTGCGTTGTGGGCGGTTCTTGACGGCGACGGTGGCGTGAATGCTTGCCCTTGAACCGGTCAACAAAAGTCAATACCGGATCATGTAAATGATGTTTCCGCCAGCTCCTTTTCTCGATGTAGGCTAGGGCTGGTGATGGCCCTTTCATCAAAAGCTGGGAATCGTTGCTGTCGAATGTAGGATTGGGGGACCGCTGGCTAGTCAAGCCCGTGAGGTTTGTGTCTGTCAAGTAGGAGCTGGACAGCAAAAGATATGATGAACTGGACGTTTCGGAAGCAGGAATATGCTTCCACTGTGATGGAGGGGAAATTGGCTGGAATTGCCGAGAAGATCTTGAGCGAGCTGCAATATCCTTGAAGCCGGCGACTATCCGAAGCCGGAGCGACCGACTAGATGATGAAGATGAAGGGCGACGGGCGCCACCAGTCACTTCACGGCCGGCATTCGTGTCGGAAAGTGTGTTGTCCTTGGAATTGGACTTTGATCCCTTTGCGCGGAAAGTCTTGCCGAATAAGAACCGTGATATCGGCCTGTCGTTCAATTTATCGATATTTTCCGCATTTGCAAAACCATCTTTAGTGCTGCTAATCCCAGCTTCATTTGAGCCTGGGCTCCTCGTTGTGACATGCGTCTTGCCGCCAGCTACAGCGATACTGTCGCCTTGGGGATTATCACTATCACCCAGAATTGAGTTGGAAGACGGCTTCCTGTTGAGATATAATGTATTCGGGCGGTTGTAAGAGCGTTCTCCATGAGGAGGGATAGTAAAGCGATTGTCTGATGTTTGGGACGAGCCGGACGGCAGGGGTCGGTGGACGAGGGGAGCGGAAACACAGGGTTCCATGTCGATATATAGGCACTGCTAACACGCGCACTTGATGCCGTACACGTACTGGCGAGGACTTCGTCAAGACGCCGTAATAACGAGGAAAGATGGAGATTTTTCCGAGTTGTCTTACGAGAAATGTTGTGCGGAAACACAGTCCAGAAAGAGTGACGCAAAGCCGGATGGTTCGCCCGTTCGCAAAGTCATCCAGTCTACAAGCTGGGTAATAAGGCTGTCTGGCTGGCACACCATTCCCCTGCCTGCTTGATGAGACGCACAAATGTGGTGGTACTGGCCATTATCTGTAGCAGGTCCCGCCATCCCTAGGCTGATCGGCCGAAGAGCTACAGCGCATGGCTCATTGGGCGAGATGTCACACCTCCCAAGTCTTGCAGCAGCTATGTGAAAACACCATGGCAGACCCGACCGGAATTTTGGTATTCTAACATTTGTGGGCGAACACCGTTGTCCCAAATATTACTACAGAATGGAGTTTTAAATGCGCGCTTGATCCATGAAAATATGTAGCAACTTGGACATATTCTATCAACTCTTCTGCAAAGTGTTACGCAAGCTCAACGAAATCTTTGCATGCTTTATTCGGTTGATCGTGATCGATTAACAGCTTCACACCTGCCACGCGCCACCAGCGAGGCTTGGGATACCGCCAAGATGCCTGGTAGCAGAGCCACCTCCATTGCACCGTCCCGAGAGGATTCTGATTACACCAAGTAAGGCTTTCTCGTCTTGATTAGATTTTATTCAGATGATCCGAAGCTAAAGCTCGCACAAAGTCACAATTCCAGATCGCAAAGTTTGACCGCATTGAGACTACAAGTTTGGAATCGCGAACCTTTACCTGTTGCCGAGCGCATCATGACCGGCAAGCCTGTCAAACAGAAAACTATGGCGTTGAGGCATTATTTAGCGCAATTTGACCGACAATGGGAGAACAATCCCGCATCAAATGATGCATGAAGCGATGCAGGTGTACGGCCAATTAAGGATCAACACAACACAGCACTTCACAGAGCCCCACAATTGAAGGCAAAGTGCAAAACGCCTGCACACAGTCGTTGGACGAGAGCTTGGCTAAGGCGAAGTGTATCAATGAGTCTGTCTGCCTTGGGGCGGTTCAGACGGCGCGCATGGGTGACTTCGGGTCTGCCTTTCAGTCGAGACCTGCGAAACGAAGTCATTGGTTATGCTGCATAGGGATGCATGTATCAAATAGGACTCTTGAGAGTCGAAAATAACTTAACAGAAGTATCACCACGAGTACATCCTGACTATCATTATTGATGGTGAATCACCTAGTCGCAGCTTAATTTCGCCGAGCGCTGAGACTGGGCTCCCAACAGCTAACCGTAATTCGGGTGCGAAAACTGGATGAGCCTTCTCTTGTCTTGGTACGCACTGTAGGCATTGCCAGTGACGCTCTCAGTAGCTTACTGCCTTGTATCAAAACATCCAGACATGCAATATCTACCTAAGCTAAGTCAAAGGCTTCACCTAGTTATCAGCAAGTCTCTTGGAGCTGCACGTAAACGCACATTTTGTTCGCCCACATTTGTGGGCGGAGACCATGTCATGGAACAACGGTAAGGCCCCCGTATGTCAATCTTGGTCATGATTGCAGGGTGGCAGGACATGATTGGAGTCTCTGTACAGCCACTGCGTTAGTCTGCAGAAGTAACACTCGCGGCCCTCGCCTGGACCCGCTGCCAATCATAACTGGTGTGCCTGGGGATGTTGGGCTGACACTTGGGTTTTTCCATTTCCAACCTGCATTTATTTCCAGCATACCTACACGATCGAAGACGCCCTTACCAGTACCCTACCGAGCTTTGACCGACCAAAACCTTTGCCGAGGGACAATGACACGATGATACGGTCAAAACGACATAGCGAACCGCAGCGAACCTCTTCTCGATACCTGCAACATCATGGCGGAGATGCCATAGAGAGTCTGGAAAAGGTGCGAGTTGATATACATACCCAGGAAAAGATCTCAATACAGTTGGAAGAACGATGCAGGTCTTCTGATAGAACTCAGCCTGGGATCGGGTCGGTCTTATTCTATCTTTTGGTGCCGGCGTCGATTATGACGAGACGCCTACTATACGACGCAAAGGTTAGGAAGGATGATGAAGCTCTGTTCATCTTGAAGTTTGAGATGATACCAGGATTGCCGCCTCGGAGCTTTCAGTTGGAACTCGTGTCGTGGAATGACGTTTTCAGGAGCCGCAACAAGCAACGCGACTCCATGAACAGGAGAGGGGACAAGTCGAGGCTTTCATATTGCGACAGCACTAGAATAGCCTTCAGGGACGTTCGTCGTGGTCGACTGGGAATGCCATACCAAAGGTTGCAATACAACAGTCTGACGAGGCACTTGAAAGACCTGGAGCTGGGAGCAGGTAATCACTTCACAACGAGAACAAGCCATTCTATACCACCAGACGGTCCGAGTCTCGAGTCAAACATAACCCCAGAATCTGGTAAGTTCGTTTTTATCATACAAAAGTGTCAGTTTGGTTTTTGCTAACTGGTTCAATGCAGGAGGGATTTCGACTCGGATTAAGTACAGCGAGGGTCAACGCGTGACTCTTATGCAAGCGGCTATTCGGAGGTACAATGAGATGTCGCCTCTAGTAAATCACATCCAAGCTGGTGCGTAAGCTCCACCATTCGAACTCCCGCAGAATCTAACATGAAATTCAACAGGTCTTTTTCGGCTGTCAATTTCAATCATCTTATCTGAACTGGGATATGAGAGTAATCCGAACTCTCTTTGGGAGGCAAGCAATGTCATTGGAACCCAAGAACCACAAGGGGAACAACTCATCAGATCGGCATTTGTTAGGCTTGCGAAGTGGTTTTCCCAGAATGACCTCGTTTCAACAATTCTCCACAATATAGACTTTGATGATGTGGCACAAGCGTTTGGCTGCAATAATGGCTCAAGAAAAAGATCCAAGTCAATGGGAGCTTCAGCTGACAAGAACACGAGCCATCAAGAGCGGGACCGAAAGAGGCATAAACCCAACAACCTTGAGGATGCAGCATCGCACAATGAGTGTAATAAAGCCTCCATCAAACCAGAGTCTGGGAATGAATCCGGGTCGAGCCAGCAAAAGCTTTTCGCCTGTCCGTACTACAAACTGGACCCTGTCAAGCATCTCAACTGCTTTAAGAAATTTCACATGAAACGTGTGAAGGACGTCAAGCAGCACCTGAACCGAAAGCACACAGTACCCGATCTATACTGCCCGACCTGCTGGCGTACGTTCGATGGTAGTTCTGAGCGTGATGGACATATCATTGAACGTACGTGCCTTCCACGGGCCCAACCCAATCTTCAGGACGACGTCATGACCCCGGAACAAAAGAAACTTGTTGCCAAACGAACAGACAGCGGTCTTGAGGAGTCAAAGCAATGGTACAGCATCTGGAGGATTTTATTTCCGAGAAAGGAAGAGCCCGAATCCCCCTTTCTAGGTACAGAACTCCAAGAAGTCATTAAAACGGTCCAACAATATTGGAAGGAGAATTGTCATACCATTGTCCTGAACCTGCTTACGTCTCGTCAAAGCGCTCCCAGCTCTTCATCAGGAGCCAGCGCTCCGTTTGAAAACAGATCGACTGAAGCGGAGACTATCCATCAATTTAGTGCCGAGGTCTTGCAAGACACCATGAACATCCTTCTCAACCAGTTTCAAAGGGAAACACAAAACCAAGGACGAGTACACACTGCAACTCCATCACGACCACAACTACAATCTGAAACCTCGCAATGTGAAGGGGGGCAAGTGGAAAACGAAAACACAATTATGGTCTCAGCGCCTGGCACTGATGTCAGGCAGCCGCCAGCCTCATTCGACGCGCCACCCTTCATCGAACTTGGAGACGCAGCTGTGACTACTCATTTATCAATCGATCATGAATGTTTCAGTGTGGCGCCAGATATGGATTGGCCGGTGTATCCACAATCATTGGCTGACCATGACATCGACTTTTCATGGAATGAAGCATCAGGCGAGGGTCTATAAAACTTTTCTATAATCCCCAAAGACTGGGATGCATCAAGCAAAGGCCAAAGCGCGGATGCAAGATGGCATGTACTCACACTGAATTCCCGCTTTAATAATATTTGCTGTGTTTTCACTGCTAACCGACCGTTATTGTCCTACAGATCTATTGCAAGTCAACCTGACTTTGCGCGCAGCGTTGCAGAATAAAGTAGCAAATACAATCAGCGGAGGAAATTAGAACAGATATCGAGCAGCTTAAAACATAGCATATAATTTCACTCTTCTTAACTCAGCAGTCGTTTACTACTCGTATGCATGGTCAAATGACTACGAACCATGATCGTCACTGCGTTGTCGCCCAACTTGAAGATCACGGGGACCGGTACTATCGTGGGTTTCCAAAAGAAAAATACCACGACGTTGGCCTGATTCGAACAGACGCTCCCGAAGGAACAAGATTTCTAGTCTTGCGCATTAGACCACTCTGCCACAACGCCTGAGTCCAATTTGAGTGGAGATGTTGGAGACACGACATGAAGCGGACCATCATCGCCAGACCAACCCATGCTCGAGATGTCTTTCATCAATGGGGAATCTCGAGAGTTGGGTCTATTTGCCTGTGAAAGTGAACATAGCAAGAATGACGCTGCCTTGCTTCTATTGGGTGACGTATGCGAATGAGCAACTACTTGACCCAATCTAAGCCTAAAATCCCATTAACCTATGAACTCCGTCGAGACCAAGTACCTTTGTTCAGCTCTTGAACATTTTTCCCGCGCCCTAAACTCCTGGGGTATCATGAGTTGCCCGGATCGGTCATCAAACATACTCCGTCGCTTCGTGGTCCACAATAGTACTACCAGAGTCTGGCTGACTTGAGCTCGAGTGCCGAGCAATCTCAAGCGAAGACAAACCGATTGGTGCTGTCAGACGACGAGACATGGCTCGCGGCCGCCTGGGAGTTTCTGTTTGCACTATTCGTCCTGACCCTGAGCTTTCCTGCTGGCCGGGGTCATGGGTATCTTCTCCTGAATTCCTCTTCGATGCTGTCTCTTGTGAAGATAGGACGAATCGATTGCCAAGATATGGCATGGAGAACCTCCTGGATCGTGACTCCGTTGATCTTGATATCGATTTCTTTTGGTTAGGATTGGGAGCGCCTTCGTTGCTGTCTCTTCTGGATTCAAGGTGCGCGTTCATTGAATGCGACTCGCGGACTACTTTGGCAATAAGATCGGCCATACCCATCTCGATGTGTAGTTTCAAGAGATAGGCGAGGGGGTGAAATTGTGCGTAGCTGAAAATTTTAGTATCTGTTAAGGAATCGACGAGAGGAAGTACCAACATAAGAGTATTGGGAAGAGACATTAAGCCTATCAAGATGACCTGTAACCACTTGGGTAAGTGTCGATTCAGTCGCAGTGTCACGCGCATAATAGGTACTTACGTCGAGTGACATCGACACCGCAATCATGAGAAGATTGAAGTTAAATAGCCTCGTATACTTTGTCAGGCCGCTGGCAATCAAGCGTGACTTGACGAGATAGATAAAGGCGAGGTTGAGGCTTGCGTCGACAATCAAGAAAATCGCCTTCTCGATCCTGTCCCATATCTCGTTGACATGGATGTATGTGTGATTGATTTGAAGACGCGCAGGGATCCATATGCAGAAAACGCTGATGTTAACCGCGAGCAGGATCCCAAAGACGCCCCACTTAAGCCGGCTTGCATGCGACTGAATCGGTATCAGAATCGCGATACGGTTGATGATAATTTGCATCAGACATTGGACTTGGATAGACCACAGAACAACTGGAAGAGCCGATTCGTTAACGGCGCCGCGAAGAGGTCGGTCGTACTCAATGGAACTTACGAAGGAAGAAGAAGTATTCGAAGCTATAAGGCCGTCAGTTTTGGTTTTTGGGGTGTGAATTTGCCGCGCATACCTTGCGTCAATCCTGCCCGTCAGGTAGCACCAAGATATGATGCCAATAACCATACTCGCAATCCATTCGGACCATATAAACCACACATACGTGTTGATCCGGTGTATCCTTCTCCAACTCGCCAGAGTCTGTCGGTATCCTTTGACCCCGCTCCATAGCCCGACTCCAAGCGTGAACCCCCAAAACATGCTGGCGATATTCATATCGTTGACCGAAGGAGGATGCTCCTCGTACCACGGAGGAACAAGGGTTCCCGCCATCGTGAGGCTAGATGTCGATGATCATCAGTCGATTGCGAAGGATCTTGGACGAGACGTCCACCTTCATCCCCGACCGAAGCGCAGGGACTCGAGGGAGAAGAGCGAGAATTGCTGCTGGGCAGGGAAACTTTTCCGCGAGGGCGCGAAAGTGTTGGGGCACGGCTGTCCATAAGAAGGCCTGGAACCCATTGACCGCCGCTCATCGGAACTTCTGTGCCGCGCTAGCAATGATGGCGAATAGACACGCTAGAATCTGAGGAATCAAGCTGGCGTGTGGTGGCAGTCTGGGGGAGTTTATTCGAAGGTTGGTGTGGAATGGAGGGTGCGACACAAGCGCAGTGACTGGTCTGCAGAGCAAACGCCGTCGAAGATTCCCTATCCCCGACTCGGGAACGTCAGTGCTGGCCGAACTGGATGACCTTGGACCCTGCAGGCGTCAAGTTGTCCGTGGGCAACGTTCAGACCCAACCCGTTTTAGCTGGATGCCAAGGATTTATGGGCAAATTTTACCTCTTGTGGTGTCTTGCTGCATCGAACAGACTTTCCCTGTAGCCGGTTGGCGGCCGGCAAATGAAGTATGCAGTTGCTTTTGGGGCACATGGGAGTTCGCCACGCCGTTCCAAGTGAGATGGCTGCAACGATGATCTCCGGACAGTTATGCCAGGCTCCCCTGGAGGCGGGGCTGGGAAGCTGTCGCGAGAACAAGGCACGGTCTGGATATGGGTAATGGCGCCGTTGAACGACTGCAACCTGACGGACGGCGCGGAGATCGGACTGGGCGCCGGTGCAACCGGATTGCCGCCAACGCTCAAACCTCTCACAGCCGCGTCTTCTGAAAGCCGCCAGGACTCGGGAGATGCCGTTCCAGAAAAGACTTAAGTAATAGCAAACGGGCTGGCTAAGCCTTAACAGCGGTGAATTGTCCGCTCTCTGCCCATGCATATGTGTTCACGATCTCCGGCCCGACAACACAGACACTGGGACAGCGAGTTCCCGTAGTAAGGGGCACCCTAGACTCCCTTGGGGAATTAAGCTTTGGCCTCGCAGGAACGTGCGTCACTCCAATCGAGATCAGCACGAGGGTAAAAATGTTTTAGTGTGGGAATACGAGTCAGGGTTCGCTATTGTCGTCATTGGGGAAGGACTCCAACACCACAAAGGGGTTCGTTCCAAAGTGTCCCTCCGGCGACAGACTCTGAACGGCACGAGACGGCACCGTCTCCGAGACCGAGCTTTAGCGGCTTGTGGGGGCGATCTGCCGGCCAAGCATCAGTGTTCGTTTCGTGTTCTCTCATTTGTTTGAAGGTCTGGTGTCTACGGCATCAGTTGGAGAACATTACTCTGGGGATACCTAGAAAAGGTGAGAGATCATCACGCCCATGACTCAATTATCTGATGTTCTGATGACGTCTGATAGTTGGCTACAATATTGTACTTGGTGGCTCCCCACAGGAATGTCATACATCCAACAATACCTTGGGATATCACAGAACTAGATCTGCTTTTCATTTTCATTATCGTATAACACAAGATGAGGTCTCGGGGGTAACACTGAGACTCGGCTCTGCGATGTTGTAATATTGCGGGTATCCTTGAAGAACTTTCGTCTTTGTCAACATGATTCTGCAGTGGCGGGCCTGATAGGGGGCACCATCGATGTGAGCTCTTCGCCATCTTTTACATGAAATCTTGATGTGATTAATCGACACATATCAAAATGGACTCTATCTTGTACTCTACGGCACAACTTCACTGCGGCTTGGATCTCATAATTATGTCAAATCACCCCAAACACGGAGAGACAATTGAGCAAAATGAAATCATTCTATGCTAAGCACAATGATCGTCAGCGCCCCATATTATCTTATGAATAATAAGTTGATAAAAATGTTGAATTCATTAGATGTCACTGGGATCTGGATGCTATTCTGTGGTCGGGCACCTGCAGTGTTCAATGAGGAATTGCGGAAACGTGAATCTGCAAATGTCCTATCACTTATGTCTTGCAGGGTCATTGCTTGATTGTCCAACATAGTGCATCTGACGGTTCTCAAAGTCGAATCCCTTTCTTGCGTCGAAGCGTTTTTGACTTTTTCTGTCTGCTGCCTTGAAAAGCCCGTAACACGGAAAGATCATAGCCAAAGCCGCACAATACGAATTTGAATGCAGTGCAAGACGTTGGAAAGCCGAGAAACCCCATAAACCTTATAAATTTGAGACTCGATGGACTAGCCAACGCTCAAGTTTCCAGGCCACAACATTCAAGCTGTTATGAATTCTTTTGATGACCGATTCTCAAAAGTGCTCATCCACAAGACCCAACGATAACTCAAGGAAGGGCAAGAACTGAATGTCGAGTCAATCCGAAGATCATGTCCTTTTGCTCCGATCCTTGCTGGAAGTGATGTATTGTAATCTAATACTTTCGCCTTAATCGTTATGACACTCGTCAACTCAAAAGCGTGTCTAATCTATGTATGTCTGCTACGAAACTTCATGGAAAGCTTCAAGGAAATCTTCAAGGTTCCCGCTTGGACCGGGCTAAGCGGGTGTATAGTGGAATTGGGGAAAACAATGTGAGAAACATGTGGAATATGGCTTATTATGTGTTCAGGTTTCACGTTTAACGCACGCTCCAGTCGATGTCGGCAGCACCTTATAGCAACTGCGCTCAAGGTGATACAAGAATCCTCCTGGCCTAGTAGTTTACCATGTTGATTTGCCCTCACGAGAGTCCAGCCTGATTCTTAGAGATCCATCATCTTAAAACCCAATCTAGCACATTCATCAGTCTACTTCACACAAATACAGGAGCTAACAGCAGGCGACCACGAATCAAATCGCATAATTGTATGCAAGCACATAATCTTGCACTTTCATTCGGCCGAGGCGTTCGAAGTATTGTAAGTCTGACATGCCGCTCTTTCCACGTAGTGACACCATTGGTATAAGGGCTGCCGCGTGAGTGACTGTATGACTGGTCTCAGCGAAGGGCCAGCCTCGTGCCAATGGCCCCACGCGGCTTAGCTTACAGCGATCGAATGGCAATCTCAAGCATTCTCCCGTTTTCTATATGTCCATTTTAGCTAATGAAATTAATCTTGCCACACAGGCAACAGCAAACAGCCGGGGTGAATCAGTTGAGAGGTTACCTACAGAGGAGTCATTTTAGCCGGGAAATATCACAGGCGACGGTTTTGGATAAGTCCAGCTATGGCATCGCAATAATAACCAGTCATTCGCCTGGTCACGGGATAATTGATGTACCGCAGATTGAAATAACTAAATATTGGGTGAGCGTACTGAAGTATGATTGGCTCAGATTGTAAGGGGCGCAATCTTATGTAGGACGGAATCTTGGAGGGTGCACTGGCGCCTAGTGGTTCGCACAATTACAGCCTGCTGACGATCCAGCAGACCCCGCCTTAACATCTCAGAATTCATTCATTCCACTTTCGTTCTCTCATTCATCCTAAGATTTTGACACTTTCGGTCTCGTCGCCAACCTCTGCCTCAGAGCCTCTTCTCTGCTAGTTGCCTTTGGTGAAGGCAGCCGCCCAGTGTATCAATCGCGATTTTCGGTCGCTCAACAACGACATTGTACCGAACGGGGCCAGTAGCCACTGACACTTTCGGGCGAAGGGTCCAGGTGATATTCGCCCCAGCACAAATGTGCCCTCGGCTCACGCCTTGCATTTCCGCCAAAAAGCTGCTCGTATCCCAGTCGCCTGCCTCCTCCGCGTCTTTTCGTTATTACTCTCCGTTCCGGAAGGCTCTCAGACGACAATTGAGTCCAAGTACGAGCGACGACGAGTCAAACGGGGTGCATATTGGCCCTGTTTGTGGCATCCATAAATCTACGCTACGATGCACTGCGGAAGTGACGAGCTCAAACCTGAAAATGCCGAAACCCAGAGCCATATGGTCATCAGGCTTTTCAGGCCCGATCTAGATCGATTCGAGTCTTTCCAGGATTTCTTCCCTCCATTCCTTGCTGCTTCTTGCACTTGGAAGGATGATTGGAATGAAGAGGTGCTCTTCGAGGACGTTCATGCGAAATTAGCCCCTCGGAAGCCGGGTTTCCCGCGGTTTTTGGCTCTGTGCAATTTGACAGTCGCTTTTGGCCTGCAGTATATTTGGTGCGACTCTTTCTGCATCGATTTCAACTCGCCTCTTGAAGTTTCACGAACACTTCGGCACATACAATCGTACTATCAACTAGCGCAAATATCCTTCGTCTATCTCCCAAATGCCATCGGGTACGATTCCAAATCAATCGAGCCTGTCAGAGAAGACTACCTCGATGGCTCAATGTCTCAAATGCGGTCTCCGCTCGACGTGCGATCTCCTTTATACACAATCTTTGCACTAAGACTTCGACTGTTTAAAGGCGACGGTGCTTTTGAAGGGAGTTTGGTTATTCCGACAATACAGCAGCTGATCTCGGGAGCCCTTGGCAGAACCACAGGCGACTATCAACACCAAAAGCCACTCTTGGAGATGGCTTCAATGTCAATGACAACGCATGGAAATGCCATTCCGTGCAGCTATATTGAGCGTCAGATGGTGGGCAAGGCTCCGTATTTGATTACGAACAGTGCCTCCCAGAATTACTCATGGTTCGGAACCCATTACTCCCAACTCTGGGACGCAACACCATTATCAAGTGTATGCGGATGGACGAATTCAAGCTTGAATCAAGAACAGGTGGAAGCTATAGGAGTAACACTGCAAAAGCTCGACAACGACGCCAATCATGATTTTGGCCCCCGAGACCTACATTCTAGCAGATTTAACGAGGACTTCATGAATATTGAGATAAGAATAGCAAATGAAGGGCAGCCTGACGAAATCTCAAGTGAAGATCTCACTCATCAGACGCCGCAGCGAGATTCCAGACGAGAAGCTCCAGATTGGGTTCATGCTGTTTCGGGGGGTACTCATAGAACGGACAGCCAACTTCGATCCGATTACACGCACTACAACAACACGGGGGTGCACTTCACCCCAGAGGAGAAATCCATTATGTTTCAACCATACGGAGGAGCTCAACAAAACACCAACATGGGAGCGAGCTACTCCACATACATACGTTACTGGCAGGCAGCGGTGTCGCCCGCTCCTGCAATGGTCCCTGAAGAACTTCGGATCACGGAAAACTCCATTCCAGGTGACTTCGACATCGAACTTTCTGATTGGAATGAAGATTGTAGTGTGGTATCTCGGAGTGATCAGGATAGATGGCTGTGCTTTGATGAACGAATAAGTTTGGACTCCTCACTGGATACCAACCACCCGCTTCGTACAATTATCGAAACAACTTCCCAGAAAGCTCTGAGATGCTTTACCAGTTGGAGGAAAGCACGGTGTCCGAGCTACAGTGATCCGCCGCAGCTTAGCCACCAAGGAGGGGAGCCAGCGAGTCTCCCAGGAGTAGAAATGAAGGGAAAGGAATTTCTGGAGATTGCTTGCCCCTTTTTCAAGAAGGATCCGTCGAAATACTCGGAATGCTTGAAGCGCCATCGTCTGAAGAAGATCGAAGAGGTCAAGGAGCATCTCTGGCAGCAACATCGGATACCATTCTATTGCCCCATCTGCAAACGGGACTTTCCTACGGCCAGAGGTCGAGATCGACACATCGTTGACAGAATATGTGCTATTCAAGAGGTGTTTCACTTTGAAGGTGTCTCAGACGACCAGAGGAGGCAACTATTCAGGAATCGTAAAGGCCTTGGGTTGAACAAACAGTGGTTCCAACTGTGGAAACTTTTGCTCCCTGGGAAAGCTGCTCCGTCATCGCCGTTCATCAAACCGAAGGACGGCTTGGAGGTCGTGATGTTCAGAGAGTTTTGGAGTTTCCACGGCGAGTCTCTCATCGCCAAGTCCGTAAAGCAGGCTGACTTGAAGTCTTGGGATCGCCGCGCGGAGGAACGGGACCTAGCAAGTCTATACACAGAGGTACTGAGGAATGTCATCGACCGGATCGTCAATAAACTCGACATAACTTGGAAGACCTCAAAACTTCCTCCATCAGGTAGGAGTCTTCTAGGCGGAATATTGCCTCAACTCCGACGGATACCAGCTAATTCCCACCACAGGATCCGGCTGAAAACTAATTAGCTTGGATTCTAGTACGAGCCATTTTTGGTCCACCTCGTATCATGAATGACATCCATTCGCATGGTGTCAACTACGAAGTTCTTTCTTACGTTATTTTTACCAAGCCTCGAGGGCCATAGTGTCGCTTCAGTAACGGAGGATGATTGAATTCATGCCATAGCTAAACACATGGGAGCGCCTGCCACTGCTCATCTGGATGAACCAGCATCACAGCCTGAAGTACATCTTCTCTGACAATCTTGTGGAGAACTACGGCTCAGCTCTACGCTTATGAATACACTCACTTATCCATGAGATCTCTCACAGTTGTATCACCAAATTTGAAAATGAGACAATGTCACTGTGGCCACCAAGGGTGAGGTCGAGTTTGGGTTTGCTGCTCTCGTTCTCAGAACCACAGATCCAGATATACTTGTTCACGTGGGTGAAATGTCTTCTAACCACAATCTAGTCTAGACAAAACAAATGCTATTGATATACGGTTTCTTCTACCGATCATCGGGGTATTGATCAACAAAATCTGTCTGCCCATCCAGTAACGCATCGGCATTGAGCCTCACACTCCATCTCACCATGTCAGTCATACTCTGATCCCTGAACCCATCACCGTGATTTCCAATGTCACTCATTGAGTTGAGAGGACCAGCTGCGCGATGATGATGAAAGAGAGCCGGCTGCGTGGTCAAGCAGTTGTGAGGCTTCCTTCCCTTGGCGCCCTCACAGAAGAACCTCAGAAGAATATCAACAGCATCACTGACATCTTTCAGGGCAACCTCTTGCAACAGCTTCCTCGCACCCTTCTGGCTGACGGCGTAGCCAAGTGTACAAACACCTTCCTGTGCGTGGTGAACAGCCCTGGTGTGCTCCGGATACTTCTCCTTCAGGGTAAAGGGGATGTTGAAGGTCCAGAGGTTTTTCTTCGGGGCGACAGTGACATCATTTGTGTGGATGATGCGAGCCTTCGGCACAGTCTTGCTGTCCTCGAACGGGAAGTGCATGCCACAGTGTCCGATCCAGAGGAGATCCCAGTCATCGCCGTACGGAGAGACTTTAGGTGGGATTGTGGCGGGGAGATGCTCAAAGGGGATGTCGGGTATCCTACCCAGAGTGTTGTCGATTGGCATTGGGTAGCTTGGGTCGACGTAGGACAAGGGCGCCTCCGCCAAGGGTTGGATAAGTGCTTGCGTCGACAAGGCGAAGTCGTGTAACTGGTGCCTGATTCTAATATCCCAGTCGACGTCATCTTCGAGGATGAGGGCAGAAGTCAAGTTGCGACGGACGATTCTATGGAGGAGTGGATCAGCAAAGGAGTCAGTTGTCTGGGAGGATAGGCGCGTCTCACTCTCCAAGCGCGTTCATGTGTCCCCGCCAGCAGCCAATGGCTCCATGATTGAGCTTATCATGTTCGCTCGTCTTTGGAATAGCCTTATCCGGCACCTGGTCACCGGGGACACCATCGACGAATTCGATTTCCATGTCGCTCAGAGCGGCCTGGAGAAGAACGCCATCTCGACGGTCTGTCCTTGACGGAAGGCCGATGACGAAGATCTTTTCGAACTACACATTATGTCAATACAACACCTAACTCAGAGGCCAAGATGCGACTCACACCCAATGTGCTGTTGTTAATCTTGCTCATCAAATCTGGCAAGGATGAGCTCCGCCTTTGCCGGATCTGGCCGAGGAATGGATTATGCAAGAAGAACAGAAGTGTGACAAACACAGCCCCGAGGATACAAAGATCCCTCTTGGACGTCGACCTGACGGGCATGAAATGCATCTTCATCTCCTCGCAGGAAAACAATGGGGAAAGAAGAAGAACGAGGAATTCCTAAAATTTTGCACCATGGGTTCCGCGAGTGCCGGGCGCCTCTTCTTAAAAAGCAGATTTGAGCAAACAGGCCGTATCAGGCATGATGCTGTGGGTTGTCAAATCTTACCCGGCGGGATGTATGGGGTCGGAACAGCCAGCCCCCAATGTCCAAATTTGCGAATGGCGGCTTTCCACTGATAGGCCACGATGCATGGGGGGCATATTGTGCGGCATGGCTCTCCTGCATCAACTGCGTCGGGATGCATATCCGCAGCCCGAAGCAAACACACAACTTGCAGGCGAGTTCCAAATTAACGTGGAGATAAGGGGCCCGGAGCAGAGGGAAGAAAAGGGGAATGATTTGATTGTTTGCTTTGCCTCACGGAGCTGAGTTTTGGTTGTGGTGTTGGACCTGAAGCGGTTAACGCCATCGCTTGGCAATACGAGTTTGTGTTGGTGCAAGTTGGGTTAAACTGCATGCGAAGTGGGTCTTTCAACCCTAGTGATTGGACCATGAGGAGACAGCTGAATCCCAAGCGCCGTAGCCGTTTTCCAAACCATCGGCAACGCGATAAAGCCCCCTTTGGTGGTCTCCCACTATTGAAAATCCACATTAGCTTTTTGTGTTTAGTTTTAAGCTTGAATTCTCTACGAAAGTCCAGATATCGTGACTCGAGGATATGCTACGATCGCAGTGGTCCCCTTAAGATGACCTCGACGGGCAAATGGTTGCTTGCTTTTTCCAACAATGTCGGTGTCAACCCTGGCTTATCGCAGCAGGCTGCAAATTGCGCCTCGACGATCTGCGCACGTGGTTGGTCCTGTTGAGCAGGGTGTTGCTGTTTGTTGTTCCAACATGATACCAAGGAGTGGACCAGGGTCCCAAGCTGTCGGGTTCAACTCAGCAAGGACCACGATCAAGCCGGAGCATCTTAATAAAAGAACAAATGTCAGAGTCAACGGCTCTCCCTCTCATTTTGCGGGAAAGCAAGCCAATTCAACATGCTCTTCCTTGCTGTGTTACTGTTCACCACTGTCCCTTTGGTGTCTTCCCAGTTCCTCAACCCGTCTCAGAGTAGGGAGCTTTGGAGAATCGGGCAGACACGGAAGGTTCAATACAACACCAAACTCGAGAAATACACCATTGCCCTTTGGCAACAGGCCATTGCAGGAGGTTCTGCGACTCTGGGACCGATAATTGTTGGTAAGAGTGGACAGAGTTGATTGCTACACAAGATCACATCTAACTTCAGTCCAGAGACCACAACAGGTCCAAAGAGAGAGTTTGAATGGAGGGTTGACCTCGAGGAACTCGAGTTGGGCGCCTCAAATGTCTTCTTCTTTTGGCTCTTCGAGGGAGACAAATCCGTCCAAGGACAAGTGAAGAAGGGACAGGCCTTTTCTTCAGCCTTCTTCA
This sequence comes from Colletotrichum gloeosporioides, assembly GCF_011800055.1. Classification (NCBI taxonomy): domain Eukaryota; kingdom Fungi; phylum Ascomycota; class Sordariomycetes; order Glomerellales; family Glomerellaceae; genus Colletotrichum; species Colletotrichum gloeosporioides. The sequence continues at coordinate 305,553 of NW_025544672.1, read as the reverse complement.
ACATCACCGATGAGCCCGAACCGAGCAGCTCTTCCTCCGTCAAGTCTTCGACAACCCGATCATCAACCTCGTTCGCGTCCTCTTCCGAGCTATCTTCCACATCGTTAGTCTCGACGACGACAGAAGCCGAGTTGACCACGACTACTCCAGAAGCGCCTGCAACAACACAGGCGCGTGTCTTGCCAACCGCACAAGAGCCAGGGCCGACAGACAAGACGAAAGCAGGTGACGCGTCAGCGAGCAACGTCCCAGAAGTCACTGTTGCAGACCCAAACAGTCTTTCTGTTGGGGCTCAAGCGGGCATAGGTGTCGGAGTAGGGCTCGTCGGCGTGACGTGCGTTGTGTGTGTTATGTTGTGGTACAGGTATCTCAAAAAGAAGCAGCAGACGATTTCCGAACTCCATGGTAGCACGACCTTCCCACAACTGCCTGGATACTCCAGAAGTCACGGTGTTGGGGGTGAGGATCCAAAATCTCCCGTAGATAAGCCAGGTTATTATGTGAACAAGAGGCCTGTGGAGATCGACTAAGGGTTCAGTGACGGAAGTTAATATGAGGTGGTTGAAGTTGTTCAACAAACTACGCTGGACGTGTGTTGTCCATAGCTGGCTTTCAATAACAAATTCCTACAACTTTTGGCATTAAGCTCAAGTACAAGTCCATACACACGTCAAATGCTCGTGCTCGGATATCCGACATCGCCGGCCGGAATCGGAGCCCATCTCGGCGGCATGCGAGAACATTGCCTGCTCAGTGGCGACCGACAGTTTTCAAGAGCAATGAAGATCCGACTACTTTTGAATCGGGCCGACCCCAAGTGGCATGATGTAGGTCGCCCAACGAGATCAAGATCAAGTTTGCACTTGATTTGTGAAAAACCCAAACGGGTGTTGGTCTCAATCACGCCATTCGTTTCATCCAGGCCGCCGACGAGCCTCATTCTGCGTCCTAATATTTTGCCCTTTTTGGCAAATAGTTGAATCATTCGATCAAGCGATTTGTTCTCGACAGGTCAGCAACCTGGATCAGGGTCCTTGTGGGTGGGACCACGACACACTAACCCCAATTTCCCAAGATGGCAGTTTCCTAGGTCGGTGATGAACTTCACAGTTGAGGCAGGCAACGATCGAATGACGATCTTCAGTCTTTAAACATGACTACAAACTTGGAAGTGCTCTCTTTTTCACCATCCCATCTCTCAGCCTTCGATCAACACCAAAACGGTCTTCCATTTTTCAGCACCAATATGTCTCGCATTCCGATCATCTACTGCGGAGCTCATCCGGACCTGTGCAACCGCATTGCCGAGTTGATTGCAGACAAGTATGAGGGTTCGTAACATAGTATTGATTGAGAAGAAAGCTGTCTAACCATGAACAAGTGGTCCACATCGCCAACACCCGGGCTACTGCTGTAGCTGAGCTGCCTGCCCTGCTGAAGGGAGAAAATGTGAAGCCAGCTTCTGGCTTGGGCAGTCAGAGTGGAGCCTTGCCTGTCGCAGCTGTCGTTGGGGGGGCTTTTACCAACGAAGACCTTGAGGCTGCGAAGGCGGCATGTGACCCGGTGAAGCAGATTCCCTGGTTCAAAAAGGTCCCTGCTGGACCTGGTGCTCCTCTGGCGGAGGTTCTGGCCAAGGGAATCTCAGAAAAGTTGAGTGAGGAGTTTAAGAGCGGTCTGCCAGCACCTGGGGTTTACTGGTGGTGAAGCTTCTGGGCAATTGCGATGTCACTGAACGGCAATGCAAACATGGCTGCCGATGAGGGAGTGAAGCAGGATGGATTTGATCATGCCCCAGAAGCATAATCACCTACGATCGATTTATTTTAGCTGCTCTTGAGAAGAAACATTGGCTGTGTTATTCATCGAGTGATGGATGATGATTGTGAACTAGAGCGTAAGAAAACTCTCAATTTTAGTTTTCGTTAATACTGAAGAGTAGTATTAGTCTACGAAGATAAACTTTTAAGGGCTTGAGAATTTGTTTACCCACGCCCTAGTACTAGTGTAAACGTACAGCTATGTAGGCTAGAAAGATATTAAAGATTCTGAGATGTATAATAGGCTTGTCTTTAGGTATTGCTGGTCGATGATCCCCTGAAGCGCAGCGCTGCTGCCAAATCGAACAAGCCAAATCTGGCCTCGGGCTTGTCGATTCGAGGCCCTCAGCAACATGCGCTCGCATCATGGATGGTTTGCCCCTCACCGATAGAGCTGAGTGATCTGCAGCTGATTTCGGGCTCAGCACGAAATGTCGGCAACGCAAGCTGAAATGCGACGAGTTCAAGCCCGCCTGCGGGTAGTGTGTCAAGTATGACCGAGGATGCGTCGTCTCGGCGGCCTCGATGGTCCGCAACTTCATGGCTTCATCTTGCTGCATCTTTTCCACTTTCTTACCTCGTTCCTTCCACATCACCAGAACGCTAATACAAATGTTCCAGTAATTAGGAAGCGCACCTCTCTCACAGAGAGAAAATGAAATGCGTAATGCTGCTTGACTGAGTAGGACTCGTGAAGATGTCAGAAATACAGGTAAGATGATACTGAGTGAAGGCCTTATATGTTGACAATTGCATATGAAAACTCCATTACATATGTTCTAGGTGCTGAAAACCTTTGGTTACATATCTCGTAGATGTTGTTCAGTCATCATCATTACTTGCTCAAGAATATAATCATGATATGCTCGAATGCCAACCAACGCTGAGCTGATGCCCGCTAAGTCCTCAGGTGCGTATGTGTGTGTGTGTGTGTGTGTGTGTGTGTGTGTGCATACAGAATGCTTTTCGTCATTATCGTCAATGGCGTTTATCATTCAGCTTTTCAAACCAATGAACCCATTCGATGGTCCGCTCTCTCGCTGTTGGTTTCGGTCGCGGTGGTGGTGTGTCGTTGCTCATTGGGAGGAGCGGCTCGTCAGGTTTCGTCCTTGCAAATGTGGTCCCCAACTGTCTCCATGTCTTTACCAAGAATCCCCTCCTGTTCGGGTGCGACACATCGACGATCAAGAGCGCAGTCAGCGTCAAAGGAATGCCAATGGCAAAGAAGAGCCAGAAGCTCATCGTGGCCGCGGAAAAGTCTGGGGAGATGCTGAGGAGGCTGGAGGTGAAGTTGAGCGGGATAAAGATGGTCGCTAGGCCAGTGAGTCGGGTCAAGTGCCCATTCTTTTGCTGCACTGCTCGCTTGGCGTCCTCGGTGTTGACACCGTTCACGGCGATGTTCTCGATCGTGCGGATGCGAGCTTGGCTTTCAGTCATTAGCTGCTTCAAATTCCTGAAATCCGTCCAAAGAGCTCGGATGCCGCGGTTGTCCTCTTCCGCAATAGGCTGAGGAGGTAGGTTATCCATCTCAATGATGGCGCCGCTGGGTTGCATCCCCCCGATAGGTGCATGAATCTCCGGAGGAAATAGGCGCGCTATGGCGTCGCTGATCATAGCCTGGTAGTAGCCAATGTTACGACGCCATGGAGATAGCTTCTTGATGATGTTATCGATGTTACTGATGTTGTCAGCCCAGTAAGGCCTCTCGAATTCCCACTCGATCTTAGTGAGAGTGACCGTGACATATTTCAAGGCCCGCAGCCAGTCAACGATGATCAAGCGATACATTCCGAGGGCGATGTTGCGCTCGTCTTTGCGCACCAGATCGAGCTCGTGGGCAGCCATGCGCTGACTCCAATACACGACGTCTTCGTACAACGTTCCTTGTGGAGGTGCATCGAAAGGCTGGGTTTCATTTTGCAGCCATGTCTTCATGGAGGGAGTCTGTTGGAATGGACGATAACCACCCCATATAGGCGTACCTCTGGAGACTGTAGGATCGACAAGCAAGATGGCTGTAGGTGGTTAGCCTTTGGCTGACGCAGCGCATAAATCGAACAAACCAGTGACGAGTTCAGACGGATCCTTGCGTGGTTTCCACCACAGCGAAGTTTTGGATCGCGTCAAGGTGATGCTGTCACCAAGCTTGTCCAGCAGACCGTCTTTCAAACGTCTCCGGCTCCTATCGCTATCGATACGGCGCAACACATTGAAAATGCCACTGTCGTACTCGGCCACTTCGAAATCTGCCTCGGTCTCGAAGTATCGAGCTCGCAGATACTGCAAAGTGAAATAGTTGCGTTGACGGGCATCGACATCCAGGCTGGGAAGATCTACCCACGGGTCACGGGGACTGTGGAACAAATAGTCGTCGATGTGTGACCGGAAAAACTGAGGATCAATATCGTAGAAGGAACCCAGCAACTCCACAAGATCACGGGAGAGATCCTCGGCAACGATGAGTCTAATTTGGGCAGTGGCGGAGGTTTGCGGTTGATGGCACAGGAAGTGCCCCAGCCCGGGTACGTCATTGATGAAGTCCTGTGATTTCTTGGGCTGGTTGTCCGTGTAGTCAACGACGCAAACACGAGATCGCTTTGCTCGCTCTTCTCTATGGCCTGGCTCCTTTCCTGGGAAACACTTCAGATATTTCCACTTCCATCCAGGAGCCGAGATAAGCCAGATGGGGCAATTCTTGCGAAAGACTCTTGATATATCTCAGATACGGCTTTGGGCTGCGAGGCGGAGCGTCAGTGGAAGTACTCTCATTTCAAAGAGTAAGAAGACGGACTCTTTGATTTCCCACTCTGATTTGCATTTGACGCCTTCGTAGAGATCGCCAATGTAGTATGTGTTCCCAGCGGCATCGGTATGAGGCAGTATGGCATATTCTTTCCCCGCCCAGTCCTTCCAGTGTTTTTTCTCGTGAGGTTCTAGGGCGATGATCTCCCGGCAGAGGAGTTCATAGTTGATGCCCTGAGCCATGGCGGAATGGCCGTCTGGTGGAGGATGAACTTGGCCTTCGAAATCCATTTCCTTGGAGCGGACCGGACTGGCGGTGGAAAACGTTTGAATCATCCTGGAGGCTAGCACGAGAGAACTGACACTAGTGATGGCGTGGTAGAGGAGATGAAGGAAGCAGATGTGAGACGGCGGAGCGAGAAGCCATAGTCTTGACGGGGTGGAGACTCAACAAGAGCGCCCAGCGGCTGCATGGTGTGCGCTGGCCGACGAGCTTGATGCAGCGTGAGCCTGCAGAGGTGGAGTTTGGGGCTGCAAGGGAAGCAAGCCTTGGACGGGGCCATGGATACCGTGAGCAGCAGCAGTGGGCGGCGTCACAAAATCCATCATTCGCTGGGTAGAAAAAAGTGACGATCTTTGCGTAGGATATCTGGTTGGCTGAACCCCAACCCCGTGCCCTCAAGCAGTGTAAAGTCACAAAGCGGGCGCACTGGAGGAGCCGCCCGACTCCATGCACGGGTGCGGGCTGACTATTATGCTGACTGCATAGCACAAGTTGCCTTGGTGTCAGCCTTCCATGCAACGTCCCCCTCGGACCACTCGCAGCTGCCTGCAATTCTCGGTGGGGAATCCCATCCGGGCGCTCATCCTCCTGCTTCCATCTACGGTGCTGCCTACCTTAAGGTCAATTGAAGTATGGACTTGGCGGCATATTGAATTTAATACAATTAGATGAGCAATTCTCCCAGTACTTGTCAGCAAGGAAGCTCTGCCACAAACAGGTCCTGGTGGTTTTGGGCAGTTTTGAGGTAGCTGTAAGCGCCGAGTAGCATCGGGAATGCATTCAAGGAAGTGAAACTCCGCGCGGCTACGGCTAATAGTAGGACCAGGAGCGGAAGACGCTGCGCGTTTTGCAATCAGCTTTGCTCAGCATTGGAGGTGAAGCCTTGATGGGCGTTCAGGCAGCAGAGACAGGAGTATCCTCATTATTCTTGTTAAAGACTGTGAAGTGTTGGTAAGATTGCAGTATTGAGCGACAACAAGCAAAGCTTGCTAAAGCTGTAATTGGAGGTAGCGGACGAGATGAAGTAGTCACCAAATGCCCTACTATGTTCTCTATGTAAGACAAGACGGTGACAGTGCCAATGAAAATACCGATGAGGCAGGGAACTGAGAATCTATCTGACGTTGCCGAAGAAATATGAGAAGAAATTACATGCACTTACCTCTAGTTGCCCGCGGGCAGTGAGACTGGCTGGGCCAATGAAGGAATGACAAATTGTTCCAGCCGCAAGTGATCGTGAACCAGGGCGCAGGCAAACTCAATTGGGCCTTTTCGTATAGACCGAGAAGTAGCGGTAATCTGTGAAGATAGACTTTGTCCAGAACTCAAGAACATTTTGCCCACTCCCTGGCACCGGTATGAACGCACAGCTGCACAGGCCAGAGAGATGTTGAAGATTCGGAGTTGCATGACAGGCTTATCCATGGGTACCACTGCAGTAGTCTGCGCAATATCTGCTCTCATAAACTCTGCAAAATGGCCCGAAAGGCAACTTGACTCGGTTCTCCCCCGCACGAAACGTGCGAAGGACGAAGAGGATCAACGGAGCCGGGGCGCCACCGGCTTGGCATACGGGTTCGCGCCCACCGGCCCGCACCGCCCTACCTCCGACATTCAAGACCCGCCGCCGTCAATCATGGCACCACTCAAGCACTTCATAGTTGGAATGAGAATAACTTGACAAAAGAAACTGTTCAAATATCAATACGCTCGGTCTCGCTTAATGAATCTTGACTGTTGACCATTTGGTTTTATTACCCGATCGCATGATTAGCTAGGCCTAAATTGTTAGACCGCTAAAGAAACTTTGGGATTCAACGCAACTCGGAACTCTCGGACGGGACTACTCCAGACTAAGTCACAATTGCAAAGGTGCACATAGCTTTACTACTGCACATGGGAATTCAACATGCGATTCCCAGTACCCATGCCCATGCGCCTCACGCTTTGGGGTCGAAAAGATCTTATCACCCGATAAACACTGAAAAATAGGGTTGCGCTTGACTGACAACCTTGGACAACCTTGGATTAAATACGTGGTGGGAATCGCTCATCATTGCTGCAAGCTCCTGACTGTTATCTCTTTGAACGAATAATCGCTAAAAGACACTAAACTCCATCATGATATTGATACCGCTGGCAATCGTTTTCAGCGCGGCTGTAATATACGCTACAATTCGTGGGATATATCTGCTATGGTTTCATCCGTTAGCAAGGTATCCTGGGCCTAGAATTGCTGCCATATCCAATCTGTGGTACATTTACGCCTGGTATGCCTTCCTCTGTGACTTTATGTAGCATCGGAATACGGCTGACCAGGAGGGCTCGACTAGGCTCTCCGGAAGATATCCTTGGATAATTGAACAGCAATTTCAGATTTACGGTACCATAACACACACCACCTCTCACGAAACCCCATGCTGACTAGATCAGGCGATGTCGTTAGAATTGCGCCAAACGATTTAGTGTTTCGTACACCACAAGCCTACAAAGACATTTATGGAAGCACCGTTAGGCGGCGAGAGATCTTCGTCAAAACTGATATGCAAGACTTGTCGGAATTTACTGGATTTCCCGACCTTGGTGTCGCCGCTGAGAGGAACCCGGAAACTCATGCCCAAGTGGCACGCGCACTGCAGCCATCCTTTAGCTCGCGCGTGCTCCATGGCTGTCATGACGTGATTCACCAGGTTGTTGATGAGTTTGTCACACAACTTGAGAGACGAGGCGAGGTTAACTTGACAGAGGTAATTCCACGAAGATAAAAACTACATAATTCGCACCGTTGACGTCAGCTAGTGGGTCGACTACTTCGCCCATGACATTTCCGGCGAGTTGGTGTATAACAGGGAGGCGAAAATCATGAAGTCAGGTGAGACTCTTGTTTGATTACATAGAAGACCATTGGTCAACTCAATTTTCCCATCATAGGAGATCCAACACCGGATGTAATCGCATCGCGGAAAATGTCATATCTGGGAGCAGTGATCGTGGCACTGAAACGGTTTCCCCTCCTGAAGTTCCCTCTATTCGTTTGCTTGATTCCATGGGCTTTAGCATCTGGCATATCCACCTTCGGCAAAACTGTCCAAGGGTACGCACGCGCGCGTATTGCAAAAGATGGCAAAGTCCGACATCTAGATCTCTTGGAGCCCATCATACCCCCTGAGGGGTCAATCGTATCACAGGAAAGCAAGAAACGCAGCGACGACTGGATCGTTGCCCAAGCCAACTCACTCATGGCAGGAGCTTTGGGTCCGGTCACAAACGCCATTATTTCGTCGATTCTACTTTTGTGCAGTTCGCCAGAGACAATGAAGCGATTACAAGAAGAAGTCCGGGCCACATTCGAAAGCTACGAAGACATCACAGTGGAGGCCTGCCAGTCGGCGTGTCCCTACCTTAATGCCGTGATTGAGGAGGACTTGCGTCTTGTGACACCAGCACCGTTTGGTCTGCCAAGATACAGCCCAGGTGCAGATGTCGATGGTCATTTCGTACCTTCAGGGGTACGTCACTCGTATCCGTCCGTTTCAGAGTCTGAGACTTACTGTGAACATAGGTCACTGTACAGACTTGTAACTTCGCGGCAGCTCGCAGCCCTGATTATTATTTCTTACCACGAGAGTTCCACCCGGAGAGATTCTTACAAGAAACCCATCAATGGTATGATCGACGCTTCAGTAACGACACTAAGCACGCCGTCATGCCCTTTTCAATCGGCCCACGTCGGTGCACTGGCGCAACCATTGCGTACACCGAGCTACGCCTCATACTCGCCAAATTGGCATGGGCACTTGACGTAGAGCTATCTGCTGCGGGCAAGAAAGTGACTTGGGAAGAGGACGTGAAGGTCTACGCAACATACCGTTTCCCAAATGTGTGGATCAAGTGCGAGAAGGCCAAATTGGTGTCTTTAATTGCCTGAGATACCAAATCCATGGCTTAGTCATTTGCGCTTGAGGGTAAATTCGGCGCAAGTCTATTACACCGTACAGGCAGATCGTAGATTTTGATATCAAGTCAATTCTCCCTACATAAGAAACTACGTGTATCTCGGTGTCGCCTGGCCGCTACTAGACGCCTCTCCAGATGCTATTGTGAGGTCACAGATCAACGAATATGTGCTGAGCCTTGTCTTAACGTCCTCAAAGACTTCCCATCCACACGCTTGTATCTTCTAGCCACGCAAGCCTTATGCAAAGTAAGACCAATTGCTCGATTTGCCCTGGAGATAAGCATGCTGACTCAGGCCCTCGGGGATTATATGGACGCCTCGACAAGCGTTGATCAAGATCCGATGAAGCCGGAGCACCGCCTGATGGTTATTTGCATCCCGGCCAACAGTTCTGTCTTTCTGTCATTCGAGTAGACACGGTATTATTGAGGCCGTTTCTCGCCACACATCATGCTTTGATCATAACTATCAACTTGACCAGGACCGGAGACTAGAGTTCGACAGATATTTATAAGTTATCAAAGCCGCAATGGAGTGTTAAGGGCATTAAGGGCCTGACAACCTTACGGCTTTTCCCGATGTCATCTCGGTTTCTTGGTTAATCAGCCACTAGCATCTCCTATCAGGGAACGACATAGAGATAGAACGTATCAGAATTGGTTTTCGTACCTTGGGAAGATCTATCCAGAGCGCCAGGAATGTAGAAGTGCTATCTCTAAACAGTTCTGGCCTTGTCAGAGGCACTTTCAGCTTTGTAAAGATGCATTTGATCATGCGAGCTATCAACCAGACTATGCATTTAGCAAGATGATTCTAGAAACTTAACGAACGGGAGCACCTTCCAGATGAAAGCACGGCATTTCTCCAGGATCCACTCATTGGCAAGTAGGCATACAGCTGGATGCCGCAAGAAACACAACGGAGCAAGTGATTTGCAATAGACAAATGCAGGTTTTCTTCGCTCTTGCACCTTTTCATACGACTCACAATGCAACGAAAATGTATGCCATGTGCTCAAAAAGCCACGAAAGGAATTCGATAAGAAGCTTTTATCAATTCTTTCTGGGCATGGAGGAAGACGTCGACTTCGGATTCATGTTTCTTGCATAATGTATTCACATCTGAATTATTAGGGTTAAGGGGATAGAAGCTTGAGAACTTCTTGGCAACCGCTAGATAGCCTGCCGATTTCCGACGCTGTTTCCAAAGCCACGATATGAACTTCAGCCGCAACTCATTGATAGATATTATCGCTAGAAGTTTCGCACTATCTCGGAATGCCGTCTGTTGACTTGTCATTTGTAGGGCTGGATCATGAACCCCACCTAGATATGGATCAACCGCCCTTCAAGGGTGCTGTTTGGGAATAGCGGCAGGTCAACGGGATCACCCGCTGCCAAAAGATTGCGCGATAGAAAATAAGCGGGGGAATACGAGTATCTTCATCGCAGGATAGGTGAAAGAACGGAATTTCAACCCGCTTGGAGTTCTTCTGAACCTGCTGTTTCTTCCGTCTATGTTCCGTCTTATCATCAATTTGCAGCCCTTGTGTTGAAGGAACTACTTGGCCCGTTGTCGTACAGTGTGTTGAAGATACTACCTGCAGTTGGGAGACTTACGCCTCTTACGTCGGGTCGAATCGAAGCCTTAGAATTTTGTTGCCTTTCTCGAAATTTTTACCAAGATCGCAGCTAATAATATCGCGAAACCGAGACCGAAGAAAAGAGTATACGCCACCAAATCTGCGCACGGTCGAACTTGACGCTTTACCCTCAGCCCTGACATAAGATTCAGCTAAATAAGACGCTCTTTTTATATCGGACAGACAACTACGGTATTCGGCACGCCAGAATACTGGGGATTCATCGGGTACTGACTTGACATGTCCCGGGACGAACGGGAACTAGTCTTTAGCCACTTGTCATGGCTCTTGGTGCACAGACTCTCTGAAGGTCCCGGTGTTGGCGCAGCGCAACACTCACAGGGAGAGAGAGCGACTGAATACACGCATATCCTGGCAATGGGATCAGTGGGTTTTCTTAGCAAAGTTTAAGCTGTCAGTTGCAAGAATTCATCCCATCCTCTCTCTGGGCGGGGATCCGCCTTAAATTGCATTCCACTTCAGCTGTCCCAGATTTAGAATGTCATCGATCATGACTCCAGTCGTACGTACGTGGACCAAAATTCTTCTTCGACTTTCACACTGCCTGTTATTCTTCGCAAGAGGATTGGGCCAAGCAGAAATGGTGCGAGAATTTCCGCATCTATCCCGACTCTACTTCACAGAATCCGTTCGAGGGTCAAAGCTGCATACGATGTGTAAAGATGTCCCCATCTGATTCCCTGAGTCACAAACCTGTCACTAACCTCCTATTGAGTCGGGAGCATGAATTGACTTCGGCGGGGCCGTCTCCCCATGTTCTAAAATCAGTACAGGGCATTCTGGTTGTGTTCCAAATCCACACACCCCCCGCATTACCCCTAAGAGACATTCTAACTGGATATACTGCATAGTGCTCTTGGCCTAAGAAGGCTAAGTTAGGGAAAACTAACCAGGTATCAAGGGTTCTGCCTAACAGGACACCCTGCTTCAGCGGATGGCGACTTTAAAGAAATTGCTTGTACGGTTGGCAACTCATGCCATCCGTGGAGTATGTCATAGATGGTGATCAGCCAGTATATAACACTTGGACTCAGTTCGCATTTTAGAGTTATCTCGATACCCCAAGCACTAGTCACTCATTTCTTTTTGCCTTCAAGCAGCTCGCGCGCAGCTACCACCTAATATCTGACCACATTCAATCTTTTAGCTCAATATGCTTTTCCAACACCTTTGCGCTTATCTGCTCGCGGTCATCCCGCTGACCTCCGCGGCAGTTATCCGTCCATTCGCCGTGAGTACCCATCAGCCCTGATCGACAACTAGTCGCTAACAAAAACACAGAACAACAATGCCTACTGGGCGGACGTCACAAAATCGCGAGGTGGCCAGGTGTGGGACTTTGCCGTTTACGGCGACGGCTACGCCGAGTTCGACGATGACGGCGACCGCAAGAACCTCGACTACGTGGAGATCGACACCACGGCCAAGCGCCTGACCGTCCACAACGCCCAGAACGCGTTCGACACCACCAAGCCGCGCCTCAAGATGCGCGAGGTCCTCAAGGAGTGCTGGACGCTGACATCCCTTCAGCCAGCCGAGCTGAAGGAAGTGGCGGGCACCTGGATCCAAAACGACGACATGAACAAAGCCCTCGCGGACTGCCGCACGGAGTTGAACAAGGGCCCCAGAGGAAGTTTCGAGGTGTCGGCTACGGATGGTGGCAGCGCTCAGCAGGCATGCTGGGCCAGGCTTGGAAAGACCATCTTTGCCTCCTCCATCACGGGCGCCATTGCGGACTTCGACATCAACAAGAAGCTTCTCAAGGTAGAGGTGACAAACTCGTGGACAGGAGATGACCTCCTCTTTACTTTCTCTGCTTGATGGGTGATGGCGGACAACGTATAGAGACCCATAAAACTGTAACAAGAGGTCTGCGGTAGAGATTCCTGGAGCAGTTTTCAAGTAGTTGCAATATACCCAACAGACCCTTTCACTCGTATCCGCTGCTCGCATCATGATCTTTGTCTCCTAGTCGACGGAAAGACTTTCTTCTCATCAGAGCAATGTGAACATTGGCAAATCTTGCCTCGCTTATGTTTGATGTCGAATTTGACGCCGACGAAGAAGTACACCGCATCTGCGCGCCTGGAATCATTGTAATCAAAAAATAATAACAATAGTTTGAATATTTTTAAAACTTGGTATCTTTACAACATCATTGCCACCGCCAAACCGAAGCCAACCAGGCTTCCCACAGCCTCAACCCGAGCGCCGGCCGCTGTAGGCAGAGACGGCGTGCTCGTCGTAGCGGTCCCATTACGGCCACGAGCCCCAGTGGGAGCCGGCGGTGTCGGGGTCGACGTGTCAATCAACAAAGTCGTCGGCACAGTCATGACGGTGGTCGGGGGCAGGATAGCCGAGCCATCATCACTGGTGACCGGCGCCGCGGTGGGAGCCGAGGTAGGCGCTGAGTCCGGAGCGGAGATGGGGACGGACGCGGGCACTGAACTCGGGGCCGCACTCGGCTTCGCGGAGGCTGCCGGCTTTGAAGGCTGGGCCGAGACGGGCGTGGTCACGTTCAGCTCGGTATTCCACGTCGCAAGGACGCACTGCTTCATGAGGTCGTTGTCCGTGTAGCTGTTGCCGGACTTCTTCGGCGTCAAGCTGAGGACATAGTCGGTGCCGAAGCTGCCGGCGGCCCACCCGACGAGGCCAATGAACACATCTGAGTTCTGGTTAATGAAGGTGTTTTGCGCGCAGAAGGCCGTGAAGCACTGATGTCCGTCAGCCCTATGCTCTCGGTTGCGTCGATCATACGGGAGCAATATCTGAAACTTACCGAAGAATCACTCGACGCTCCTGTCTCGCTGACCAGCCCCTTGCGGCCGTTGGACCGCAGATACTCAGCAACAGTCCTGAAACTCTCCACATTATCCGTCGTGCACGGCTTGTGCGTGCCGCTGTTGTCCTCGTCCAGGTACTTGTGCACGTCAATGATCAGGTTGTCGGTAGTCCCGTCGGGGTTCGTGATGGCCGTCAACGCATCCGCGCTGCCGCTGCTGACGAGGAACTCGGCCGAGTTGAAGTTGGTGCCGGGCAGCAGGATCATCTGCTTCGTCGCGCCGGCGCCGCGAATCGCCGTGACGACCTTCTGGCAAGTCGCCGCCCAGATCTTGACGTCGAGGTCGTGGGGCTCGTTCATGAGCTCGAAGACGACCTTCTCGTTGTCCTTGTACTTCGTCGCCAGCTGCGTCCAAAGAGACACGAACTGGTCGTCTGTCGGTCCTCCCTGACCGATGATACCGCCGTTCCATCGCGCAAAGTTATGGATGTCGAGCATGCAGTAGGCGCCAGTCGCGAGGCACTTTTGCATGACTTGGTCGTATTTGCCCAGGTTGCCGGCGTTGAGGGTGCCTCCGAGCTGGTTGTTGACGAGGAACTGCCAGCCGACAGCTGAAAGGTGTTAGTGGGATGATTATCCATGGCAGACTAGAGGGTGCATACGCAGGCGGAACATGTTAAGATTGTCATCGTTGACGAAGTGGTTCATCTGGCCCTCGCCATCACCGCCGCCGAGAGAGCTGAGAGGCAGCTGGGTCTTGCCGGTAGGGCAGCTTCCCTGTCATGGATCGTCAGCATCTATCACCACCACCAGCCCTGACATCATGACTTACATCGATCTCACAGCCAAAGTCACCACCGGATATCGCAACTCCCTAAAGCCAAAGTATTAGATTTCGTCCCATGTCTCGCAGATCATATGACTTGCCAAGAACTGCACCCTCGCGACCGCCGCCGCCGCCAACCCCAAAAGCGTGAATGTCTTCGAGACCATATTCGAACCTGAGCGAATGAAAAAGAAGCGAATGTGAAAGTAGACGGTTACTGGGTAACCAAAAAGAAGGGATTCAATCCGAAGAATGAAAAGAAAAAAACAGCGCGTGGCCTGGAAGAAGCGAAGGTACAGACGCAAAAGGGGCCTTGGTGTTGCAGCAAACTCCCAAAAGGAGAACCAGAGGTCGTTCACACACGGGACAGGCGGCGAGCCGCATTACATATTCTCTCCTTGCCCCTCGGTGGGATGACCATGGAACACCCACGCATAAGAATCGATCATAGGAAAAATGCTCGTGCACCCAAGAATAGCAGCTTCCATACGACCATCATTTGCGAACGTAGACGGCAGAGAGTGGATATTGTTGGCTCCTGTCCCCCAATCGTGCGCACCCGGGCTGAGCGAACAACGAGAGAAAAGCCAAGCCCCAGGCATGCCATCTGATTGATGGTCGTTTCTGTGCGACAGATTCATGCGGCGAGCGCCACGAAGCCCGGTCGGACGAGGGCCTGCATCAGACGGTGGGAGTTTCATGTACGGACACCAAAGCCAGGGGATCCCGCGGGTCCTTCCCCAGGGCGAATACCACCTAAGCAAATCGAAAGAAGACCAGACTAGGCATTTTTCTCTCTCTTCTGCACTGACGGGTTGCCGAAGCAGTGGCACACTGCCCACATTGTGTGGAAATCAAGCGATTGGCGATGGGGCTCGCGGGGGATTCGACGCCACGGATGGATCTTTGGGGATGGTCTCGAGCCTTGGCCGGAGAGTGCGACTTCAAGCAGGTTAGATCATGAGCTGCGGGAGAGCGAAAAGATGTGTCTAGAGGCGCTGGGGTCTCGGGCTGGCCGGGGTGCGGCAGGATGACCCGCCGGTGCGGCGAGTCGAGTGTTCCAAGTCAACGGTTTGCAATTGAATGCGGCTTGGATTTGATTGCTGCGAATGGAAGTTGCAAACGGCGTCAGCCCCAATGCGCCACTTCAATGTCACTGTGATTTGAAGGATGATGGGCGATCAATCGACCATGTTCATGCTGAGCGCGCGATGGGCTCAGCTGACTCGGTGACAGAAGGGCGACAACATGAGCCAAGAGACAGTCGAATCAACAAACGGCAACCGATTCTCGGCCCGATGGCGTTGGTCGTATTGCTCGGGATGTTTGCTTCGTACTCATGAGCGACGTCACACGGCAGCATCGCAAAGTGACCTTGCGTTCATCGTAACCTCTTGTCATGGATACGTCTTCTTGTCAGCTCCATTCTGGCACGAGCCTGAAGTGCAACGGCGCGAGCACTGGTGACTAGATTGCGGGTGTTGGTCGACATCCAGGGGCAGCCCAGCAAGCCACGAGAGCCTCTAAAACTAGGGCGCCGCCGCTAGAGAGGGCTCAAAGACACACATGGCGTTTAAAATGTCCGTGACAGCCGACAGAATGTTACGCTTGTTGGTTCCTCTCCTTTGTCTCGCAACAGCTCGGATCGAAGACTGTAACGGCGCCGTTTGTGGCCTTCGAGAAAGTGAAATGTTGTGTTGTGCTGTGTTGCCAGAGGGAGAACTCTCCGCGTTCGAGGCGTTCGGGAACCTTTGCCGACGCGTGTCCCAACGGCTCGAACCCCCCTGGCATGCAATCAACGCCAGACCGAATGAGAAGATCTTGATCGTCTGCTGAAAAAGAAAAAAAACTTCCGAAACTAGGGGCACCGACGGGATGGATGCAGTTGATCCTGATGGATGGATTCGTCGATAAGACGCCCAAAGCGGCAATGATGAAGGGGAGTGGCGGGCACGTCGCAGGTGAAGCAATTTTGGCTGGTCAGACATTTCCTCAAGCCACACACGATGACCCCTCCATCTCTTGATTAGTAAGTCATTTCCGGTGTAAGATGCAGGTCCACTTGGCGTTTGAGATTTCTGTTTCTGTTGTTCATTCATGTTGAAATGTTTCCCATCTTCGAATCTTACAGATGCCAAGAGACCATTTCTTCAAGTTGTTCTTCGTAAGGATCACCGATAGCGGACTGCATCCTTCTCGTCGCAATGATTGTCTCCAATGGTATCATAGTGGGGCGCGCGGGGAACGCAAAGATAAATACCAGATGAAAGTAGAATGATGACTTTATGAACAACGGACAACGTCGATTCGCATATTCTTCCGACTTTGGTCGAGAGCTAAGTCCAACAGTCTCCAAATCAGACATCTCAGAATGGCCTCCTCAAAGCAGAACCCGCCCCTCCTTGATCATATCGTCATCCTCTTACCCCACCAAGTCCTCGCCAACCTGCCACCCTGGCTCTCGGACGAATTCACCATCCTGACCGGCGGCCGCCATGCCGATGGCCGCACTGAGAACAAGCTCGTAATCTTCGCTGACGGAACCTACTTGGAGCTCATCTCCTTCGTCGCGGGTATCAGCCCGGAAGAACGGCTCAAGCACAAGTGGGGCGCGAAGAAGGATGGAACCATCATCGACTGGGCCTACTCTCTCGTCGACGAGTCTGGCTTCTCCGCGATCCAAGAGCGAGTGCATGCCGCGCAACCCCTGGCGACGTACGACGACCCCGTCCCGGGCGGCCGAATTAGACCGGACGGCGAGGAGCTGAAGTGGGCCGTTGCGCTGCCCGGGCCGGAGGGAAAAGTGGAGCGGGGCGAGCTGCCGTTCTGGTGCTTCGACCGGACACCGCGCAAGTTGCGGGTGCCGGACCATGTTGAAAAGAATGTGACGCATCCCAGCCGCGCACTGGGCGTTCATTCGGTTGAGGTTGATGTCAGCAGTGAGGACTTCAAGAAGGCGTACGCTGGTATCATCGGACAGCCCGGTCAGGGAGAAAATGGCGGGAGGTGGGCATTTGACGTCCCGGTTCGCCAGTTTGAGGACCCCAGACGTATTCAAGTAACGGTTTCTGAAGGGAATTCACCTGTTGGTTCTATTCGGCTGGCTTTGTACACTGCTAAGGGCACGGAGAAACGCGAAATTCGTGGAGATCTCGGCGCTGGCGTCTCAGTGAAGATCGATCTGATCCCTGTCTCTGGTAGTGCTTGATTATTCTACAGAGGCACATGAAAAGTCAAATTCATAACCCGAATGACTATCAATACACTGTTCCATGATGTATACCGCATCAAACGACGCCCCTCTCGCTGGCCCCGTCACCGCAATTCAACAGGGATCAGTCTTTACAGTCCCTCCGACGACCACTCAATGCTGGGAATGACAAAATGTGTGATAAGTAATCGAGATTCAGAATGAATCATTGGCGTTTACCGCCCAGACAGCGCTCCAAGTCCGCTCACCTCCACCTTGTCATATGTTCTCACCAGGCTCGTGGTTCCCGGCCCGGATTCAACCCAATTTCCGTGAACCTGGCCCTTGGTCTTGAACGGCAGTTGAACCACCGCCACGGGTTTCTCAAAGCTTCGGGTATCCAACACAACCAACTCACTACCGTCCACGTCATGATGATGAACCATGCCAAGCATCCAGCCGTCACCTTCCGGCGCGTCATTCGACCGCGGGATGAAAATAGGCTCTTCCACGGTGCAGTTCGGCCCGGGGTCAAATAGGATCTCCTTGTCTTCGTGCTTTCCTGACTTACTCACGAGCATGTACCCGTTGAGCCCAACGGGTAGGATCGGCGGAGCGGAAGATGTCTTGTTTGACATGATGACTGGCAAAAAGATGTTGTTGTACGATTGCGTTTGGAACCGCTCGTCAATGCGTGCCATCTCGCCCGGTAGGTCAACGATTACCGTGGGGTCAGCGGTCTTGGTCTTCGTAGGCTGGCTCAAGTCGATAGACCACCGCACGTAATCAGCCTTCATGTCGCCAAACGGGTTTCCCTCCGTAGGCGCGTCGAACATGGGAAAGGGGCTGTACATCATTCTCGAAGACTCCATGGAGATCTTGACGCTGTTGGCACCTTCATCCCACTCTTCCCAGGCTCCAGCAGTGTGCAGAAGCATGGCGTGCTCCCAGTGATACACGCGATACTCGCCAGGGCTCCAGCCTGCCGGTAGTCGACTTGATGCGCGTCGCGGAACAACTACGAAGGTTGCAGGACGGTCTCTCTTGTACTGCCAATGGTGGCCTCCAGCCTTCATTTGGGTCTCGTCGGCATCGTACGGCCACAGTACTAAAATGATGAAGTTCTCCGTGATAGCGCAGTCGTGTATAAAAGCCAGCCAAGGCGACTTCACCCATTGCTCATCACGAACTTTGCCCTCTTTGTCGAGGGTGTAAATCACAATGTCGTCCGTGCAAAGTCCCTTGGCCTCGTATCCAAAGACCACCAACTCGTTGGTATACGGATCAAACTTTGGGTGCGCAGAAAATGTCAATCCTGGAGACTTGAACGGGTCGTAGCCCAGCGTTTCGAGAGTGTTGGGGTCGATCTCATACGGCAGCGCCGATTCCTTGAGGGCCAGAAGTTTGCCAGCCCAGAAGACAAGATTCGTATTGGCCGTTGAGTCGATGGCAGCCCGAACACATGGATGGTGAGAGAAGGGATTGCGGTAAAGACCGAAGAGTCGCTTCTTGGCATGCCTTTCTAGTCGGAGACGCTCGGTGTCGACGTATCGTATCTTCAAGTCAACACGACCATCTTGAATCCGGAACGCGCAGACGTTGCCGTCCCCCTCGATAGGTGGATTTTCTTCGGGAGGGGGGTAGAAAGGATCCACGAGGATACGATAGAAGGTGCCGCTGAGTTGGCTGGGTATCTTCCCAAAGACGGGGAGATCTTCGACCTCGCCCTCAAAACGTCCTTTGACGCCGTGATCTGATGGTCTCAAATGATGAGACCAAGCTGATTCGAGGCCAAAGACCTTGTTGGTACCGTTGGCACCGTTGGCACCATTAGCACCATTAGCACCATTGGCACCGTTGGCTTTCTGATGTTTTTGTTCCATGATAGAGAAAGTTGTCCAAACTTGACTTGGGGTAAAAAGATAGTTGCGATGATTTTGAGAGTTCGATGAGGCTTGATGAACCGGTGGGATGCTTCGAAAACAAGCTGGAGATGACACTGACAACCTCATCACCAGCTGGACAGCGCTTTTCTTTTATGCTTCATCTTACACCAAACATCTACATCACCACAACGGTCCAGTGAGACGCCGCGGATTTCTCATCAGCAGTCTCAAGAGCATCAAAAAACATCCGGATCCGAAGTTCATGTTTGTAACCAAGATTCAGTCCTCTCTGACCCGGCCTCGAGGTCAGCTAGCATAAGGCCGTGCGCAACTGCCGTGGTCAAATGCCGTTTCATTCCTAGTCGTGATCTCCAGGACACGGAAGCAATTGCACGAAGATTTGCCGTTCCGTCTCAACTTGAGAAAGTGTAGGTCGGCGACCTGCGGCCATGACTAGTGGGTAATGAACTACCTAGAGAAGTAGCACAACCCGTCCTTGGCGCCACTTCAGACGACTATTAATAAGCGGCCAGTCGATTGGACTGAACCTGGTTGGCATGCCTGACATCAGATCGTCTGACGATCCCGCTGAGCTAAGCGGCGAAACAGGGCAGTCCGCCCATGCGGCGGGTGTGGGGTTTTGAGGCTCACCGACGGTACCAAACAGACGACTTACAACCCGTGAGCTTGGCTTGTTATGACGACTTCAAGCAATGAAAATCAAAAGTTTCCGACGGGATTATGTGAACATATTCGGTTTCGGTTTCGGTATGTGGGCAAGCAATAGTATTGACATCTACGTGTAAATTGTCTGCGCCCATAATTACCTAGACTGTTGCCATGGACTTGAGTATGACACGAGCATACGAGTACCCAGCTCAGTCTACATCCCTCATTTGCAACCATGTCTTCGTTCTATGAAGTCATTGAGCCTGCGCCTGCAAGACTTTTAGAGTTTTTGGACATCGCAACCAGCATCGTTGGGCCGGAAAATGTCTCGAGAGACCCTTCTTGGGGAGCACCGAACGGGCTTTACGGCGCCGACAACTACGGCGATCCCTTTCCGCTGAGCAAGCCTCATCATGCAGCGGCAGCCGTGAGACCTGCCACCGTTGACCACATTCAGAAAATTGTCAAAGCAGCAAACGACACTCGAACGCCCCTCTGGACAGTTTCACGGGGAAAGAATCTTGGGTTGGTGTTGATGTCTCTTCTAAAGTCACCTGCTAACTTCCGAGGACTTCAGGTATGGCGGCTCAGCACCCGTTGTTTCGGGAACAGTCATTCTCGACTTACATCGAATGACCAACATCATCGAAATCAACGAGGAGTATGCGTACGCCATCGTGGAGCCGGGCGTCACCTTCATGCAACTTCACGCTGAAATCAGACGGCGGAACCTGAACCTGTGGATGTCCGTGCCAGCTTTGGGATGGGGCTCTGTCATTGGAAATGCTCTGGAGAGAGGTTTTGGCTACACCCAGGAAGCTGTGCACTACAAACAGCAGTCCGGCTTGGAAGTCGTCTTGCCCAATGGCGATCTTCTCAGAACTGGGATGGGGGCCATGGAGCATAACAAGACTTGGCCACTCTACTCGGGGTATTTAATTGCTTTTCCGTTTTCTTGATGGTTCCTCAGCTGATCGTCTTAGGGGTCTGGGGCCGGGTGTGGATGGTTTGTTCTTCCAGTCAAACTATGGTGAGTGCTTGTACCCTTGCCTCTCTTAAACTGTTGCTAACTTCACACAAGGGATCGTCACGAAGATGGGAATCCACCTTTCTCATGCTCCTGAAGCATATACTCGCATCCAAGTGGACTGCTTCAATGACGAAGATGTTGTCCCTCTTACGGGCGCGCTCACAGAGTTAATGCGACGGCGCGTCGTTACCAATCCGCCCCAGCTTTTCAACACCATGACCATCATCACCGGGATGATAGGCACTAGCAATGAGGTTACTGAAGCCCTTGGGCCGCATTCGTCTTTGAAGCACCGTATCCCGGCCGACATCGTCGCCGATATCACCAAACGCCTCAAACTCCCCGCCTGGCGCACCGCATTTGCCATATACGCGCCCCGTGAGGCGCATGCTGGTTTGATCGAGGCGATCAAGCGCCGCTTCGAGCTTGTAAACGGCTCGAAGCTCACAACAGAGACGTTCACCGCTCCATCAGGCGAGTTTCTGCGAGGCGAAGATGTAGCCCCAGACTTCCTCCCTCAGAACGGCGTTCCCAGCATTGATCATTTGAAGATGCTCGAGGGACATAACGGCGGTGACGGCCTCTGGCACAACTCTTACTCTCCCGTCATCCCACCGTCTGGCCGTGAGTTGTACGAGTGGTACCTCGGCGCGAAGAAGATCACCGAAGACAACGACCTCAACTTCGTGGCTGACTTCCATGTCTTTGACCGCTACGTCATCGCCATCAACCTTGTCTTGTTCCATCCTTTGGCTAAAACCCGATTGCATCCCCTTCAAATGGCGCTCATGGAGCATACGCGGAAGCTTGGGTATCTCGAGTACCGAGCGCATATCAGCTTCATGGACGTGACTGCCGCCCACCAAAACTTCAACGGAGGTGCATTTGGACGGTTCACGACATTGCTCAAGGATGCTATCGACCCGAACGGGATCTTATCGCCCGGAAAGCAAGGAGTCTGGAACACGGGTGCGGGTCCCAAGTTGTAAAGCACTTCTGCAAGCCACACTTGCACTGTTTCTGTGTTGTTCAATGATGGGTATTCATATTGATGGTAGACTCGTGATCAAATGCTAGCTGCTCGGTCTTGATTTACAACTGCGGGACTGTGCCCTCTAGTGTTGCGGTACACGGGTTCGTAGTTGTATGAGTGGTATAGTACCAGTCAGGATGAGGTAGATGAAGTAAATCATGAGCAGAACCCCGAGAACCCTGACGGTCTCTGACGTATCATGCCTCTTGCTTCTTTCCACGGCGGCATCCATTTTCTGCAATGTTTTAAGGTTCGAAGAATTGCATGAGCTGGGGCTCTCAAGGTGCGGGCAGCGGTGGCTTGTATCTAAAGATGCACCGCTGTGGTATTGCACTTTTCGGTGATTCAGTCAAAGTCCAGACCTGCCTGGTTGGAATGGTTTCTGCCCCAGTCCTTCCCCTTATAATCACGATGATCCTGAAGAAAGAAAATTATCTTTAATTTATTATTGGTCAAGAACAACCCCTCGAGGTGCATGCAAGCTTCTTCGCAACTATCTCCTCAACCAGCGTCAGTATACGGCATTTTTGCTCAAACACATCATACCCACCACCACCACCAGTATCATGACTGATAAAATATTCTCTACATATTAATACCAGAATCATTAGAATTACGCAACAAAGATGGCGACCAATAAGCAACGCAACAACCAAGCCAAGCCGAGATACCACGATAAAAGCACCATGACAGAGTCACCGTACCCTTATGTTCGGCTCAATGTGTGCAGGACAATCGCCATAGTAACTTGGACGATTTGGCTTCTCCACGCAATGTACGATCAATTTCGTGGATCCATAAGGGATTTTCTCTTCGTCCCCGCTGGAGTATGCAGCATCTTGTTTTTCATTCTTGGAACCCAATTACCTGGCGACATCGACACGGATAATCTCCTCACCCAGAGTCTGTGGGCTGGCACGTTTCACTTCGTGATTTTGACAATCATCGAGTGGCTCTCTGTTTGTTTCATTTGGGAGGATTTGCCTAAGTCATGGGCTCTTGGAACGAGGATTTGCTGGTTACTTGTTTGGATGTGGTCATGTTGCGTCGTCTGGGGCTGGACAGTTACGATAGGACCCCAAGACGAGGAGGACATCAAGGTGCCGCTTTCGGTGAAAGATTTTCTACCTCATGCAATTGCCAAGCTCGTTAGGAATAAGAAATAGATCATGGATGTTTCTTCAATGGAAGGCTTCGAGCGATCTACTTCACATACCGCCCGTAAGATGAACGCAACCTTTACCCCCGTTCCTTGTTTGACGAGACGTAAACAGAGAGGTTCGAGTTTCATGTATGTTGCTGAACAGGCAGCAACGATTTAGCTTTGGTTACTCTACGGTGTAACACAGACTGACCGAAAAGGGTCAATATTTTCATGCTCGTAGTAGCATATAAGAAGAAGAAGAAGAACCTCTGCTGCGGGTCTTGATTGCTCGATTTTTCGAGGCTGAAGCTCTCGAAAATTTTCCGAAGCTAACATGACCACCGACACCGAATCACAGAGAATTCCTCGCACTGAGATGTAACCGATTTACAGACATAAAGGCACGATAACCGAACTTCCAAGGCTGTTGCCAGCACAAATCTCAGTCCTTCGATTCGCCGGCATCATTGCCTGGATTCTTCAGGTTTTGTGGTGCCTATACGCGACACATTGGGTCGACACTTATATCAAACCTGTTATCTTCCGTGCTTTGGCATGCAGCGGCTACTTGGCAAGATCCTTCTCTCTTGTTTCCGACGCGTATTGCGGCCATCTACATCTGGGTTGTGATTACACTCTTGGTCTGGGGTGCCGTAGTTGCGATAGGCCCTCAAGACTCAACAGATCTCACGTTGCCATATTGGGTGAAGGAAATCCTTCCTTGTGGAATTGCGAAGCATATCAGAGTCAACGAAAGGCGCTGAAGGCTAATGACATTTCGGGTGAACCGATGATCCTCAAGGTTCATAGGCCGCTACCTATCAATATTTTTTACGGATTGGAAACGAGAAGCAGTGGCACCTTTCAGCTTGATTAGTAACATCTTCAGAGATGAACAAAGCATCGCACTTAGCCACAACTTGTGACAGTCTCATACTTGCCCCATACATGTAGAGATCACAGGGTAAACCTTGGCCCTCGGCCATACCGAGATCCAGTTACCCTGTGAGCTTCTCTCATATATTAACGTCTCCGTCTACATAAGATTATTCCCTCGCTCTTTCCAAATAAACTGCACTTCAATTGATTCAACCAAGACCACATAACCTCCCACGTCAACATGACCATTTCGAACGAACTCCCCGCGATTCGGCAACCGAGACCAAAGCAGTCCGCGGAACATGAGGTCATGATTTCCAAGCAACGCCAACCGCTTATGTCGCGCGACAAAGCCATGGTCTACCGATTCATGGGCATCACCGCCTGGATTCTTCAAACCTTTTACTGGCTGTACGATTTCTTCTTTGTTGATGCTATTGATGGAGATAGCTGGCATCCACTAGAACAGCTTTTTATCGGCACCATATTCTCAGTGATAGTCGCTCTCCATTTCAGAGATGCTCCTATAGCCACTCGGGCTAGATTGTGTGTACACGCTACCTTATTTTATTTCGCCTTCAATGTAACCGGCGGATGTCTTTGGGCCATGTCTTTGCTGTGTGCAAAAGCCAGGGAGTCTAGGGACTCCATCATGGTATGGCTCGTCAGTGTATACTGGTGGTTCATCATCACCGCCATCATCTGGGGCTTCCTCGTTTCGATAGGGCCCCAGGACGAGTCCGACATCAGGCTGCCATATTGGTTCAAGGAATTCCTCCCGTATGCCCTGGCGAAGCATATCATAGAGCGAGATTCCAGTAAAGAGCGTTCGTGCATCGACAAGAAGGAGCAGTGATGGTCCTGGCTGGTTTCACGGTACTCTCATGGGTGGGTGATGGATGGAAATTCTACGCCATCCAACCGTGTTTTCAAAAGCATTGTCACCATCACTCTCATCGCGTGTTGACGCTCATTTCGACAATGATCTCTCTCAATACCTCACGCACTGTGTTTGACACTCAGCAAATCTGTCGGTTTCCAGACGAAGAGCCGCAGGTGGATTCAACAGTGGAACGGATGGGGGTGGAACGTCTCCAACCGTGGTGTGGACATCGTGGAGTAAAAATGGAATCGACCGATGACCTAGCAATAGACCAAGAATACGCTAGTTATTCATGGCATCATTCATACATCATGGCGCAAACCGCCTGCAATCCCTCACTCTACCAATGCTGTGATGATGCCCAACTAAGACATTGATGCATGACTGCCTGCCAGTCACATTCGATATACCCATCAAGGTCGCGGATCGTGCGCCCAATACACCGCTTCGCTTCCTCATGCCAACAGCTTGCGACCTTCCCCATGGGCATGTCGCGCTTGCAGTGTCACATAAGTATTCACGGGCTGAGATTAAATCCAATTTTACTTTTTTTCTATTATCCAACAAGTCATTACATCATATCCAGAGCCCTTTCATACCCTGTATCCATGTCCTGTTGCTCCTAAATTCCAACGCTTCGCTAAAAGAGAACGAGCATCTATCGGCAGCAGTAACCGCCGTCGATGACGATGTCAGCGCCGGTGGTGTAGGTGCTGGCGTCGGAGACAAGATAGACGTAGGCGCCCTTGAGCTCCTTGGCGTCACCGTTGCGGCCCATGGGGATCATGCTCTTCCACAGCTCCTGAGTCTCCTGGGCAACGAAGTCGGACAGGCCGGTGTCAATATAGCCGGGGGAGATGGAGTTGACACGGGCAAAGTCGCGCCACTCGTTGGCGAGCGAGCGGGCCATGTGGATGCAGCCTGCCTTTGCGACGTTGTACGAGGTCTGCTCCTGGGGGTAGTTGGCGATGTGGCCGGACATGGAGGCGGTGATGACGAAGGATCCCGTGCCGCGTTCGCGGAAGTGAGCGCCGACGGCCTTGGCGCAGTACGCAGTGCCGTTCAGGTCGATCTGGATAACGTGGTCCCAAGCCTCCTTGGAGCCGTCGATGACACCACTGTCGGCGGTAGCACCGGCGCTGTGAAAGCCCAACGTTAGCAACCGTCATCTCCTCGGAGTCTGTGTTCTGAGCGGAAGACTTACTTGGCGATGAAGGCATCGATCTTGCCAAAGTCAGAGAGGATCTGCTTGACGGTCTTGTCGACATCCTCGTAGTCGCTGACATTCAGCTTGTAGATGTTGACCTTGACGCCGTACTCCTTCTCGAGCTCGGCCTTGTTCTTCTCGGCTCCCTCCTTGCGGCTGGAGTAGGTGAGGGCCAGGTCGGCGCCCATCTCGGCGCAACCGCGGGCAGCCTCAATGCCCATGCCGCGGGGTCCGGAGGCGCCGGTGACGACGACGACCTTGCCCTTGAGGCTGAAGAGGTCCAGGAGACGGGAGGCGGTGGGAATTCCTTGAGGCATGGTGGCGGTTTGTTTGGTACTGGTTTGGAAAGGAAGATCTTGTCAATGTGGAAGAGAAGGTTCAGTGGGTATCAAAGTATGTTTGGATGAGGGAGAAAGAGAGGCAGAAAAAGAAAACAGATCGGCGCGAAAGATGGCTTTAGATAGAAAGCTCAAGGGCCTTGGAGGGGCATTGCGGTGGCATGATGGAGGGGTAGCTTTTGGGTTTCGTACCGGCCGTGACGGCATGCCAGAACCCCGCTGATGTCATTGATCAGGCACACGGACTTGACACCGGCGGAGCTAATTGATACGGGTCCTCACTCAGCAATTTGGTGGTTGAAGCCGACGTGGACAAGGGCAGACATCCTTGAGTGGGTGGATCTCGAGATTTTTTTCTGGAGACCCGGATGGGCCGCATGTAGAGGGCATGTACCTGAGTAATGCCCATCTGCAGTGCAACAACACCTGCGGCTTCGACAGCTCATCGATGATCGATCTGGGAGCTCTCTTACTGCTTGGTAATGCGGCTAAGAGCTGCGGGAGCGACTTGGCGGAAACCAGCCTGATTAGGGATGATTATCTGAGCGCTGCAAATTGGGCAATTGCAAGTCTTTGCTCAGCAGACTGAATGCCAACGCGACGGCTTATCTCAGTGTGTACATGATGAAGCTCTTTGTGGTACAACTCACGCTAAAACTGTCAACTCCAAGGTTGCGGCCAAGACTAGCTGAAGCTCCACCAAGTCCACTGCCAGCCCCCAGTCCTTGTGCTGCAACAGGAACATTAGTCAAGGCCTCGCATCATCGTTGCTTCACTGGCTGGACTCGGTCGGGGAACGAGGCCTGCCTCTGCGGGGCTATTCCTGCGTGTTTGCTGCGAATGCCGCATTCTTTGTGCTGTTGAGATAACGAGCGCGAAGAGGGGCCATCGATGTCGTGGACGTGTCAAATCAAAGTACCCTACTTGTACACCAAGCCCTGGGAGCTCCTGTTGGCTTGTCAACGCGGAGCTGTCGCGGAGCCATGTCGGTGAGGGGTTTAGCGTGGGGTGGAATGGGCCTTCGAACTGAACCACCATTTGGTCGAGACTCTCCCTCGCCTCAGCTAGGCGGTGTTCTGCGCACCATTGTGGATTTCCGAAGCTGTATTACCTGTACAGGTGATGCAGACGAAGACGGGGCCTCAACTCGCGTGTGATGTTGACGAAGATGGGGCTCTGGATCTGTACAGTTGGTGCAGTAGTCGCGGATCTGTACAGGTGATGCAGTAGCACTTGAATCTGTACAGGTGATGCAGATTGAGGCGACGCAGAGCTGTTTGAAGATGGTTCGTGCGATCCGCGGTCGGACTGCGGGATGGGATCCGGGGGACAGGCCTCGGCTCGCGCGGGCGGACAAGCGTCATTCTCCCCGTGTTGCACTCGGCCGTCGACATGATCTCGTATCAGGACCGGAATTACCATCGGTGCAAGATACTGTCACAAAAGTTGCTGAAAGTTTGCGAATTCCAAATGTCAGAGGACACGGAACAGCGAAATATTGCGATTAAGTAGTAGTCCATGATTCAAGTGAATGTTGGTCATTGATGCATGGCTGTTCTTGAAGCAGGTCATCTTCCGGGCTGTTGATGTCAATGTCACATCACGCCTTCGAGTTCACCAGATCAAGCTTTCCGCCACTGGCTGCCTTCACGATGCTCACGGCGTGCCATCCAGGTGGGTGGCGGGTGCAATATTCAATCTAGGAGCGCCTTTCACGGCGCGAGGAAAGCTTGTTCTGAAAGCAGTAGATGAGCTCTCGTGGCTACTTTCACGTGGTTTCGAAATGAAAATATAATCAATTGTACAGCCGTAATTCATAGAATTTTCCGTAGATTTTCGCAACAAGTCCGAATCCTCAGTTACGCAGTTCACATCTTGAAACCAACGGAATAGTACGGGCTTTCTCATCAACAAACGACTGAACAACGGCAAGATGTCCCAGATACCCGGACTTGGTTTCCGCGACCATCCTTTCTGCATGCCGAAGCGCGAAAGCCGCAGCAGTCGGATGTCACGTTCCATATCGCTACGCATAGACAAGCCTTCACCCCAACCAGCGTCAAAACGGGACGAAATTCCTAAGAAGAGTCTGATCGCCCTCCTGCCAAAGACGGGATATCTCCTCGTTGCAGTCTGTATTGCCGCCGCCGCCGTGAGCAGTCTCATCTTGAGCGGGATCCTTGACGCATCTCAGACGACGCGTTCGCTTGTCCTCTCTATCATCTGTTACTTGTCATCCAGTATTTTCATCATCTCCGTGGCTTTCTGTAACGGAATTCGACAGGCTCCTCAAAGTCCGGGGCTATTAACCTTTGTGTTCTTCTTCATCTGGGTTGTTATTCAAATCCTTTGTTTCTTCAACATGAAGATCCTATGGAGTCAGGATTGGCCTACTGATATCAAGAACTTGGCGGTGGCCTGGATGCTGCTGAGCCTGGCCTCCATAGCAATCTACATCTTTGCCCTCATCCGGATCATGGCTGTTTCGAGGAAGGACCTTCATTCGAAAAAGCTCGACTTGGAAGCAGCTAAGCCAGCGTCGCCGTGGGCGAAGGGGCCCTGGGATCATGCTGAGCTCGGCGAGCCGCAACCACCAGTTTACACTCCCCGAAGGGAAAATTTGAAGAAGCTTCATTCGGAGGCAGCTGCAGAACCAGCGTCGCCGTGGGAGGGAGAAGGCGTCCTGCGATCCACCAATTTACGTTCCACGATGGGAAGTTCGAAGAAGCTGTATTCGGAGGCAGCTGCAGAGCCAGAGTCGCCGTGGGAGAAAGCGTCCTGGGAGCATGTTGAATACGGCGAGCGGGAGTCGCAACCACCAGTTTCCATTCCGCGAAAGGAATTTTACCAATTGCGGGGTGTATCCTGTACTTGCACCACCCGTGGGCCGTGAATAACTAGGATGACTGCGAAGACTTGGGGAAGTAAAGAGAAAATGGTTGCCCGTGGCAGACATGAGATGCTAAGTACCACGGATTTGGGTTTGTAATTAGTTTCTCAAAAGTTAGGAGTGTCGGGGAAAGCTTGGATGGACTGTGTCTGCAGTTCAAATATCCATGTCTGCGGATCAGGCATGTAACTGCACTGGGTGGTCATAACGAGAAGACGTTTTGCTTCACATCCGGTTGTCAACTACTAGCATATGGGAATGTTCGTTGATTCGTGAAAGAGATGAATGCTAGAGGGGGAAATGTTATGAAGCTACGATATGCTTCTAGAATCTCCAAGCTACGTTGCCATGCTTCTACGGACCTCGACCTCCTCAGCCCCAGCCTTTTCGGCCAGATCAGCGTCCAATTCGCGAACGATGTTGACATCCCCAAAGATCTCGTCAATTTCCTCGAGGGACTTTCCTCTAGTTTCAGGGTAAAAGAGGGCGAACACGACAGCGCAGATTGCATTTGTCAGTATGAACAGAATCTGTTGATACGAATGAGCACCAGACGTGTTGCGTATAGAGGAGGCGACTTACGTAGTACTTCCAGCCAACCTCCGCGAGCGCAATTGGTGAACACTGCGTGATGACGAGACTGATGGAGTAGTGTATGACCTGGACTATGGCATTCGCTTTTGCACGCAACTCGGTTGTGAAGACTTCCGGGCTGTTCCATATGTTAGTAGTCTCATTGGACAGGGAAACTCCATTATGGCGCTTACGGTATGATCCAAGTCATGGGTCCCAAAAGGGCCGAGTAGTTTGCAGAAACAGCAAAGATGCAGGCAATAAGTCCGCGTTGAGCAGCTTCATTCGTAGGGAATCCAGGTCGTGCTGGGTACACTGCTGCCAAGATGGTGATAATCATGTAGCAAACAGATAATAGCGATGAGCTGAAGATGAGAATCTTCTTTCGTCCAATGCGATCGACAAAGAAGAGAGAGAGGAAACAGGCCACCGGAGCAACCGATCCGTACAAACCGCTGACAAGGAGTTGCTGGTCCTGGCTGAACTGCAGGGTGGCATATATAGCTGTCTGATAGTACTGGACGAATGAGATGCCCGACAACATTGCAGCTGCCCAGACGAACGATCCGACAAAGAGCCGTTTGCGGAACGCGGGGGTTTTGAAGAGGTCAACCCACGATAGACGCCCCTGAGTTTGCAGTTCTTCGGCGATGTTGACTTGAATGACGGTAAACTCGGTGCGGCACCAGTTGTCGTTGGAGCCGTTGTAGTGGTAGTTGCGGAATGCCTTTTCAGCTTCTTCGTTACGGCCTTTCAAGCACAGCCATCGCGGCGACTCGCTGAGGAAGAGAACGCCGACGCCTAGAATCAACGCTGGTATGCTTTGAATGGCGAAGCCGAGTCTCCACTGGTTGGAGTTGTGCCATTTTCCTTCGCCAACTTCGGTCCAGAGGGCGACGAAAAAGCCCCACGCAACCACTGCGAACAGTTAGAAATTGCAGTTGTTAGCTGCGGTGTTACCGACTCATCTGGTTGACGGCTGTGACTCTGGCTCTTTCTTCAGTCTGGAGTTGTGCCATCAGTGATGTGGGTTCTGACACAACTTGCACGAGTGGAGATACCTTTGCAATCTCAGCACCAAAGACAGGAGCCACACCCGTGATTGTGCCAACAGCATAGCCGACTAGAAGTCGTCCCATGATGACTGATAATGGGTTCAGCTAAGACAACTCAACACTCATAAGGCAGGCACAAACTCACGCATGCCAACATGAACAGCACCAGCCATCAAGGCACCGCCGATGACACCCCAAATACATCCAAAAGCGATGGCCCGCCGGCGACCGAGCCGATCACTAGTGATCCCAACCGAGGCGCTGCCCAGCCAAGCTGAATCACTCAGTTGGGCATCATGAGACTAGTTAAGAGATCTGAGATGGCCTTACCTCCGGCTTGGTATACCGATACAATAGCTCCTCTCAAGGGGGCGTCGGGACTTCCAAAGTAGGTCAAGAAGGACTTGAGCGCTAAGCTTGGCGTGATGATACCGGAATCACTGATCGTTGCTGGTTAGTAATCGAATTCCAAGATGTCCATGCTCACAACTCACTAGCCGTAGAGGAACCCCCCGATTCCCAGCAATATCGAAGTCAAAAAGGGCTTGCTAAGCCAAGGCGAAGAATCTGGAGTCATGGTACAACAACTCTTATTCAATGAAACGAATCACTCAAAGCAAAGTTTCAAAGTCTGGAGACAAAAGTCACACATATAATTCGACCTCTTAATCCTTTCATTCACCATGATACGCGACACCACCGATATTTAAAGCAGGGGTATACTTACCCGTCTCCAACCAGATCCTTTGTAAGTTTTGCGTCAGCAGGCCGACTATGTGGGGGACAACCCCAGGCTCAACGCACAGGTCCGCTTCCCCGCGCCATCCACCGTCCTCGCAGCGAGCAAACTGCGGGGTTCCGACCCTGTCGCCTCGCGATATCAAGCTAGCCTATTCACATTGCAACTTGGAAAGGATTTTAAATCCCCGTCAAGTGATCTTGGAAGACGCGATATCAGTGGGGGTGGCTTACTGCAACGTCTCGCCAAGATCGGCAGTTCATATGGGCAGACTAGGCGACGAGCCGAAGACGCAATAGATGCTCAGGAACCTCGGGCCCTCGGTATTTCAGTGCAACGCTGCCGGCTGCGCCCAAAGAGAAACATCTTGACGATCTGAGTCACAAGAAGTTCGCTGACAAGACTTTGTGAATCTTCTCATTCGCTAATCGATACCCCTGGGTGACCGACCGACGAACAAAATGATCACACACGTCCTGACATGGGCGGCGGCTCTGGCTTCCCTTACATACATCGCTCTCATATTTCCTAGGGTAAGTCTTTACATCCAATCATAGCCCCCTGATTACCACTCAGTAACCGCCCTCACAGCTTCAACAAGAGTGGAAGCTATATTCACATCGCTCTCAACTCCCGCCCGGACCAAAGGTCATCAAGACCGGCATCCGCAAGCCATGGCTCTGGTTCCAAGAACTAAGCAAGCAATATGGCGATGTTGTCTACCTCCAACTCGGTCCCACACCAACCATCATCTTGGGTTCCGCCCAAGCAGCCTGGGACCTTCTCGAGAAGAAGGGTGCCATCTTCTCTTCCCGCCCGCGCTTCATCATGGGAGGCGAGCTGCTTTCCGGGGGTATGAGGGGGCTGATGGCGCCGTACTCGTCCTACTGGAGGCGCTGGAGAAAGCTTCTTCACAGCGGCTTCATGCAGAGACAGAGCGAGACATACCGACCGATTCAGAGTCTCGAATCAAAGGTCCTGATGCATGAGTTGCTCGTGGATCCGATCAACTTCAGGAGACACCTTGAGAGATATGCCGCTTCTGTGATTGTGACCGTCACATATGGCAGGAGGGTTGAGGACGTGACGACAGATATTGTGGTGCAGCGCAACGCTGAATCCATGGGACGTTTGACTTCCGTTAAGTAAGTATACCCCAGCAATAAGAGCTAGAGCACTTCTGACGGATTCCTGAAGCATCCCCGGCAAGTTCGCAGTCGAGCGCTACCCAGCACTCAAGTACTTACCCACGTTCCTCGCCTCGTGGAAAGCTGAGGTCCTGAAGCAAAGACAGAAAGACATTCAGCTCTACACCGAACTCATGGATGAGGTTCGGGAAAAGGTTTCGAGAGGTGTTGCGCCAGAATGCTTCGCCAGACACCTCCTGGAAGAGCAAGCAAGTCTGGGTGTGTCGGACTTGGAGATTGCATATACTGCCGGGTCACCCTTTGGCGCAGGTGTCGAGACTGTGAGTTCTAGATATCATCCCAGTCATGGAGTTGAATCTTACAATGATAGTCCGCTGGATCTCTGGCCAGTTTCCTCCTAGCATGCGTGAAATTTGGACCCCGCTTCATCCCTCAAGCCCAAGAGGAGCTTGACAGGGTTGTGGGAAAGGACCGTCTGCCAGTGTTTGAAGATATGGAGAACCTTCAGTACATCCGGGCCATCGCCTCGGAGACGCTGAGATGGAGACCGGTAGCGGTCCTCGGCGGTACACCTCACGCCAGCACCGCCGACTATGTGTACAAGGGCATGTTTATCCCGAAGGACAGCACAATCATCGCCCCTCTTTGGAGTCGTAAGTATAGCCCAGAAGCGCTCACTTCTTTCCTCGCTAATACTGGTCAGTCCACCTAAATGAGTCGGACTTCCCGCAGCCTCACGAGTTCGTCCCGGATAGATTCCTGGAGCACCGCGATTATCCGGGGTCCTTCGGCCACAGCGCTTTTGGCTGGGGCCGCCGGATCTGTCCAGGCATGCATCTTGGCTCTGCTTCTGTGGCTATCAACATTGCACGTATTCTCTGGGGATTCGATGTGAGACCCGTAAAAGATGAAAGAGGGCGCGACGTTGACGTTGATATGTGAGTGAGATCTCCCGGGGAGCTGTTCATGACTGACAATGTTGTAGCTTCGCCTACTCTGATGGGTTCAACTCGAGCCCCTTGCCATTTCCTTGCTCCATCACACCTCGGTCACCACACCATGCTGAGATCATCGAAAGAGAACATGAGGATGCACTGAAAGCATTAGTAACGTATACATCTGTCGTCAGTAAGATATCATGAGCAATTTTGCTGGCCAGGCGGTGTCAATTAGCTATCCGGGTAGTGTCCAGCATACACGTAATCCGTTTATCCCGCGAAGATCCTCTATTTCTTCTCAAACTGAAGTGAATACATGTCTTATACACTCGCTTTCATCATCGCTATCGTCGTCATCTATTGTCATTATCGTTACCCCTATCATTGTCTCTACTGCTATCATTCATATCAAAGTATTGGTTACGCTACGATTGAAGTTATAGTGGACACTATCCAGCTCGCAAACTCATCATGAGTAGCAGCGTATACATAATACAGGGACATAACAAGTCACGTCTAGTCCGAACAATGCCTTTGCTCATTTAGTTTCTCATTTGACACTATTACTCCCCCGATCTCTACGCTAGCTGCACATCCTCAAACGTAAAGGGTATCTTCCAGTATCTCAAATCATCAAACTCGGCCTCGGAGATGTACTCCCTCGTGTTCAACGTCAAGGCCCAATCGACATCAGGTCGACTTGACGCAAACGATCTCGCGCCCACAACAGTGCCGTCGCGCTCAGAATAGACCGCCCGGCCACCAGTTCCCGCCACAGCATGGGAGCCAATAAACCTCGCAACGGTACTTGCGCTGGCCGCCAGAGAGAACCCTCCCATGCACTCCTCCTTGATAGCGCCGTCGCCTCCGTACGGTCCCGGGACAAGCCTGTACGCGTCGGGATCCACCGGGTCGTAACCCGTGTACTTGCTCTCCTGGACGATGCGGTCGTTGACGTGCTTCTCTCCGTCCGTTTCGTAGAGCCTAACGTCGAGGTCGCCGAGAATGTTCTGCTTGAGAAAGTCGAGATACGGGACGCCGGTGACGTTGCTCACGACGTAGCTCGCCAGCATCGTGCCGTAGTTGGAGTAGGAGTAGTCCGTCCCCGGCGCGAAGTCGAGCGTGCGGGTGAGCTGGTACTCGATCACATCGCGCAGCGTCGCGGCGCGGGTGCCATTGAAGAGCGCAAAGGCGATGTCGCGGAACATGAAGCCCGGGTCGCCGGACTTGTCGCGGTTGTAGCCGGAAGTGTGCCTGAGGAGGTGGTCGATGGTGATTTCGTTCGCCCGCTCGTCAACCGGCTTGTATCCGAGTAAGGGGTAAACCGGGGTGGAGTAGTTCAGCTTCCCGGCTTCGATGAGGTTGTAGACGGCCGCGTGCACGAATATCTTGCTGACGCTGGCGAGCAGGAAGATGTCATCGGCCTGCACGACGGCGCGGTTGCTCTCGGCCCAGGTGTAGCTGCGCTCAGCGATGGCGGTGCCGTTCAGCGCAATGGCAATCTGGGCTTGGCGGACGCCGTTCTTCGTCATCCAGGTCTGCATGGTCGAATCAAAGGCTGCCATCGCGGCGTCGTTGTCCTTGAACCCGGTGAACGACCCGGTGGCGGACCACTTTCGGGCCTCGGGGATGTCCTGCTCGGCAAAGATGACTGAGAAGCGGACGTCTGCTCCTGAGACACCGCCGTGGAGGTCGATCGGATATAAGCCCTGCGCCTTCTGCGACTCAATCTCGGCGGCCAGCTCAGCGCCGGTGAGGCCGTCCAAAGCCACCCATTTGCCAACCGCAGTATCGACGAAATGGGGCGTGATGACATGGTCGTCGGACAAGAAGAGACGGGAGGGGCGCCAGAAGCGTTTGGCGAGCTCGGAGGAGTAGATTTCCGGGTAGTTGATGGAGTAGTTCGTGGTGTAGAAGATGGTGGAGAGCTGGTTGCCGACATTCTCGTGGCCCAGGATGCAGTACCTGCGGTCTCCTGGGGTGCCGTACATCCGGAAGTCTTTCACCAACATCGGGATGCCGTTCGTGGCGTTGTCGTATGCGTAGGGGCTCTTCATGCCGCAGAGCTGCGCCCAGTTACTGACGTTGGCCTTCTCCATGACGCCCGCGAAGACGGCGCTGCCAGCCGGTCCTGTGGCGGAGACATGCGTTGAGACGTAGCCCTTGGCCTTCCACGAGTCGAACCATGAGTTGTAAGTTAATTCGTCTGCGTCGTAGATCACTTCAAAGGGGTTTCCGTCGCGCTTGACCCAGACGGCCGCGTAGTTCGCGTTCGGTGCGGTGCCGTATGCGCTCAGGGAGATCATCCGGTAGCCATCTGCGGTCAATGACTTGGCTCTGTCACCATGTGCCGCGCCCTTAAGGTTGAAGTATGTCTGGACATCGGCGGAACTGTCGTTGGCGACCCGACGCTCAGTCGGAATAGCGAACGTGACGCAGCATAATGAGAGACAAGAGGTCAAGAGACCCATGAGCGAGGGCGTGTACATGTTCAACGATCGAAAGCCGCCCAAAGGCAAGCGAGGAGGGTGGTTTTGGCAAAGATGGAGCAACAACGCTGCTGACTTCCACCAGCTTCAGCTTCGAGTGTGTCTTCCATGTTTTTATTCAGCATCAAGTGCTCTTGTTACAAATCCACACCATCCCTATTCTTAGAGTAACAAGCTAGATTGTGGTGATCATCTTGCGATACGAGATGAACCCCGTCCATGCCCCCACAACTTGGCGCTCGGCGAACCGCGCCCAGAACCCTGGTCCCCGGTTTAAGCACCCTGCAAAAGCCGGCTGAGCCCGCTGCTTGGGGGAATCCTCGCCTCCTGGCAGGGGATGAGATCTCTGGAAACATGTTTTTTACCTCATGGGCCCTCGGTTCGATCCTTCCATCCCCCGTATTCCAGTGTAACACGGTGTGGCCGGTTCTTTGGTAACGCCACTTGTGTGGATTTGTCCTTGGCTGGAGTCGCCGTTGGAGCCGAGGGAAGATGCGACCTTGGACTTGAATACGAGTATAAACCAGCTTCCCCTGTTGAGTGTAGTTCGTCTCGCGGGCTAAACTCAACGTCGCCGTTTCATCGCCACATGCGCAATGCGCTGTTGACATATGTCCACCGGCAGACAATAAAGGCTCCCGATCTGAACAAGTTTAGGTTCCATCGTCTGTATAAATCAGACACGCTTCTTTCCTCAGCCAAGACTTGCAAAATGATTCTCAGAGATTCTCAGGACAAAAGGCAAGGTGATCCGCTCATGGTGATCAAAAATGAGGTCCATCCAGGATTCGAACCTGGACTTACGGAACATTCCAACTCATAGAGAAGTCAGAATCCGACGTCCTAACCAACTAGACTAATAGACCGAAGGAAAGATGGAAGCAAGCAACATCCCGGCGCGGTCCTCGAGAGAGGGGCAAGGTCCATCCAGGATTCGAACCTGGGCTTACGGAAGGGAACTGATGGTATTCATCATCAGAATCCGACGTCCTAACCAACTAGACTAATAGACCAACTGAGCCGAAGCTGCTGTGCTGTGGAGGCCGGCTGGGGACAAGCAGATTATGACGTCGCGAATTTGCGTGTGTGAGAATTTGCGAGCCCTGGGTGGGTATTGCGGGCGGGGATCGTGACGGGGCCGGGTGCCGGGTCGGAGGACGGGGTGGGGCGGAGGGGATATCCCGGTCAACTTCCGACAACGGACTTGTAGTGGCTTGAGTGCGGTTGTTGGTGAGTCTAGGGCCATGCGTTTGTAACCTAACAAGAATTGTGGCACATCTCAGAAGCTTACCAATCCAGTTCAGTTCATGATATTGGACAACAATTGATGAGCAATACACGTTTGAATAATGTTGAAGCCGGCCTCTGGCCATGTTCATGTCATATCTACAAGATATCTCCTATGTACAATCTCAAACCACGCACAGCATGTACAATCCAATCAAGACCCCATTCACACCTCAACTCCCATCTCCCTAACCTAGCACCCGCTAGTCTTCACACCCTCCGCAACGCAAACCTTCCCATCAGGCCCCTTGCCCGTCAACTTCGGCTCTCCGCCACTACTATTCCCCTCAAACATCTCGCACACCTCCGCGCCGCCCAGCACGCACGAGTTCTTGA
Source organism: Colletotrichum gloeosporioides (assembly GCF_011800055.1). Lineage (NCBI taxonomy): Eukaryota > Fungi > Ascomycota > Sordariomycetes > Glomerellales > Glomerellaceae > Colletotrichum > Colletotrichum gloeosporioides. The sequence goes on along the minus strand of NW_025544672.1, from coordinate 267,768 downwards.
TGTCCACCCCGTCGCCCAGGTTGCCGTTGACCGCGGCCAGCACCTTGCCGCCGTCGAGCCGCACGTTCTCGAACGTCGCGTGCCGCGTCGTCTGCGCCTTGCAGTTGCCGCAGCTGCGGTACATCTTGCTGCAGCTCTTACAGTAGAAGTCCTTGACCGCGACCGTGCCCCCGCCGTTGTGCTGCAGCACCTTGTCGTCGGCGTTCTGCGCGCCGCCGCCGTTGACAAATGACGTGCCCGAGGTCTGCTTGAAAGTGATTGCGTCTTCGCAGACGTCTTGGAACCAGCTGTATTGGGGTTAGCTTGAGAGGATATTGTAGACGCTGTGGTAAGACTTACACGTTGTTGATGGTGCAGCTACCAAGGCAATGGATACCCTCGCCATTATTGGGCCCGATCACAACGTTGCTGATCGTAGCCCCCTCCTCGAGAATGAACACAGCGTCCTTGTTCCCGCCCTCCGTCTGCCCCTTGCACGTGCTCGGGCTCCGGTCCCAGAGCTGCATCCCGCCGTCGAACGACTGGCCTGCCGCGATGGTCTTGACGGCGGCGAGGTTCTGCGAGCCCTTGGGGGTGGGAAACGTTGTCTTTAGACCACCACCGCCCGAGGTCGTCCCGTTGTTCGCGCCCCCGGACCCAGACCCTGACCCAGCGGAGCCCGTTGAGATGGGCACATGGGGCGCGGTCTTGGACGCCGTGTGCTTTGCCTTCTTGCTCCCCTTGGGGCTCCCGCTCTTGGAAGCCGGGGACGCGAGGGCGGTCGCGGCCAGGGCCAAGAGGAGGATGTTTCGGAGAGACATTGTGGAGGGGTCGTAGATGGAGTGGGAGATACGTCTAGCGTCTTGGCTGCGAGGTTGAGATGAAATGGAGAAAGGCTTGGCCGCGCAAGCTATGTGGGCAACGTGGAGAAGCAGAGGCGGGATGAGACGATAGACCAGCTGTCAGGTTTGAGACGAACCAGCCGTGTTGAAGGTATTGAGACGAAGAGTTATTGAAATCTTTCGAGCTCTTGAAAGCTGATGATGATTTCCTAAATTCGAATTCCCAAAGCTCGAGAGAACTCTATTCTGTTTATATAACCAAACTCCCATCTACAACTCCCCTTGCGAACCCCTATACCACCGTCCTCATAAGACAAAACTCAATCGCATCTTGGCTTCGAGAAAGAGACCTCCAAGCCAACCCGGGGCCCGAGCTCTCCGGCATCTTGCTCCCATTCTCTATCAAACATGCTCCTTCACAGAGATATATCAAAAGTCCCCAGTGTAATATCTATCCCAGGGCGACGGTGCGCTTCACGTTGAAAACGGGGGTACGTGCCCAAAGATCGTCCGAAACTTTGTTGTCAACTAAGCTTTTTCTGACGGATCCATCTGGTCCGGGATAGAGTGACCTTTAAGCAAAAGACCACCAATTGCGTGTGCTGGTGCTTCCACGTCGAACATGGGCTATCGATGTTGGGCGCTAATCTGTACCATCTGATGTCGGTCATGCGGCGGGGTCTGCCCTGTGTAGAGCCGCATATGCAAGCAACCGTTCATCTACTTCTGGTATGACCCTGACACGGACTTTCATATTCTTCAAACGGCCCTCCTTGTGGGGGTTTGGCTCTTATGCTTGCTGTAGTTCGGTTGAGATGCCGAATATCGTTCCTGCGACTGGGAGAGTTCCTTGTACCACGTCCATGACCCCAGCATTGACCAAGTCGAGCTCTCGGAAAAGTAAATGACACGGGCAGCCTTCTGCCATCTCTGCGTGAAACTAGCAGATGTAGCGACTTGTGGCATGACCCGAGTGCCTCGGAGCAACACCGGATTAACGATTTCAGACTGGATTGAATTATATCTACTTGAAATCAGCGCCGAATTATTCCGTTTTTCCAGACGCTTGTATTAACACAACACCGCAGGTTCTCCGGGGATGGTGCGGCGAGACATCAATCACCTCCACTGCTGTTGCGGCGGCCTCTGCTGCCTGTGTTGCTGTTCCGCCTTCAACTGCCTCTCAAACCTCTTTCCGTCCGCCCGGGCATCCTTCTCTCCATTACCTTTCCCATTTCCTACTCTTTTAAGTTCTTCCTCGACCATGCCCACTGCTTCAGCGACAACGTCATCGCCTCTCCGCCACGTGTACAAGGCAACTCCGTGCTGCTCCAATACTTCCTGTGCGCGCTGCAGACGGCGCATCCATAACTCGTGTTTCCTGTTGGGGTATGTTGGTCCCATCGTCGGAGACCCCAACGTTGGAGACGTGGCTCCCGACTTGAGGCTGTTCGACTTGGTCTTTGCAAACGCGGGCGGCTGAGAACCGGCAGACGGTGGGAGGGCTTCAAAGTCAATGTCGTCGTTGCTCGACAGTCTCTGCCGATTAATGGTCCGCGGGCTGAGGCTCCGGGCCCCGGACGGGGTGTCCCTGCGCCGCGGAGGTGGGGGCGGTGGTGGGACTTTGAACGCTTTGCTCATCTCCTCTGGGGTAGTCGATGCTGGTATCTTTGCTGTTTTGGGTACGCTGCCGGTGCTACCAACCGTCTGCTGCGATGCGTTGTGTATTTGTGACAGCGGATGAGGGGCGGATCGGTCAGCGGATGGTTTTCTCGACCGTGGCGCAGGCGGAGGTGGAGCAGAACCGCCATTGGAGCCCAAAGTAGGCACCTTCGTGTCTGAAGGAGCACTGCGAAGGGCTGCTGGCTTGACTGGACGAGGCGGTGGAGGTTTGCGGATAGCAAGATCAGACGTGCTCGCACTTGAAGTAGGTTTTGGCCTTGCCTTGAGTTGAGCAAGCGCAGCTGCGTCATCCAGAGTCGCCTGCTCCGGCTCGTCCGAGAAGTCAATCAGATCGCCCATAACGGGTCCGGCTGTCTTGTTCTCACCGCGTGGTGGCAGACCAGGCCTTTTTGCCGGCTCGTCGCTCTTGTCCTGAAGTCTGATTGTTGGAGCCTTCTGGCGAGCGGTGCCCTCGAACGATGAATCAAAGTAGCCGCTCTGTTCAGGAGTCGTGACATCACGGATGAACACTGCAATGATTCGTCCTGGATGGGTTTCAACCAGCTCAGTGTAGACTTCCAGATCAGCCTCGCCGCTGTCACCCACCAACAGGAACTTCCGCTCAGGGAAGTCCTTCATCAGCCGAGTAAGTGTGCTCTTCTTCCTTTCGGCCACCGGCTCGAAGATGCCCTGGAGCATACCGCTGTACTGTTTAAGGTGGAGAGATCCTGGAGGCAAGCCGGCAATCATAAAGTAGCTTGCCAAAACTGGGAATAACTGCCACGGGCTGTTTGAGCAGTAATGTATGCTGACGCCCATCGCGTGCAGCTCGTTGTACCACTCCTTGACGCCCTCGACCGTTAAGTCCTTCAGCTCACGGATGAACGTGTTTCGGAAGATCTCCTTCGCGCCGCCAGAGATGTTGGACCGCTTGATGGTGTCGTCGATATCGCTGATCAGACTAACGCCCCTTGGTTCAATGATCTTGACTTCTTGAACTGCCGATAGGCTTTGGTTGGCCAAGACGCGGACATGTGTTGGAACAAAGTCCAAGGCGGCACGTATGACGAAGTGACCAGCGTCATTGGTCTGCACCGTCCGCGAAGCCGACTTCTCATCGTTGTAGAAGAATATGGTGATGGGAAGCTGAATCAGGGGTGTCGTCATGAATGGCGCTATCCTAGCCATGAGGTTCGCGTTTGCGACGGATAATTCAGCCTCCGACAGCTCGTTGCCGTTCGTGTACTGCCTAGCTGGCATCTTGGGCGATCCTGGAGCCGTCATAGGCGTTCGGTTGCCACTGCGAGATCTTGACCTCGCGGGGTATATGCTACCGGCGTCATCGTCGTCCTCCTCTCGCGCCGCTTCGCTGAAGCCACCGCGATTTGCCACACGCCTCTCCTCCTGACCCCTCTTCTCAATCTCTGCCGCCTCTTTCGCAATCTTCTCCTGCTCCCTCCTCTCCTCGTGAGACTGGTGAAGCGCCCCCAGCGAATCCGAGGGAGGGGCGTCTTGCCTGGGCGCTGGGATGCCGCTCAACTGGCGCGCGAGCCCGATGAGAATCCGATTGCGTCTAGTCATGGGCCCTTTGTGCGGCGAGTAAACCCATCCTCTGACGTCAATATCCACAATTGCCCTCTCGTCTTCGTTGCGCTCCCACTCTTGCCTCCAGTACTCCGAATCTCTAATGGCCCCGTGTGGTTCATTCGAGATGTACTCGTTTTCATCGCCCCAATCTTGCTTGGTGTGTCGCTTCGCATAGGACGGAAAGATGACCATCTGGTCGTCACCCTGCACTGTAATGGCAACATCTGGGAATGATCCGGGTATTGTCGTCCTCGGCATGCCATCGTCTGGTTCCAGCGACCTCACCCGCGTCTGCGCATATCCTTCTCTTATCTCGTTCATCGCAACTGCACCGGCGCGATACATGCTGCCTGCCTTTGCAGCCAGCCATTTCCGACGGAAACCTCTCTCGCCTTGTGCCGGCTCGCCCTCTGGCGCCGCGCCATATCCATAGCCGTTCCCATCCCCATTGCGGCTGGAGTTAGCCGTAGCTCCTCCTCCTCCTCCTCCTCCTCCTCCGTTGCCTGTGTAGTCTGACCAAGTGGACATCGTTTTGCCTGGGCGTCCTGCTCTCGCATGCCTCGCCGGCCTCGCTGGGGGTGGGCCCAAGAGCAGCCGGCGACTTTGCCGCCGGAAGACGTCGACAAGCCTCGACTTTTCGTTCCGCTTGCGCTGGCGCTCAAGAATCAACCGGTAAATGCGGGACTGGAAGCGATGCTTGAGCTGCGGAAGCGTGTCGAGCCGGAAGTTGAGGACGCGCTCGCGATATCGATCTCGGACGGTTCGCGGGAAGAGGTATCGCAGCAGACTGAGTCGATTATGAGGATGCGGGTGCGGGGGACCAAATCGCCTGAAGGGCCTGAAGGGAGCCAGCTTGATCGTTGTAGGTGCCTTGGACAAGATTCCAAGACGGGCGCGATGGGGTGCGGGACGGCCCTGGTTTTGTTCGTAATGCAGGAAGGGTCTCTCCGCGTCGTCTGTTCTCCAGAGGCGGCAGGTCGTGGGCTCACCGGCGTCGATTACTCGTCCGAGGCTCAGCGAGGCAGACCGGAGGTGCACGAGGCTGCGCAGGCGACAGCGTCTTCTGACCCCCACGCTCTACAGCTGATGAAGAAGCGGCAGAGAATGATGGAAGCACATGATCTGGGCGACGAGTTTGGGAGGCGGAATCGGCGGTCGAGGGGTCGAGGCAAAGTAGCGGGAGCACGCGGGTAGGGAGGGATGAGCTAGGAGCTCGTGACGACGGGCGGGCGAAGCTTTAGGTTGTCTCTGGTCTCAGAAGCTGCCGGTGCCGGGTCGGGGTGTCTCGATTTCCAGATGCGACCAAGTGCCAGAAATGCATGGAATATTATGCAGGCGGCGTAAGACAGCGGCGCCTCCTCCTCAGCGAGCACCTCAGCTTACTGCCCTCTGAATGAGGGCCACGTCCAAGCGAAACGAGATGTTACGTCATCTTTTAAGCTTGCCGAGCTCCCGCTGAAGCTTCCAATGCGCTGCGTGAGGTGCCCTGTGCTGCGATCGTCTTCAGCAGTGGTTTTAAACGAGGCCCACTGAAAAAAGGACGCTGCAAATGTAACGTGCCTGGGCCAGACCAGAGTCCATCAACTGACGCTCCGGCGCGGGACACGTGAGGGCCTGTCAACTCGCTCGATGTAACTGAACTGTCGCATTTCGGTCCTTTTGCTGGCGCACTTCCCCATGATCCATGATGAACGAAACTTCGTGCCAAGAAAGAATTAGATGGTATTTCAACATGGTATTTTGGTCTAAACTTTTCCCTCCGTTATGCCCACCGACGACTACCTCTTTCCACGGGCCATCTTCGCCCTCATTCTGCCGTTCTTGGGGACCTTCTTCTTCTTGAGGTTTAGCACGGCGCCTTGTCCAGCACGCTCCGCCTTGCCCTTCTTCCATACGTGGCCCTCGCTCCTGATGGCCTTGGCGTCGAGCTGCTTTCTGGCCTTGTTGCTCATCTTCACCTTCTTCTTGCCCGGGCCGCCCTCGCCGTTGAGCTCGGCCCGGCCCGCGTCCTTGGCCTTCTTCTTGTCCTGCTCCGTCTCGAACCATGTCCTCTTCGGCCTGGACTTGATCTCGGCCTCGTGCTCGAGGATGTTCTCTCCCTTCCTGACCTGCATCTCGGCCTGTGCGAACTGCTTCTCTTGCTTCTCCTCGACGATGATCTCCTCGATCTCGTCTTCCATCTCGTCCACCTGAGCTTGCCACTTGTCTGCTTCCGCTGGCTCGATGACTCGGCTCATGATCTTGGCTCCCTGGGACTTGCCCGCCTTGACCGCGGCTTTGACGACCTTGCGGTCCGGCTCGGCAGCCAGGGTGACGGCGACACCGCTTCTGCCGGCACGCGCAGTACGGCCGACTCTGTGCACGTAAATCTCCAGCTTCTGCGGCGCCTCGTAGTTGATGACGGTGTCAACGCCCTTGATGTCGAGACCACGAGACGCAAGATCGGTGGCCAAGAGGTAGTTGACCTTGCCGTCACGGAAGTTCTCTACACTGGCAATTCTCTAGAGGGTTGTTAGTGACGTTCTTGGCGGATTATGAGACAGGTGCTTACCTGAGCCTGGTTCATGCTACCGTGGAGCTCCGCGCAGGACATGCCCAGCATACCAAAGATGATTCTTGCCCTGTGAGCCTCCTTCTTTTGGCGGAAGAAGATGATGACCCGCTCGGTATGCATCGTCTTGCAGATGTGGATCAAGTAGCCCATGCGCTTCTCCTCACGGCCGGGACGCAGGCGGATGAACTCTTGCACCAGGGTGCCGACTGTCTTCTTCTGGGAATCCACCATGACCCTGGCGGGCTTGTTCATGCCGACGCGGACCAGGCGGTCGACAGACGACGTCATGGTAGCAGAGAACAACATGGTCTGCCTTGACTTGGGGAGTGTGGTGAGAATCTCGTTCAGTTCGTCGGCGAAACCGTCCTCGAGCATACGATCGGCCTCATCAAGCACCAGAATCTCTACAGTGTCGACGTTGAAGCTGGCAGAGTTTCTCATGTGATCGATGAAACGACCGGGAGTAGCAATGATGACATCCGGCCGTAATCTGAGTTCGACCTCTTGCTGCTTCAGACTGAGACCACCAACGGCCAGTGTGAACTTGATGTCCGTGTAGGCCGCGAGCTTGGTAGCGACGGCGTGGCACTGGATAGCCAATTCACGGGTAGGGGTGAGGATGACGACACGGCTGGTGGGCACCTTCTTCGGTCTATACAGGAGACGCTCGAGAATGGGCACGACGAAGGCGGCTGTCTTTCCAGAACCAGTGACTGCACCACCGACAACATCCTTGCCCATCAAAGCGATGGGCACGGTCTTGGCCTGAATGGGCGTGGGCTTGGAGAAGCCAACGGCGGCAAGACCTCTGAGAAGGGGACGCGACAGAGACATGCCCTGGAATGATGAAGCGATATCCTTCTTGCCGGGCTGTGCGGGCTCCTCTGGCGCGAAGAAGGCATCACGCTTGGCTTGTTCCTCTGCATCCTCCTCTTCGTCGTCTGAATCGTCGCGGGCGTCGTCGGGGTGGTCTACGGGTGTCGCAACGGAGTCGTTGTCTGATGCAGCGGCGTCTTCGTCTTCTGCGTCGGGAATTTCCTCATCGGCCGACCCTTCGTTCTCAGGGTCAACACCCATGCCGAAGGCGTCGTCGGCAAGCACTCCGTCTTCATCGTCGTCGAGGTCGATATCCATGTCGTTCTCTGCCTCGTCGTCGTCGTCACCAGCCTCCTCCTGTACGGCGGCCTCGGGCTCCTCGTTGCCGGTCTTCTTCGCGCGCCTCCTGCGGATGATCTCGTCCAAATCGACGCCAACCGGGTCCTGGTTCTTCATGGACTTCTTTGCGCCGTCGAAGCCCCAGCCCTCAAACTCGTCGTCGCCGAATTCGACAGCGCCGTCTTGGGCAAACTCGAAGTCGGAGTCCATGGCACCGTCGTCGTCTTCATTCTTGCCCCAGATGCCTTCGCGCTCTTCCTCCTCCTCTTCCTCACCCTTCTTAGACTTCTTGGACTTCTTGGCGGTCTTCACCTTCTTCTTCGGGGGCGGCGCGACAGCCTCTTCTTCCTCGACAATGTCCTCGTCATTGTCGGAAATTGTGTGGACGAAGTCGTCGTCAATCGGCTTGCGTTTCTGAGAGGGGGCCATGTTGGGTGGTTGAGAATTGTTGAAAAGCGAATGGACAGTCCCGCGGGGTATCGTCTGCTCTAACACGCTTTCCCAATCCCCCAGCTCGATCTTCAGTGCCAGAATTTTTTCTGAACGGACAGTGGAGCTTGACTTTTTCTGCCGCCGTCGGGCCCCACCTGGACCAAGCGGTCAGACAACTCGGTCCCATCCGCCGCGCTGGTCAGTGCGTTACGTGATCGGAGGACGGACACGTGACGGTGTTTGTCATCAGCAGAGACGGCCAGGCCGCCAGCCAGTCACTGCCAGTGTTTAGGGGGGACGTGGAAGGTAGGGGCAACTCCCGAGTAATTGCCCCCACCACGGTTGATTGGGCGACCACTTATTGCCAACAATTTTGGCAGCCTTCACGCCGCCGGCGACAAAGCAACGAGATTTAATTTCTGCCACTTCGACACTTGCCTGTCTCGTCCTAAGCCCAACTCCGGTGCTCTAACCACCCACGTCTCCTTTCTCTACGCCTCATCGCGTCTCTGCTTCTCGAGCGTCCTTTCGATTCCCGGTTTTTTGCGCGCGCATTCTTCATCCAAACACACGAAAAATCCCAGAGATCAGTCACATACGGTCAAGATGGGCGAATCCAGGTTCGTATCTTTCCACGGCCTTCCATCTCGCGGCGCCCACCACCACCGCACCACGGACCCGGCGCGTCGCAGATTCGACATCGAGCACTCCCAGCTAACAGAAAAGACTATCCAGACAGGAACTCATCCAGTGGTTGAACCAGCTGCTGTCCCTCAACATCACAAAGGTCGAGCAATGCGGTACGGGGTAAGTGCAGCCCGATACCCCTCCCCCGCCATATAGCGATTTGTGGGACCTGGTGATTTTTGTGATGTGTTGCTAACGCCGGTTTGACTGCAGCGCGGCGCTATGCCAGGTGTTTGACAGCATCTTCATGGACATCCCCATGTCCAGGGTCAAGTTCAACGTCAACAGCGAGTATGCATACATACAGAACTTCAAGGTGTTGCAAAGTGAGTCCAGCCCTCGATCCTGCCTTGCGTTTGGTGCCCAGCGAACCCGACGCTGACCATTGCTCTCTGCAGACACCTTTGCCAGACATCAGATCGACAAGCCCATCCCCGTCGAAGCCCTCGTCAAGTGCAAGATGCAGGACAACCTCGAGTTCCTTCAATGGACCAAGAGATTCTGGGACCTGAACTTCCCCGACCACGACTACGATGCTGTCGCCCGCCGAAAGGGCGCTCCCGTGTCCGGCGGTGGCGGTGCCGCCCCCCGCGCTGCTCCTGCTGCCGGCGCTGCCAGACGAGGAGGCACGACCCCCTCGGGCGGTCCGCGCGTGGCCAAGGCGGCCGGCCCCGGCAGCGCCGCCCTGCAGCAGGAGAATGCCACCCTCAAGGAGACTGTCGTCGGTCTGGAGCGTGAGCGTGACTTCTACTTCAGCAAGCTCCGCGACATTGAGCTTCTTGTGCAGCAGGCCGTCGAGGAGGACCCCGAGCTGGAGAAGCAGGAGGACGGTCTCGTCAAGCAGATCCAAACGATTCTGTACTCGACAGAGGAGGGCTTCGAGATCCCCGCCGAGGGAGAAGCTGCCGACGATCAGGAGACCTTTTAGGCAGGTGTTGCCATGGACCAAGGTGTGAGGAGGGCGCGGGCATACCCAAGACTATTGGATGGGCATGCAGATTGGGGTTTAAGCAAAAGCACATGGGTTTGGCTGTAGTACAAATACCCAGAGGCACGTAATAATCGTATACTGGCGATGAGGCTGAGCAGCACTCGGACGGCGTTGGCAGCCTGGAATAGGGTCGGCCGGCTGGTCAGGGCTTGCGGCGCTCTTGTCCCACATGAGCAGTCATGATAGAATCAAAACATTTTGGTCTGGGAACCCCGAGTCATTTATGTTCGTGTGGTGTGAGTGAGAGCGAGGCACGTATGGTCCCGGACCACGCGTCCGAGACGGCTCAGACGATTCGTATGGGGTATTTTGGTTCGGCACAGTAGTCTGTCTGGGCTGAGAGTGATCCTCCCAAGTTTCAATCTACTAGTCGTCGGAGAGGTGAAGCTTATGCATGAACATGACTACTGCATTTCGGATGAATATTCTGGAAGGCTTCTTCTCACGCTGTCACTTGTCTAGTGTGGAAAGATGGGCATGGCAGCTGTCATGGCAGAGAAGACGGTGTGCCCGCGGTGAAGAGCCACAGCGTTGTATCCATCTCAGTCGGGATCTTCAGGCAGTGACAATCACTCGGGCTTCGGTGTCTCTCTTTGGCCCTCGTCATGAGCCCAAGCCCAGGCCCTTCCTGATGAGGTGTCCCAGATATGCGGTCATTCCTGCGGCAGGCTCCAGTTTAGTGGTTCCATGCAGGCGCCACAGGCGTCAAACAGCGCACACGACCACCAACCTCTCCCCCTCAGGCTGCCGTCTTTCAGAACCAGGCACGCCCAGGAACCCAGGAACCTGCCATTCAACAGTGGGCCGTCGTCGTTTTTAAAGGAACCGACCACCTGCGCCTTGCGCCCGGCTGCAGCACACCTCACTGGAGCATTGCATGCGCTGTGCTGCTCACCGGACTGGACTGGAACGTGAACCTTGATTGCATCTCCCCGGGACCTGACGCAAGCAACGAACCGAATTCGTCCTTCTTCAACAACATTGTTTTTTACCAGCACGACGCGGCGCTCGACAACGTTTACGATTGCGTTTCATTTGCGAATTATCCACATCATCCCTTCGACGACGCCATTGCGACTGCCAGCACGCAGCAACCACCCACGCCAACCGACCAAGCCACTTACACTCCCACCCGACGAAGCGAGCGAGCGAGCAATCACCGCAAGCCAGCCCAGCTCAGCTCATCCGAGCCCAAGCTCGTCCAAACCCGACCAGCATCCCATCATCCCCAATCGTCGAAAGAACCAAAGAAAAAAACCTTCCATCCATTCACAACAAACGGCCGTCACAATGGCTCCCCCGGCCGAGATCTCCATCCCCTCGACCATCCTCTCGACCGGCGAAGCGAAGCCCTACACCCTCTACAACATCACCCTCCGCCTGCCCCTGCGCTCCTTCGTCGTCCAGAAGCGATATTCCGACTTCGCCACCCTCCACCAGTCCCTCGCCGAGCAGGTCGGCGCCCCGCCCCCGAAGCCGCTGCCCGGCAAGTCCTGGTTCAAGTCCACCGTCTCCTCCCCGGACCTGACGGAGCAGCGCCGACAGGGCCTCGAGGCCTACCTCCGCGCCATCGCCGAGTCGCCCGACCGCCGCTGGCGAGACACCTCCGCCTGGCGCTCCTTTCTCAACCTCCCCAGCACCGGCGGCGGCAGCACGAGCAACTCCGCCGCGAGCGCCCACGGCCTGATCACAAGCGGCCGCGCCGGCGCCGCGGACCCGACGACCTGGCTCGACCTGCACCGCGAGATGAAGAGCAACCTCCACGAGGCGCGGCTGAGCCTGTCGCGCAGGGACGCCGCGGCGGAGAACAACAACAGCACGGCGGCGGCGGAGGCTGGCGCCGCGGCGAAGAGGGCGCTGGTCAAGGCGGGCACGCTGATCGGGAACCTTACCGCGGGGCTGCGCACGATGCAGGAGAAGGGCGCCCTCGGCGACGGCGAGCTGCGCAGGCGGCGCGACCTGCTGGCCTCGGCGCGGGTCGATAGGGAGGGCCTGGAGCGGCTGAGCAACAGCATGTCGCAGAACGGCCGGGCCGCCAGGGAAGGGTGGGCCTCGTCGGGGGACAAGGCGGCGCTGCTGGGAGGGGCCAGCAGCAGTGCCAGCGGGGCGCGGACCGGCGGGCGGGTTCTCGGCGCGCCGCTGCCCGAGACGGAGCGCACGCGGGAGCTGGACAACGACGGGGTCGTGCTGCTGCAGCGGCAGATGATGAGCGAGCAGGATGAGCAGGTGAACACGCTCGCGGCGATTGTGCGGCGGCAGAAGGAGATGGGGCTGCAGATCAACGACGAGGTGGAGGCGCAGACCAAGATGCTCGACCGGGTCAACGAGGACGCCGACCGCGTCGGCGGCAAGATCAAGGTCGCGAACCGGCGCATCGGCAAGTTCTGACTGCGGCGCGCTGTCGGAGTCGTCGCGCGGGTCGTCGTCGCGGCGATGGAGGTCGTCGTCTGGCTGCTTTGGATCGGGGGCGTGGTTTGGGATGCTTTTGCGTGGTGTATGGAGTTGGGCTCTCTTCTTCTCGTTGCAAGGAAAGCATGATACGGGGGAAATTTTGTTCTTACGGCATTTTAACTTGCAACAAATTAGCGACAGGTTTTAGGTTGTCGCCCATGATCACCTTCACCGACTCCTGTTTTGTTTTCTTCTTCTTACGCAAAGGCATGACGGAAGCGGGCTGGGAAAGGGGAACTCAGATTGTGCTACGGAAGCCCGTTTTGGATGGATTAACGAGAGATGGGAAATTCTGAGATGCGTTTGGACGCGCGTATATAATCACGACGGGAAGAAAGAGATTGGACAGTGCGATAGGAATGAATACCAAGGCTGTTTTGGCGTTTACGGGTGGTCTCGTGTGTTTCTGGTATTAGGATGAAGCCACTCCAAAATAATATTCAAGTGCGATCGAGGTATTTATATCTCTGCAGAGTCCGGCTTTTTGACGTTCGGCCACCACCAATACTTGGTCTTGATAGCGCTGAGTGTTGCCATGACCGTGCTGCGGAATACGCAAGAGAAGGGCGTCGTGTGATTGATCTTCGGCTGAGCCTGCGGTTTACGACATCATGGCAATCAACACGGGTATTGGATGCGAATAGCTTCACAATGGTAGTGTTGGACCACAGCTGGGTGATATACGACGACAACTGGACATCGATGAGAGTCATGTGAGGCGACGAAGCAAGCCAAGCAGAGCTTTGCATACCAAAGCTTAGCCGCGCCCGACGTCTTGATGATTGTGCTTGTAGTAAATCCAACCAACTGGGTTTGTTGGCTGTATTTATAGATCGTTACAATCTACTGAGCCTAGAGGTGCGGTAGATGGCTTGTTCGCGTGCCACACAACCGATCTCGACACACTGAATCGTAAGTAAGCGAGTGGTTCAGCGACGTCTGGAGCAGTCCCTTCTCTTGATCTTGTCTGTTTTCTCAAGGCTGCGGTTAAGTTGTCGCAATGAGGTTGTGTTTACCAGAAAGACAACGTTGTACTCGGAGGTCTTGACGTTCGATGTATTATGCTTGAGAGACCAAATTATGACCCTCGTCCCCAATACTGCGGTCGCATTTGGTCACACGAGGTTGTAAGATGCCCAAGACTGAAGCATCCTTCCGTCTGCCACGGTCACCACCAAGCTGATGCTCGGCATCGACCCGGAGCTAATGTGTCAAGTCATCCCAAGCCTGCGGGATGCAAGAAGAGCCGCAAGACGGGAGTTGTTGACACTGGACGCGACGGAGTGTGGCCGCGGACCGTTCCTCATGCACATGCAGACGGTGCTTATTGGGTTGACCCCTGCTCATGGGGTTGCATGCATGTAGCGCTTGTCACATCCTCTCGTCTTTGTTCAAAACTCATTTCTCGTGGGGATAAGAAGAAAGTTGAAGCGCCGCCCTAGTCTCGACGCTACGTTTGATCGTAACGATGCCTTGGATGTTGGCAGTGGTGATCATGTCCGAGGCCCTGGCAGTTTGTTGACCACCCCGGAATACTGACGTCTTCTCCGCCGTCGTCACCGCAAAACACCGGTTTTTTTCTCGACCCGGAACGTCGAAAGCGTTGCCGGCCGGCAGGCTCCAGTCGTCCAGAAACGTTCAAGCGTGGGCGTGAGCAGCGCCCACACGGTGACATCTGATACGTCACTCGCGCTCGTGGTGCAAGGGACTTCCCGCGGTTGCCGGGCAACGAGACCGTTTGGGTGGGAAGAGCGAGGGACAAAGCTCCACCGTCCGGCTTGCGCACCGCAACGGTTGGAGGTCGAGAGTGTGAAAGAAGAGTTGAGACAATGTCACAGTTGGCGCCCAACGAGTCCGACGGTAGCGATTGTGGCCCCCATTGTGACCGTCGCTGTTGCATTCGCAATCGCAATCTTAACCGATCACCCGCAGGATTCGAGGTTCGTCTCGAAGGGACGTCCCAGACATCTGGTAGGGACGGAAGGAAGAGGGCCTCGCCCTTCGCAACGGGGCATTGGCGGAGGCCGTGAGCGAAGTGTTCCTCGCCAGCTGGCATATGGGCTTTTCCTCATGAGGCATTGCTAAACATTGCTGGCGCCGACGCCTCCCGGGGAGGATAGCCTCAGACTCCGCGATTCGCTGCCGGGGGTGGATCTCAACCCCAGCGAGGCACCGCATCAGGACCACAGGCGAGTGTGCCAAGGGCCTCTCATAGGCAGGAGATTGAGCAATTTCTTGGGATTGGGCCGCCGGCCAGAAGTCTGCAGAAGTCTGCTCGAAAGCGAGAGCGGGGAGAGGGGTTCTTTGGCTGCGGTGTTTGCTTGAAGATGGGCGGTGGACATGGCAACGGGGGCAGTTTGTTTTGGCGATCTGTTGGTGGTGAGTGGTCGAGAGTTCGATGATGCTTTGTGGCCTCTTCCAGTTGGACGATGGGCGGTGTGTATGTGTGTGTTCGTATTTGCATGGCAGCAGCTGTATCTGCAGTCGTAAGCAGTCAGTTACCAGTGGCCCTCGCGATGACGGCCGAACCACTCGATCGTGGAAGGTGGGATGAACAGTTGCCGGGATGAGGGGAGTAACACGCTGCGAACTGAAGGCATCGTGGGCAATGGCATGAGTCGGTGGCGGAGGTTGGAGCTCGGTCATCCGCCTGTTTGGCTTTTTTCAGGGTCTTGCCGGCGCAGGGAACATCCTCTGGGCGAGAGCAGAGGCCGTGGCTGGGACCCAATGCATGATGGCTGCCATCTGCCGTGCGTCTCTTCAACGACCTTGCGTCTTGTTGCTGTTGAATGCTGCCGGATGATAACGGCCCCCAGGCGATGCATGCAGATGGGACGCAACGAACACAATATCAGAAGCAGAAGCCGACGATGAGGCTAAGACTCCAAATTGGAAGGCCCAGCTGGTGACAGCACCTGCCATTTGGTAACCTAAGAAAGCGCTGATGTCTATCAAATGTCACCATCCTTCGCTTAGCCGGCTGATGCGGTTGACGGGGAGGTCAGTGAGCTCCAGGTGGGTCCCTGTCCGCTGGAGCAACAGCGTTCAGTGGGCTGACGGTGGGAGAACAGCCACTGAGACTGCGCAGCCAGTCGCTAGCGCCCAGTCACACCCCCCGAGAACTGAGGTCCCCCTCCTCTCCTCAGTGAGGCCAGACCTGTCCAATTGCCATGAGAAATTCCCAAAGTAAACACAAAAGAATTCCTCCCCCTTCCCGCTTGCCTCTTCTCGTCACATCTTCCCTCAACACCTCCCCCAAAATCGACCTCCACCAAGAGCGGTTCTCGTGATACCATCCCGATCCGTCCTTCGACCTGCCTTACTAACGGGCAGGTCGATTCCGACAATAACAATTCTGTCTCATTGCCCCGCGATCGGACGCAATCCAGCCAGCTAAGCACCACCGCCAGACGAAGACAAAAAAAAAAAAAAAAAAAAAAACNCAAAAAAAAAAAAAAAAAAAAAAAAAAAAAAAAGCGCGAGGCCGGAGCGACAGCCCAGCAGCTGCAACCACACTGTCAATCGACAAAATCCTCGATACCCGCTCCGTCGCTTTGACATCCGTCTTTGCCCGTCCTCTGTTCTGGGTTTTTGGCGTTTGTTTTTGCTTTCTTGCTGCTTGTGAGTCCGAACCCTCCCAAGCAAGGCCATGCATGACCATCCTGTTCCTCCCGACTTTTTTCTCTGGTCCCTCCATCACCGCATGCCAACCACTCCTCTACTGCTGGACAAAATGCTCATGACCTCTATGCAGACGCTTCACGACTTAACGATTGCCAATGGCCCTACAAAGATACCACTAGAGCTCTTCATTCCCACCAGAGACTGAGTCTCATTCGAGCTGTAAAGCTCGATCCGACCAGCTGCTCCAGCCAACCGACCTCAACCACAAGTGCTGAGGTCTCCACGACATGAGCGGACCTCCTCCGCCACCGCCTCACGGCGAGAATCCCAAGACCACCGCCGGCTCTCCCCCGCCTGGCGCTGGCTTGGGGCCAGGCAATTACGACATATTCGTCATTCCTCAGCGCGATAAGGGCGGCGGCTTCATCTACCTCCCGTCTCTTGCGCCCAATGGCCCCAGCTTCGCAGCCGGTTTTGCCTGCGCCCTGGTCATGGTCGTCATGTTCCAGAGCATGGCCCCCGCCTTCCGCACATGGTGGGGAACCTACCAGGGCATGGGAAACATGGGAATGTCACTCCTCGTCATCGCCGTCGGTGTAGGAGCATGGGCATGGGGCAAGTCGCAAGCGCAGCCGTCTGCCTCAAACGGCAACGGTCCCAACGGCGGTTGGCGTACAGGCCCGGGAGGATATGGTTCTTACGCGGGCAGCGGCAACTTCGCCAACGGCTTCCCCGGAACCGGTGCTCCTCCTCCCCCTCCCCCTCATGGCACTCCCCCTCACGGCAGCCAAAACACCGGTCATTCGAGCGGTTCCAGCTACGGGTCGGGAAATGGGGGGCCTAGGTCTTCCTGGCAAGAACGACCACAAGGGCCTCCTCCTCCGCCACCCCGTCAGCCAGAGCCCGAGCCTGAGCCCGAGCCTGAACCCGAACCAGAGCCTCGCAAGCCGGATCCTCCTCCAAAGGCGAGGCCTGAACCAAAACCCGAACCTAAACCGGAGCCCAAACCAGAGCCCAAACCGGAACCCAAGCCGGAGCCCAAACCTGAGCCGAAGCCAGAGCCGAAGCCTGAACCCAAGACTTCACCACAGAAACCGCCACAGAAATCCCAATGGGAGAAGGCTAGAGAGGAGACGAGAAAGCGCGAGGAAGAGCGCAAGGCCAAGGAAGAGGAGGAGAGGCGCAAGGCCGAGACGGCCCGCAAGCTGAGAGAGTTCCGGGAAAGAGAAGCCCGTGAACGTGCCCGACGAGACAGAGAGGAGCGTGAGAGACGGGAGAGAATCGAGCAAGACATTCGCGAAAAGGAGGAACTCAAGCAGAAGCTGGAGATTGAGCGACAGGAGAGAGAAAAGCTCCAACGCGAAAAGGAAAAGGCCGAGCAGGAGGCCAAGGAGGCCAAGGAGCGCGCCGAGAAGGCGGCCAAGGAACGCGAAGCCCAAGTCAACAAGGAGCGCGCAGACAAGGAGCGTGAGGAGGCGCGCAAGAAAGAGGCGGCGGAAGCTGCCGCCCGCAAGGCCCGTGTCGAGGCACAGCTCGAAGCCTTTCGGAAAGCCAAGAGGGAGCGTGAAGCTGCGGAGAAGGCCAAGAAGGATCGTGAAGAAGCAGAGAAGAAGAAGGCGGAGGAGGAAGCTGCTCGCCGGGCCAAGGAGGAGGCGGAGCGCATCGCAAGAGAAGAGGCGGAACGAAAGGCAGAGGCTGAACGAAAGGCAGAGGCGGAAAGAAGGGCAGAGGCTGAGCGAAAGGCCGAAGCAGAGCGCAAGGCCAAAGAAGCAGCAGAGGAGGCGGCGAGAAACACTCGCAAGAGTGGCTCTTACGCCTTCTCGTCGGTCGGTGAGAAGACAAGTATGTGGCCCAACGGCCGACCTCCCGCTCCCCCCACCTCCCCATCCGTGGCTTCGTCGCAGCCGTCGAGACCTCCCCCATCCGCGGCGTCGTCGGCTCCCCCAAGACCTCCCCCGTCTGCGTCTTCTTCTGCTCCCCCAAGACCCCCTCCATCAGCCAGCTCTGTGCCGCCAAGACCCGCGCCTTCTGCGACATCTTCGAACTCGAGACCTGCGCCTTCTGCGACGTCCTCGAACACATCGAGACCAGCGCCTTCGACAGCATCCTCGAACACGGCGAGACAGCCCCCGAGGCCGTCAGCACGAACAGAGCGAACCGTCGACGAAGAGCAATACTCGTACCGACCATACGATAAGCCGAAGCACAAGCCGGCGTCATCCATCGGCTCCGAGTCATCATGGGCCCCGTCGGCCACGACTACGCGAACGACACCGCCGCCTAGCATGCGCGCTCCGTACACGACGAAAGACCCCGACAAGATTGTCATCAGGGCAGTCTATCTGTTCATGAATCAGTTTGCCAAGACCCCGGCCAGCCAGCTCGTGTCGGGGTTTGGCACAGTGACAGATGGACTTATCCTGCGGATAACGACCGAAGGCCTCTTCATCGACGACGATGTCCGCGGCGTCCCGCAGCGCGAGTGGGACGTCAAGGCCTGGACGTTAAAGCTGGTCGAGGTATGGTGCCCCCCGCACTGCTTGAATTCCGCTGCTGCTGCTTCTACCCCGTCGAATTCTGCAAACCATCCATCTGGCTTGTTTCAAAAAATGGCGAATCAGCGAGCGCGTACGGCGGATAGAGGCGCCACGAAAATGCTCACGGGAGACGAAGCTGATGCCTACCTGACCGAAATGTTGCGTGCTTGCAAGAATTGCTGCCGTCTTGGCTTGTGCGACACAAAGTTCAAAGATACTAACATCCCATCTTCGGCCGGGCAGACTGGGGAGTGGAGACACAAGAGCCTCCACGTCCTGCGCGCAACTATCCGAGATCAAGAAGGCAAGCGATACATGTTTGTCCTGGACGAAGAGGAGGCCTGGAAGGTCGCCGTCGGCGTGCAGAGGCTGCGCAAGGGCACCCAGGTGCGCTCGCTGGGCGTCAGCGGCATGTCTGCGTCCGACGCCAGAGGCACACTCGAGACCCTCGGCTGGGGTTAAAGGCTTGCTGCCGACTTTTGCAGCTTCAATTGGCCGACTGTCGTCTGGCGGTTGTCGATAATATGTAAACGGCTGAGAGGGTGACGGGCAGGCAGGCTGCTATTTATGAGGCATCGAAGGAAAGACGCGGGACGTGCCAGATGAGCATTTCAGTTTGGACGTGGAATTCGGTTGCATAGCAGAGCGAGGGTGGCACATTCCAGGGAGACTGGATCAAAACATGGCAATGATTTCTACAGCATTGGTGGGCCGGCTTGGTCCACCTTAGGATACCTCCAGCTTTCGGACTTCATCACCGGTTTGACGTCTCGATGGGTCGTCTGCGGGTGATGATGGTTTGGTTAATGATGAAACGATTTTACACATTTTGCGCGGTGTTCTCCAGCCACCCGACTTTGGGGATTAAGCTATTTTTGCCAGCCAGGCAACCCCAGCGTTGGAGTCGTTCTCCGATGGGGTCATCCTTGTCGGGCTTATCACCCTCGATATCATTTGGTCAGCACCGTGATTGCTAACCAGCGTTTGTTTACTCTAGGGCCTGCTAAATGGACCCTGAGAAAACCCTCTAACCCGGGAATGGATGACTCCTTGGCACTGACGTCGTCGTTCGTCCTATCGCAACGGAGGTCAGTGTTATCACCATGTCTTATCTGCAAGAGGAGTTTTGTCAATGATCGGTGAGGGCCTCCGGGCGAAGGGTCTTGGCCCCCACTTGGGGTATCCCGAGGTGAAGAGGGAAAGACTTCGTATCCTCCAACTTCGTAATTCATCCGACAAATATTCGTGGAGACCTGGTGGTCAGCATCCATCGGGCGTGTTTGTTATAAGTCCGCGCGGTTCATGAGGCAGAAGCTGACGCAATAACAGGCAAGGTACTTTTTTGTCCATGACGGAAGTACATAAAGTTTACCGTGCCGTTGGACAGGCACGTTGACAGGTCCGGTCCGCGTGTGGGGGAACCGTCTGCTTGGGACGGCGAACGCCCGTTGGATCTTGCACCCCGCCGTGATGGACTGTGAATTGTTTCACACCGACACCTCTAATTCAAAATCTTGCAATGTCACCTGTTGGCCATAAAGACGTCGTCTTCACAGTTGTTGTCTCTCGGTGTCATCTCGTTCGGCATTTACTCGTCGGCAGATTACCGCTCGTCCAATCTGCCGGCCCCCCGGTAAACAGCCCCCCGGCCCATTCCCGACATCGGCCGGAAACCTCAAGGCTGCGATAACACTTCCTCCCCCGTCTCAAAAGTTCCCCTTTCCATTGAATGACCAAGAGAAACATTCTTCACCGAAATAAAAACGGGTCCGGCCTCTGCTTAGTCGGCAGACCCCCGCTTGACTACCGGGAGGCATCAAAGCTAGCGATGCAACTGAGGAGTCCCCGCGATAAGCCAACCCCCGGCGGCCGCCCCATGCAGAGAGAGATGATTGCATATTGCTTATGGCAGAGGTCCTGATTCTAAGGAATAAGCAGCGCACTTATCAGCCAAGGCAACGGTTCGGATCTCTTCCCCTTGGAGCAGTGCTCCAGCGAGGTTATAAAGATGCCGCCGTCGTTGCATTCCAGGCAGTCCGGCTCGCCTCACCAGCCGTGATCTTCTCACCCCTCTCGACAGTCAATGATGAAGGCATTTGCTTTCCTCACGCTGGCCGGTGCCGCCGTCGCCGACCTCGTGACGACCGGCGCCTCGCTCAAGCTCGACGATGTGTACTACTTCGTCTCCCCCTTCTCCCAGGGCAAACCCTCCAACGCCTCGCTGGACCTCAAGACCCTGC
This sequence comes from Colletotrichum gloeosporioides, assembly GCF_011800055.1. Lineage (NCBI taxonomy): Eukaryota > Fungi > Ascomycota > Sordariomycetes > Glomerellales > Glomerellaceae > Colletotrichum > Colletotrichum gloeosporioides. The sequence continues at coordinate 247,027 of NW_025544672.1, read as the reverse complement.
CCCGCGCCTTCGGCTTCGCCCCCATCACCGTCGTCGCCGAGGCCGTGTCCACGCACGATCTGACAAGCCTCTTCAGCAACTGGACAGCCCAAGATGACGTCTGGCAGCCCGCCTTCCTCAACGCCATCTTCCTCGCGGGAGCCGGTCCCAAGTCTACATACGCTCGCGGCAACACCACCTCCGCCATCCTCCCGCTGTCCAAGCTCGCCTCGATCCCGTCCGGCCCGTACTTCCTCGACACCACCACCGGGGAGGTCCACCAGGCCTTCCGTCTGTACCCCGACTTCGCCGGCGCCTTCTCCGAGTCCCTTCTCCAAACGCCCGAGGGCACCTTCCAGACCCTCTCCGCGCAGGTCCCCGCCTCCGCGTCGCTGACCGTCGGCGTCCCCTCGCGGCTGTACTTCACCCCCACACCCGAGAAACCCCTCGCCGGCGTCCGCGTCGGCGTCAAGGACATCTACTCCCTCGCCGGCGTCAAGGGCTCCAACGGCAACCGCGCGTGGTACGGCCTCTACCCGCCCGCCGCCAAGACCGGCACCGCCATCCAGAACCTCATCGACGCCGGCGCCCTCGTCGTCGGCTTCCAGAAGCCCAGCCAGTTCGCCAACGGCGAGACCGCCACCGCCGACTGGGTCGACTACCACGCGCCCTTCAACCCACGCGGCGACGGCTACAACGACCCCTCGTCGAGCTCTTCGGGCGCCGGCGCAAGCGTGGCCAGCTACGAGTGGCTGGACATCGCGGTCGGCAGCGACACCGGCGGCTCGATCCGCGGGCCGTCGGGCGTGCAGGGCTTGTTCGGCAACCGGCCGTCGCACGATCTCGTGAGCCTGGACGAGGTGATGCCGCTCTCGCCGACGCTGGACACGCCCGGTTTCCTGACGCGGGACCCGCGCATCTGGGACGCGGCGCAGAAGGCGCTTTACAGGGAGAACTACACGTCCTTCTTGGGCGCGGAGGTGGTGTACCCCAAGACGGTGTATACCCTCGGCTTCCCCACGGACGAGACTCCTGCCGGCCAGATGCTCAACAAGTTCGCGGCGAGCCTGGCGGCGTTCCTGGACACGAACGTGACCGAATTCAACCTGACGGAGGCGTGGGCTTCGACGGGGCCGGAGAGCGTTAAGGAGTTGAGTCTGACGGAGGTGTTGGGGGCGACGTATGCCACGCTCATCACCAAGGAGCAGACTGCCCTTGTCAGGGACCCGTTTTATGCAGACTATGCTGGTGAGTTACGGCTGTATTCCAGAGTTGATTTTAGGCACTAATACAGCGCAGCCGCCCACGACGGCCGCCGCCCCTTCGTCAACCCCGTCCCCCTCGCCCGCTGGGCCTGGGGCGACACCCAGCCCGCCTCCGCGCTCGACGACGCCAAGGCGAACAAGACGCTCTTCATGGACTGGTTCAACACGGCGGTCCTCGCCCCCGCCGACGAGGCTTCATCGTGCTCCTCCGGGTTCCTGCTCTACGTCGGCAGCGCTGGCACCGCGAGCCCGCGCAATGCGTACCTCGAGGCGCCGAGCACGCCGCCGCTGGGTTTTAGCAACGGTCGGCTGTCGGTGTTCAGCGGCGCGCCGGACCATGTGTTTCCGGTGGGTCAGGTGGGCAGTGCGAGCGCGGTCACGAACCACACGGAGATGCTGCCGGTGACAGTGGACGTTATGGCGGCGAGGGGGTGTGATGGGTTGATTGCGAGGCTGGCGCTGGATTTGGTCGAGGAGGGGTTGGTGGTGGTGCCGCAGGTCGGGGCGGGGTTGGATGGCGGGGAGATTTTGATGAGGAGGGATGTGGAGGAGTGGGTTTAGAGGAGTTAATGATAATGTATTGATGTAATTTCGAATATGAAGATTCTTTTAGAGAGGTTTGGTTGTTATCGTTGTCGTCTCTCTCGTGGTCAGCTCAGCTGTAAATGTTGCCCTTGTCGGAGATATTCTGAAGGATTCACACTCTTTCTAGTTACATGCATACTTGCATTGGAATATCAAAATGTATGTACCCCTTTGAATCTTAGATCAGGCTATCGTAAAGGAGTCCGTACCCAATTGAGAACATAAATCCTGAGAGTGGGGATACCTCCATACTGCCTGTGTAAAACAAGACTTCGAGTGCGTCTATGAAAACATGATTTCTCCGCCATGTGAAGGCAATCCGATGCCTTGCAGATGTCCTTCCTCCTTTGTACAGGCTTTCCGCCCTTTGATCAGCCCACGATCAGCCTATCGATTCGCAATTGGGAACCCAATCCGCAACTGCGAGTTGCCTCGAGTTGCCTTGATTCTTGGGCCAATGAGCGCACTGCGGGGGTTGCAACACGCAGCTGCGCAGAGCATCAATACCATCAATCATTGGCCAGGCGATGGAGGTGGCGGTTTCATTCAAGAATTAGCTGATCGGATTGCCAAATCAGTATCGATGTTAAAAGACATTGTTCGCTCTCTTAACAGAGCCATTGTGTGCCGCCGCCCTTTCCAACAATTCAACGATCATTTTGTTTGAGCATCACAACGACAGAGCTAGCAGGCCATGGAGCCTGAGATAGCGGGCGAGATGGTGCCAGACCCGGCGCACACCGTCGCCGGGATGGATATCGAGACATCCGAATATCTGCCTCCAATTGACTACGGCATTGGGACCTACATGTCATACAGCATGCTATCGTCAACGACGTCGCAGCCTCGGATGCCGAAGGACGATCAGCCAGACACCTTCACTCTAGATTGGTCTCAAGATATGTCACTACATGGCCTACTGGATATCAATGTGGAACCTTTCTCATTCTTATCCTTCTACGATGAATTCGATTGGACACTTCCCGAGTTGCGCAAAGATGGATATGCTTGCGAGGCCAGAACTCATACCACCAGCCATTTTGGTGCCAGACAGGAGAAGGTATTTCCCTCTAAGGCGATGAATGACTGAAGATGCCTCAGACTAACACGTTTGGATCTCAGGATGCCTCCATCGGGGCCGAAACATTTCGCGAGCCCAATGATTGGGCATACAGGACTGGAATCGACCCGCTACAGGCCCTGCATGGGGTTCCGGTAGCCATGGACTCTCTCCACGACAAGGACAACTCCCACGTTCAACACGGCTATCTGACGCCAGAAAACATCCTCATGTACTACCAAGATGAAAACCATCATTCACTATGCTTCATGGGTCCCGAACTCGATTTGTCAATACTTCCCTGCGGGCCGCGATGGCACGCCAGAGGAACGCAAATGGACGAAACCGTACGCTGTCGTTCGCCAGAACCAGACGTACGAGAAGAACGAAACGCGTATCCGCCGAGGTTCAGCTGGCTGCTTGGCTGTCATCTGCTGGGAAACCTTGTGTTGCTCGCATCATCCACCGCAATCGCGTATGTGAAGCCAGGCGTATTAGCATATTACGGGACCTGGTTGAACTACGAGACACCGACCACACACCGATAGTATTCTCAAACCAATGACACTGAAAGTAAGCTTCAAGTCTTTTCTGTACGAAATCTCACGTCTCGAGGCTGATAATCATCGAAGTTCCATAGCGATAATCTCTCCACACTGGCTCAACTTTTTCACGGATTTCTTTCGGCGTTTTGGTTTTTGTGCAGCACCGCCTGCTTACACTGTCACCAAGCAGTCTATTGGACCTTGGAAAGTGGTGTCTTTTCTTTTTTTATCCAGGGCTCAATTCCAGGCCAGCATGCTCGACGAACAAACTTCGGTGAACATATCCTGCTTCAAGGATGAGGATTGGGACGAATACGGAGTCAATGATGCTCTACAACACAACTTACTTGCCGATGGCACTGATGAACTTCATAGCATGGCAGTTTCTTCCGATTGGCAGTCGAAGTTGCCGTCTCAGCCAAGCTGGGACACAGATAACCCTTCGATAGAAGGCCCGTCATCCTCCAGTAGTCCATCTCGGACCTTATCGAACTCAGAACCCGCCCACATCCAGCCAACAGTCAACACGTGGATCACTACAGTTGACAACAACTACTACAGCCTACCTTTCGACTTTTCAGAACAATCATATGAGCTTTCGACTTCGTCTTCAGCACTAAAACGAAGTCTGCAATCACCACAACCGAGACCCGCCGCAAATATCAAACGCAACAAAAGGATCACAGATTCATCCACATCACACGTATCAATCACTATTCCACCTGACCATTCTGGGTCTGAAGACATGAGGAATTCATCACTTTTCCCTTGTCCCTTTTATCATCATGACCCTGCAAAGTATAGTACCCAGCAGTGGCGCTCGTGCATGGGACCTGGTTGGACTATACACAGACTGAAGTAAGGCAGCTGCCAACTGGAGGCGGTTTGTTCCTGATAGATATATAGCAGCTAGCTAATCAAGTGACAGAGAACACATATATCGTCGGCACTGTTTGCCGGAGCATGCTTGCCAACGATGTCTAGCAGAATTTAACTCACAATCTGAGTTGGCAGACCACGAGAGGTACCCCCGCTGCCCCGTACTGTCCGACTCAGCTAGCGGCAAGATTGGCAAGTCGAAGAAAGACCGAATTCGCACACGACGTGCGAAGATGCCGGATTACGAGAAGTGGGTGGTCATATATCGAATCTTATTCGACAGCGACCCCGTAAGGGCTTCTCCGTCAAGTATGCATACCATTCATCTAGGCTCGCATATTACTGTGCTCATTTTTAACCAACAATACTAACCATGGATCACAGATACTCAGAGCAGCGAGTCCTCACAGCCAACAGAGAGCCCGGAGACATTAACGAGTTTCGAGCACTACCTGCGGACCAGGAAGTGTCTTGATGGTAGCGAGAGTGTGAGCGAGCAAGTTCAAACCTGCCTGAATCTAATTCGAGAATGGCGCGAAGAGCAAAACGCACCCCGCTCAAGACAAGCTTCTCGAGATCTCTCCACCGTACCCCATGGCGGTTTCGCACTCCTTGACGCTTCGCAGGTGTCCCAAAACGAAGCAGCATCGTGGCCTGGTGTCGGTAACGAAGGGGGAAGTTTAGATTGGTATTTGATGGATGAGCTATACAACAATGATATTTCGGATCAGTGGTTGTTGGATTCATTTTCTTACGAGCCTCCAGGAGATGTTTCATGGGATTTTATTTAGAAGTGCTTCAAGGATATTTCTTAGATTTTAAATTTGATATTTTGAATGTTTTTAAACCTTTGAAGTATGATATGTTAGTTCAAACTTGACTAGTAGAGCTTATTCGACCCCCCATGTCGTATCTCAAGCTTTGGAAGCCTGTGTCTTCTACACAAACGTCACTTGATTTCGAATTGACCCATTATTGTTCAGATATTCTCGCCTCTGCTGATGACCTAGCTGATGTTGTCGTATAGCTGTGGGCATCTGTATTCGTTAGTACATAAGCTTGCTCCTCGCTTCCAACACTGAGTCGGCTTCAACGGCCGCCAGCAGCGGAGCCGCCATCATTGGCAACATCTGTTTGCAGAGAGCTGTCCCATGCCTTCGGCTTACCATCCGTGGAAGGTAGAAAATCTAATCGCTGAACTCGAACTTAACTTTCCTCTTATTCCTCCTACTATCAGGTAGGTACAATCAGAAACTCCAGGAATGGCAGTGGGGCCCCTTAACCGGACCGTAACGTAAACTTGAGCTTGCCCACATGAACCAACAGCTCGCTGCAGCCGAAGCGGGCGAATGAGATTGATCCATCAGTCGCCTACCAACAAAGAACCCAGAAGATGAACATGTTTGTCCTGCACTTCCATTCCTGCGTGCATGAGTGGCGTGTTATCACACAGACTTTCACGGACTAGGAAGGAGGGATTCAACATAAAACCCCGCCTTCATCCAACCACACCTGACGATGTTTCTCCTCGTCCTCCCATGGTGAAACTGTTTTTTCCTGCGACCACCTAGTTGGCACAACTCTCGATCGATTCTCACGCTGCAATATTTGTCGTTGCAAATCATGGGTGACTCTCCGAAAAGGGAATCTAGCCCACCACGTCCTGAAGCCGAGTCCACTTCAGGTGCGGCGGATTCGGCTTCTCCTCTTGGTCGTGTCGCGGAGCAATCCACTTCCGGCCCGGCTACATCGCCTCAAGCATCTTCCCCTCATGCCGCCGAAGATGTTCCCCATGCATCTGAAGCTGATGATGTTGCTCTCGAGGCGGACGCAGGGAATACGGTCAGATTGCTACGCTCTAAATTCTCGGCGAGAACCATGCTGACCTGAAGGCCAGCCCGACGATCCTGCGGAGATGGATGAGCGCATGTACGATTTCTCCCCATTCTTGCCTGGATCAATCTTGATGTTTTACGCAGCTCCAACTACACTGCTTCGCTGGCCTCAAGTGTCGTCGATTACCCCATCGAATATGGACGCCGCTACCACGCATTCCGGCCTGGAGGTGAGTGGTCCCCTGCGTCAACATATTGCCAAAAAACACTCTCAGTTCACTAACATCATCAGTCTACGCGTTCCCGAATGACGAGGTTTGTCTCTTATCGAGAACTCTGGCTGCCCCTGGCCTTGATTGCTAACCACCACACAGGCTGAAATGGACCGTCTCGACATGTCTCATGCGGTGAAAGTAAGATCAATCGGCAACAAGCTCTTTCTTGCGCCTCTCGAGAAGGAGAAAGTTCACAAAATTCTTGACATTGGAACGGGAACTGGGATTTGTACACACAGAGAGCAGCTCAGATTGAGACACTTACATGCTGACTCTTACGTCTAGGGTCAATTGAGATGGGCGATGTCTTTGAGAACGCAGAGATTATCGGGATTGATCTGAGCCCCATCCAACCGAAATGGTAGGTTCTGCTCCGCTACCTCTGTGTTTTGTGGTTGATGGCGGCTAATATCTGAGACAGGGTTCCTCCGAATGTGAAGTTCGAGGTCGACGATGTCGAGAGTCCCTGGGTTGTGAGTCGCAAGTACGACTACATCATGTGCAGACACATGGTCGCTTCAATCCTGGACTGGCCGAAGCTTGTCCGTAATATCTACGAGTAAGTAACCTGCCTTCAACTACCCAGCCTCCAGGCAAATTCCCAGAGACCTGCATACAAGGCCAGCCCTGACACATCAATGTCCAGCAACTTGGAACCAGGCGGTTGGGCTGAATTCCAAGAATTGTCCGTGAAGTATCACACCCAAGACGGCACATTCACCGAGGACCACGCAACATACAAGTGGAACAGGACCCTGATCGAAGCCTGTAAGATGATTGGCCGTGACGCCTGCCCAGGACCGAAAGTCGAGGGCTGGGTGCGAGATCAAGGATTCCGCAACGTACACCACCAAAAGTTTATGCTCCCGGTTGGCCCCTGGCCGAAGGATCCGCACTATAGAGACATTGGCATGCTCAATCTGGCCCAGACGCTGGAAGGCCTGGAAGGCTTCTCCTTGAAGCTCTTCTGCGGTGTCCTTGGACGAACGAAAGAGGAGGTGTTTGTTGAGCTTTCGCAGGTGCGAAAAGAGCTGAAGACGGGCGCGTTCCATGCCATGTTTGACTTGTAGGTGATGACGAGCCGAGCTCTGGGCATGATGCTGACCTTTTACATAGGCACGTTGTCTACGGACAGAAGCCCTTCGAGACGGAGGCAGAGGAATGAGCTGTACTGGTGGCCTGGATGATGTAGCTTCAGACGACCTATCTGTCGAGGCATATTCAGCAACAGTAGTCGTCGTATGTTCCTTAATACAGCAACATGTTAACTCTACCGCGGAATCCAGTGAATGTGATGGGGCTTGGTGCGCAGTGAGCTCCTGGCATTGCCCTATCAGCGCCTCTAATCAGCCCAGTATTACTTGAAGGGCCCCCTGAGAATGATGTCTGAGGCCATCTGTAGATCCTTCGAATCATCAAATAACCCAAACCAACTTAGAAAGTCATCAGGCATTATCAACATGCTCAAGAAGCTCCCTAGATAAGCTGTCGTTCAGTTGCAGTAGCAATTCTGTAGGATGGCGGAGAAGAAGAGTGATTTGCCATATCATGGTCCTCCGGCCGTTCCGCGGTTATTGCAACATCGTCCGGATACTCATGGTAATATCCGGAGCCATCCAGAGCTCTTCGCCGGTATAACGGAGTGCTCCGTTGTCGTCGGACCAAACAACACGGAGGACGTACTCCCAGGCGGTCCCGTCTCCGTGTCATCTGAACCTTCAGCGACACGCCGACCCAATCAGTAATTTAAGAAACCACCACCATTACCATGCAATCTCCAGGAGAAAAGGAAACCACAAGTCAAGACAGACGAACGGCCTCCGGTGATTCCATCTCCTCCGCATCAAACCGCCTCGGCTCCCCCGCACGCCAGCATCATCCCATCTTCTCCCCCAGGTTTAGACTCCAATCTCCCCGCTTCCCACGCAAGTTGGAAGTCTCCAAAACGCAATTCGTTGGAGAAAGGAGGGAAGGTGCCCACATCATACCTCGGCTCCCGCAAGTCTTGATATCCTTGTACGCATCGATAAGTGCTGCAATAAGTCCAACCGTCCCTCCCGCGTCTTCAAGATCATCATCACCGGTCTTCTCCAGGAGTGCTTCATCATCTTTGTAGAGGTACTCGGTCTTCTCCAGCAGTAGCAGACTCGAAAGACGGATCCTTGGAGCCTCGGTTGGCTCATATATCCAACGCCGCCCATCCCGTCCATCCCGTCCGGCTTCGTTGACTGACTTGGTATAAGTCCTCAAGTGATTCTCGGTTTCACGACTTAGCCTGGGATTCATCAACACAGAACTCTCTCTCATCAAACCTCACGATACCGAAGCTTCAATCATAATGGCAACCGCCAACACACCTCAACCCAGCTACCAACACCTCATCAACCACGTCGAAGAGCACGGCTACGTAATCATCCCCAACGCCTTCACCGAGGCCGAAATCGAGGAGGCCACCAGTGAACTCGCCCGCCTCGCAGCCGACGCCGCCTCCGCCGGACCCGCAGGCGGCGATCGTGCCGGCCGCAACGACTTCGAGGGCCTCAACACCAAACGCATCTACGCCCTCCTCAACAAGTCCCCCGTCTTCCAAAAGTTCCCCCTCCACCCGGCTCTGCTCGCCCTCAACGACCACTTCCTCGACCCGGGCTTCCTCCTCAACTCCTTCCACAGCGTCTACATCCAGCCTGGCGAGGCGCCGCAGATGCTCCACCACGACGATGGGTTCGTGACTGTCCCGCGGCCGCATCGTCCGTTTGGCACCGTAAGTGACTTCTCTCTCAAGAATGACGGTTGTTTCTGACTTGTCAACAGGGCGTCATGGTCGCGATAGACGACTTCACCTCCACCAACGGCGCCACCGTCGTGATCCCGGGCTCCCACAAATGGGGCGACAAGGACGACGACCGCGCGCCCCGCCGCGAGGACGCCGTCCCCGTCGTCATGGCCCGCGGCAGCGCCGTCTTCTTCGTCGGCACGCTCTGGCACGGCGGCGGGCAGAACACCTCTGACCGTGAGCGTAGGAGCATGACCGTGCAGTACTGCCAGCCCTGGATCCGCCCGCTCGAGAACCAGATCCTGGCCGTCGACTGGGACAAGCTGGACAGCATGCCGCGGCGGCTGGTGGACATGCTCGGGTATGGGATCGGCTCGCCGTTTATCGGGTACGCGGACGGGATTCACCCGTGGAAGGTCGCGCAGAGGCGGATCAGGGAGCAGAAGGAGCTTCGGGCTGGGTTGCGGTAGGGGAGGTTGTGAGATGCGACGATTTGGGTTATATGGTTCTTAGACTGATGTGGGGTTTGGGTTGTTACCTGCTAGCACATTTTTAGTGCCCGACTTTAGACAGCGATATTCCTCGATCTTGATGAAAATATTCCGATTGGGGAATGAGCCAGGCAGCTTGCTTTGTTGGACAAAAATGGACAACGGTCCATTGATGCGAACGCTGTAGCAGGTAGTCCTTATACCACTTCTGGCAGATGCGTCAAAAGGTTGGTACTCGGGTTAGCTGACGTGTGGCGCTGTGTTTGCTCTACGCTCCGCCAGTGATGAGCTTGAAGATTCTGCGGTCCGGGGTGAGAATTTTTCATCGGGCTCCGTAACCTTTTCCCTGGGAATTTTGCGCAGCCTCGACTCTACCGCAGCAACGTCCAGTACACGAGGCATCATTCGAGCAGCCGGCCAATATTCCAAGAGTCGCTGTCCTTTGCAGCAGTAGTTCCTCTTCGTGCCGCCGCACAGAGGCGGCGAGCAAAATGAAAAACAGGAGCGGGTGCATGAAGCACCCGTGGCGCCTTGGAAAGCTGCCTGTGCCAGAAGAGGCTTTTCTGTCTGTTCATCTGGGATACGTTAGCAATGAGCTACAGCCGGAAGTCTCGTCAAAAACGAAAATATCAGGTCCCGAAGTCAGACATCCAAGGAAGGATTGCCGCTCATCGTCCATCTCAAAGGCTCGAGTGATGGCTTGCGTGGAAACTGCGAATAGTGTGGAAAATTTCATCATTCAGGGAAGGGGAAGCAAAAAAGTGAATATTATTGACTTACCATACAGATGTTGATGTGGTTGGGAGAAGGAAGACCAGTAAAGGATCGCGAAAATTGAGGCTTCAAGTACTTCCCACGCGCCGTGCACGAGCCACCTCGAAGAAAAAAATCGACGACGCACGAGCCATCGGATGGAGCTTGAGATCCGCATAATGGAATGTCCGAGAACCGAGACTGGGGCCCGGGTGCATCCCACTCTGCTGTCATTTCCCAATACAGCTTAGTCTCCATGGACGTATGGTTGACGAGGAAATCTTCACATTTTGCCCTCGACGCCCATGGACGAAGACACAGGAACAAGCTGGACAAAAAAAAAGTCACAGTCTACGCAATGTGACGATCGAGCCTGTCTGAAAATCATCTGAGAACCTCCTGACATCGTTCATTTTGCCACGGTCTACTCTCATGGAATGAGAGATTATGGCGAAAGCAACATCTCCAGCGTCACGGATTTCACGTCATTTTCATGAGACGTCAGCATCATTAATATACTCTTAAATATGTACACGAAGATAATCGACTGGAGGCGCCGCACAATCACTCCAGACCGACGCTAATCGCCGCCAACGCCCAGTCCATGAAGCCCGCGTTCGTGTCCAGGATGTTCGTGTTGAACTCAGCCGTGGTCGGGTAGAAGTTACCAGAGGGGCCGAATTCCAAGGTGTATCCGTAGACCTTGTTGACGCCGGGCTTGGCCCAGAAGCGGGAGAAAGAATAGTCGTCACTGGCGCCCGACGTAGGGTACAGGCCGACGGCCTGGATGGACGTGTAGGCGCGGCCACCGACCGCCTTCATGGCGTTGACCATGGCAGTACCAACAGTTCTAATGTTGCTGAGATCCGTAGCCGGAATATACTCCTTGTACGCCGAGTCGCCAACGGGGCCGCGCTTGCCGTCGTAGGCAGAGTTGAGGAAGTTCATGGTGGAAGTGGTCGTTTGGTCGTCATCGTCACCCCAGCTGTAGAGAAGGTCACCGACGGCGGAGTGGATGTCCATGAACCATCTGATCTTGGGGAAAGAATCGTACACAGAGACAAGGTTCTTGGTCTCGGGCTCCGACTCGGCAGCAGTGCCATAGAAGACCTCCGAGCTGGGCGAGGTGGAAGCGGGCGCCTCGGAAGAGTCGAAGTACTTCTTGAAGTTCCACAGGAAGTCGAAGTTGCGGTTGATATCGACACCGATGGAGCTGCCGCTGGAGCCGGACTTTGTGTTGCGGTTCTTGCGCCAGAGGGAGCCGGAGGACTGGTCGTAGGCGACGCCGTCCGCGTTGACCAGAGGGAAGAAGACGATGCCGGCGGCAAGGACGCTCTTGACCTGCGCGTTGGTGTATGTCTTCTTGCCGTAGGTGAGGCCGGTTCCGGCCTTGTTGGCAGCGAGCAAGTCGGAGACCCAGTAGATGATGTTGTCGGGGCCGCCACGCTCACGAGCGTGCACCGCGGCGCTGAAGTACAGGTGGTACTTGGACTTGTCGGTGCCGGCTCCAACGAAGTAGGCGTATTCGGTGGCGCCGTTGAACGTCTTGTAGGGCAGGGTGACGGAGCCGATGCCGTAGTTCTTGACGAGAGCGTCGCAGGCCGACTTGATCTCGGCGACGTTCATGATGCTGGAGATGGTCGTGCCGGAAGCCTGCGTGCCGAGACCGACGGGGGAGATGGTTCCCGCACTGAAGCGATCGCCGGTTCCGATGGGCGCGTTGGCCCTCTTGTCGAGTGATCTCCTGTGGAGGGAGACCTCTGGCACCATCTCGTACTCCTTGGACAGATGCTCAATCTGCTCCTCGGTGAGCCAAGCATGAAGCTTGTAGTGGCTGCCATCTTCGCTGGGCTTGGCGACAGCTCTGCAACCAAAGTCGTACGTGTCGTTGCGGACGATGTCCCTGCGAATGGTCAGTTGATGTTCACCGTATGTGCTTTGCTTGGCGAGGTGTTACCTGAAGGAATCAGGCGTCGGTCCCTGCAAGTAGACGGGCAGGAGCTCTCCGAGCACGACAGTGCTCTGGAGGATCAGAGACGCAATGAGAGAGTACTTCATGATGGTCAAACCGAAGGATGCGAAGATGCAGGAAGGAACGGCCCGTCGCCAAGAGGATGGATGCAAAGAGTGAACGAGGGGCACGACCTGCTTTCATAGGTACGAGTTGTCGTCCTTTCCAGCCCGGCCAAGTCGAACGACAGAAAGCTTGAGTGGACATGGCTGTCCGCCGAAGCCTGCGGTCACGGCAAGAACAGCTCGTTCAAGCAGCTGCCCAGCCCCTGCCCGGCCAACTACCAGTCATTATCGCGACCTGCTTGAATATCCCTGATCCCACCTGCCCGGAACGGCCTAGCGCATCTCTGATCTGGGTAGGTGGGCGAATCATTCATATAAATTCATCAGGCGCCTTGTACGCAAATGCACCAATTGCCGCGTCAAAGGTCCCTGGCACGACGTCTGGTACCACCTTCCCCCCGATATCTCGACGCGATCGCCGAGCACCTACTTTTTACGTTGTCGCTCCCGATGTGGGGTGACGACTACCGCGCAGCCCGGAGTTTAGCCCCGTGATCCTTTGCAACGAACTTGAGCCTTTCTGGAATAAGCTTATTCTGCACATCAAGTCGCCCGCGGATCATCGCTGCTACAGCCCAAAGATTGAGAATCCGGATTCCAGCAAGCTTCTACTTGCGATGCCAAGATTGAAATCTCTCCACCGTTCTCGGTGACGAAACAGAGCGCTGCGTTCTGCTTATGTAATCAGGTAGAAAGTTAATGAAATTGCAGTCTCGCAGCGCAAATCCTTAACAGCACTGCTCGCTGCGTGCTGACCCCTGACTGCCGAGATGGTGGCATGCAAGATTCAGCACGTCAAACTCAGCGCCGCTTCCAAATACAACACAACTCGAGGGACTGTTGCGAGCATCGCGGACAGCTTGAAGTTGCTCAAGGAAGAAGATACCAAGTCAAAGCTTACTCGAGTTGCGCGTATTCAATCGGAATGAGATCGTAAATATCTTCCTCCTGCCCAATGCTTGATCGGAGCCAGGACGACCTGCCACATCTGGGATGGTGATGTGCCATGTCACTGCGACAAACTCAAGCGAGCCATCGAAGACGATATCAAAAGACGCAATCGATTGGGTTGATATGTCACAGGCGGTTGTCTCGTCTAGTCACATGCCACTTTCGACAGTCAATCAATGCAAACGAGCAGGATAGGCCGCCATCAAAGACGAGTCGAAGCAGTGGGACCTTTTCGGTTTGTTGATCAACACAAGTATTCTCGGCATTGGCTGGGAGCATTACAGCCTTGAACTAACATGGTTGTGTGCTCTTCGTAGACCTGTCCCACTATGGTATATCACGCGCCCTGCGACGGTTATTTCAATAACCCATAATGGGTCTTCCCAACGGCCTCGACCATCGGCCACAGCATCTTTTCTTCGTCGAAGTCTTATATAGAGTCCGATCTCTCTTCTATGTATTGTGATCTCAAGCTCGCTCTTCAAGAAATCAACCGAAAAGTCCCAAAGATAACAAACACGGAGAAAGTGCTGGACTTGCAGGCGAAGCGGTAATCTCGTGCATAGCTTCACGAAGATATTGAGCTTCCTTACGACGGCATAATGTCTCAGAAGGCTCTCGAGAACCCATTTGCTCAACTTGCCCTTACGCTCGCTATATCGCCAAGCTGTTTGCCCGGCCAATCCTGGCCGTCTGGTGTATGCAGCTACACCAAGCCAGAAACCCGCCTGCGTTAACGACAGTTCGTCCAGGATGATATGTCACGTCTACAATACGACGTAGCCTCAACCACGGACTCTCCTTTTGAGCAAATGGTTGGCTTCATGCCCACTACAGAGACGGAGGTTCGATGTACCTTCCTTCGGCCTCGCTAGATGAGTTTGTACGCGGTCTACTACAGAGGCCAGTGAGTGGTGCATAGGGGTTGCTGGTATCATCACGGTAAGGAACGAATATTCTGGCGACGATGACAAGAACACTATCATTCTCCTCGATGGTTCCAGCGAACCTCAATTCACAGGCGCTGAGATTTCACAGCAATCTGCAGCAGTTTGGAGCAAAAGCAAGCTATCATAACCTACGGCATCGGATCTTTTGGTCTATCGTGCCCCCGTTTGACATTTGGGATTAGGCTCTGATGGTGGAAGGTCTCATCAGCTCTGGCTCCCAGTATGCCAATTGAGACAGTTGCCAGGAAACACACGAGTAGAAATGGTTCTGCGCGAGGTTTCGTTCTGCTTGACCGCGAGCTTGTATCGTCAAACAAACCCTTTCCCACTTTAGCAATACTGCGATTACTTCGTAGAAGCAAGTCCAGTTAAGGGCAATATAACCGACGAGAAACCAGACATCTGAGCTCAGGAACCGGTTGCATCATTGTCAAGGTCAAGGTCTCACAGCACTCCGCAACGCACAGGGTCGATGACCGCATCAAGCAAAATCCACACACAAAAGACGTGATCCCACATGTTTCCCCCCACTCGTCCCCAACAACCGTGCCATGAAGCCTTTTTCGGCGCCGACGTTACATGTGAAATATATGAAAAACGTCGGTTCGGTAAGAGGGTCGTAGCGGAGGCAACACGTCCTAGTCATGAGGCTCTTGGGCTGGAGTCGCGGAGCCTTCAGCGCGTTGTAGCTGTTGTGGGCAATGCCGCAATCGGTGGTTCATCGTGTTGACACCCGGGTGCGACGGTGTTGCGGCCACCGCATTGTGAAGGGAACCGAAATAACAGCGCCGGCGTCATTTGGCCAGGGGTTCATAGGGAGCCCGGTGGACTCAGTACCACCACAACACGCGAGGGACAGGTGGCAGAGGAAACAAACAGGCAGGGCGCGCTGGGGGGCACTGACTCGATGCCGCGTGGAAAGGCCTGTCAGAAAACGTCGCAACGTGGAAGGGGGAAAGAATCGCCTGCGGTTGTTTGGAAGCTTCGCGACCGCCCATCTGGAATGAACGCAAAGTCCGAGCGGTGATCCAGCGTTTTGGACGTGAGGAAAAACAACAGAAGCTCATCCAACACTAGAGCCGCCGGTTCGCATATCGAATCAAATATAAAAACGCAGAGTTCGACTTCGTTTACTAGAAATTCCCTGTAACACCTAGTCCCAGGCGCCGGTCTGCGCTAGATCACCCGGATCTCGGTTCATCCATTGCCACTTTCGTCGATGTGAATCACGAGTCTCCCGCGTGGCATCTCCACGTCGCGGTAGTTCTAGAACTTGGCGACGCTGGCGTGGACGGAAAGCAGAAGCCTGGAAGGGATCAACACTCAACAAGCCCAGAACGAAATCCTTCCGGAATTTTCGCGCGCGAAGGATTTCATGCTGTTGTCGCATTGTGCTCATTTCTCGCCGGCATCGGGTTAATAACCCAAAATCGCCATCGCTGCTGCGACGCCAGGGAGGCTCTTATTCGTTCAGTTGACGAGTCACCCTGGCGATGGAGGACTGCGAACCCACAGCGCTCCCGTAATATGCGGTCAGCGATGCTCTTGTGAAAAACTGGGACCAGGAGGGCTTTTTTTGGTTTTGTCTCTGTCCAAGAGCATCGGCAGCCAACGGTTCGATCAAGATTTTGTTTCATGGCAGCTCTGAGTCGAGTGGTCGGATCCATTCAATGACGATTCGCTCTCCTTCAACTTGGAGGATTCTAGTGTGTGAACAATTCTGTCTGTTGGTCTTCCAAAGACGGAAGACTTGGTCGTGGGTGCGGGGATTCGAAGAAACGCGGCAACGGCCCGGACGCCGGCTCTCGGACCTCTCTCAGAACACAACATATCCGGCACATGTGATTGGTTTACGGAGGCATTTCCCCCCGAGGGCTAGCAGCCATCTGAGGTTCATTCAATCTCCGTTCGGTTAGACGAACCACGGGAAGATTTGGGAGACGATGTCACGGCTCTTTTTTAGGATCTCGGCAGAGGTCGTCTTGGTTGGCGAACTGAGCGAAGCTGGTTGCGCTCGGGAAGAAGCTAAGACG
The DNA here is from genome assembly GCF_011800055.1 of Colletotrichum gloeosporioides. Lineage (NCBI taxonomy): Eukaryota > Fungi > Ascomycota > Sordariomycetes > Glomerellales > Glomerellaceae > Colletotrichum > Colletotrichum gloeosporioides. The sequence continues at coordinate 230,577 of NW_025544672.1, read as the reverse complement.
GCACGACGACTTGGATGCCGACTGATGAGACGGCCGACGACGAGGTAGCGTGTGCAATCAAGTACTCGCAGGATCAGCCTTCGAACTGAGGCTTCATCCAATGATTTCTGCTGCATAAACTCTCCGTCAGCTCGTTGCTGATTCAGGTACGGAAACTTTCCAAGGATTTTACCACGGCTTGATGCCGGTCCCTGGGTGGGATGCAGCCCCTCCCTTCTCGTGGCCGGAAGGGGAAAATTGACGAAACCAAGATGCCATGCAATCAAACCGTTGAAGAAAACCGGCCCCCGACCCGTGGCTGGCGCCATGGAATGCGGGCCATGCTTCTCGAAATCTTGGACGGGCCTCCAATGCCGCGTGTGTGCTGTGACCTCTGGGTGGGTACGCTCGAGATGGCATCCTTGCACATGGCTGACGATCCCCTCAGCCCTCCGTTTGACTTGGGCCAGGGGCCGCCGCAGAACCAGTCCACAGAGTGCGTCGGGGCGTCTTCTTTCGGTTAGGGATCGACCTGTCAACCGATGTCCCCGTGTGCGGTGGATTTCGTAGATATGAAAGGGCCTACGAGGGGCCGCCAAGCCGTATTCCTCGCAGCGCTCCCGTGAGGTCTGTCGATGACTGGAGTACAAGTCTGGCCTTCATTGCCCTTCCCCAGATCCAGTACCACTCGTCTCCTGTTCCCCGTCTTAGATTGACTCGTGGAGGTGTAGGGATGGCCAGATGAACCACGGAGCTTTAACTGACGTCTGCGCCCTACCTGGATCCGGGATCGACTCTCTCGTCCTCTCTCTCCTCCTCTTTGTTGTCTCCCATTCGAGGTCGACATCAGAGGCACGATGATTGGACCAGGCGGCGATGCGCCCATGGCGCTGGGCGTCCTTTGGGGCTTGACTGCCATGGCATTGTGCTTCGTCATCCTGCGCCTGTGGACGCGGCTGGGTGTGCTCTCGGCGTACGGGATGGATGACCATTTCTTCAACTTTTCATTTGTGAGTGTTCGCAGTAGTGACATCGAACGAGCCATGCGCCTCTGACTCTTGTGTTGGTAGATCCTCTTCATCGCCTACGATGTCATGATCACGATCGCATCGTTCTACGGCTTCGGCAGGGATATTACCGAACTCGAGACATCCTACGACATTTCTCGAGCCATCTTATACGAAGCCATCGGGCAGACTATTCTCGTCTTCGGCACCGTCGTCTCCAAAACCTCACTTGCGTTGTTCCTACTCCGACTTGTAACCACCCGCCTACACCAGTTCATCATCCTCTTTCCGGTCATCATTCTCGGTATCTTCGTGGTCGTGTCACTATGCGTTTTCTGGTTCTCGTGCACGCCGGTAGAATTTCTGTGGGATCGACTTCTCCCCGGTGGCTCATGTCCCATCGACCCGGGCCCGATTTCCACGGCAGCCGGAATCTGGAGCGTGGTGGTCGATTTCTGGTATGCGGTTACGCCATGGGCTCTGCTTTGGAACCTGCAGATGCCCAAGAAGGAGAAGCTCCTCATCAACATGAGTATGAGTCTGGGCGTCATGTAAGTCAACCTCCTGGAGTTGGATTATGGACACCAGCTGACTGCTCTTAGTGCTGGAGGTTGTGGCATCCTGAGAGCCTTGGAGTTGAAGAATTTGAGCAGTGCGAACTTCACTAGTGAGTTATCCTGAGTCTGGAAGTTGGCTGTGACGAAAATGAGCGCCAGTCACTGATACGATTGATTTACAGAGGATACTGTTGGCCTCATAGTCTGGCACGCGGCTGAGCTTGCCACAACTTTGGTAAGATACTTTCAAGTAAGATTGAAGACATTCACTCACTGTCCTAGGTGTGCATCGGCATTCCAGTCTGCCGCCCCCTGTTCAAGGAGTGGCTCAACCTTTGGACATCCCGAAGCGGCAGCAAACGCACCGGTCCTTATACCAGAGACATGACTGGATCTTTCATGATGAGAACGATTGGAGGCACCGACTACACCGTCCGAATCGGTCTAAAGACGCCAGAGCTGGATTTGGGAGGCCGCATCGGCGAACGAGGCGGTTACGAAACGAGCGGCACCGAAAGATCAAACGGCAAAGACGAATATGGCGACAACAACAGCGTTGAATCGATTCTCGGTCCCGAGCTCAGGAGGGCCGCAACGCGCGAGACACGAGACGGACATAATCGAGGATGGTCGAACGCGTCAGGAAAGGGTGCCAATCATGATATCTGGGTTAAGTCGGAGGTTGTGGTGAAGTCCACGGCGAGAGATGAATGAAAACGACAGAAAACATAGTCAGGATACTTAATTTAAAACTTCATGATCCACGACTTCCGCAGGCTTTCACAACACAAGACTGCGCTTCGAGGTTCAGTTTCTGCGGCACAGGCGCCTGTTGGGAGAGAAAGGAAAATCTGCACGAATCCTGCCAAGCCGGACGCAAAGAAGTGGCACAGCATAGCCGATGCATCACGGCCCGGGGACTTGATGTCCGTACATTCAATTGGATCGCAACTCTGAGATCAAAGTATGACCAACATCCTTTCGGAAGTTGATCCGGCTCCGGAGAGGGTCGATGTTACAACCCAGACTCGCCGGTGCAGACACCCAATCTACTCTTGCATCAAAGACCCTGACTTCGTGCCTTTAACACCAATGTCCAGATATTTTCTCCAATGCCACAGCTACGCTCCGTTGGTTTCTTATGCAGCTACAGGAAATCTGTTCCAGGGTCCTCCTCTTGATCCTGTGCCACGATGGCCAGACCTAACGGATACCCCTGCAAATGCAGGCAAATCGCATCACATTTTAAGTGAGCTCCAAAGCATTGTGCCATAAAGAGCTAGGTTGTTCGTGTCTGCACCCATGACTTCTCTTCGTTATCTTCACGCGGGCCACTTTGCTCCTCGATTCGCTGAGAGACCGTTTCTGCAAACTCATCGCCATGTCGTTATGGGACTTCATCGTTGTTGGCGGTGGCCTTGCCGGCTCCGTCATTTCGAACCGTCTCCTTCACAAGGATCCTACTCTGCGGATTCTGTTGGTCGAGGCCGGCCCCAATGTCAATGGTCTCGAGGCCATCGCCTATCCCAACACCAGTACTGGGGCCGGAAGTGACCTCGATTGGGGTTATGCTTCCGTTCCGCAGGTCAATGTGGACAACCGGTCGATTGCCTCTCCGGCTGGAAAGGCTCTTGGCGGTGGAACAGCCATCAATGGAGGTAAGTCAAGCTCGTATAGCCGTCTTTCTCTCCAATCCCTCACGGCTTTGTCCTGACTTGAATCGTCAGCGGCCTGGGTTCGTGGCCATACAGTAGACTATGATCTCTGGGCCGAAGAAGTTGGCGACAACAGGTGGAGCTACGAGAATCAGCTTCCCTACATGAGGTTGACGGAGAAGTTCTTCAACGCCAGCATCAACCCTTCTCAGCACGGTTCCAACGGCTCCATGGTCATCCAGGGCGTTACTCCCATGAACCGTCAGTTCCCTATGCGCGAAAAGCTGGCTGAGTCCTACGAAGCCCTCGGTGTCTCTGCTTTGCCGCAACTTGATGCCAATGCGGGAAACCCCATCGGTTACGGTGACCTGCAAGAGAACCGAGCGGAGGGCCGCAGACAACTTTCATCAGAGGCCTTCCCTCTGGATGGGGTCACCGTTCTGACGAACACCATGGTTGAGCAAATTCTCGTCGAAAAGCGCCTGAATAGCAGCTCCGTTGTTGCAAAGGGCATCCGCCTGCAGAACGGGACAGAGTACTTCGGGCGCAAGACGATCCTCACTGCCGGTGCCTACCGCACTCCTCAGCTGTTGATGTTGTCCGGCGTCGGCCCCGCCGAGACGCTCAAGAAGCACGGCATCGAGGTGAAGCTTGACCAACCTGACGTTGGCCAGAACCTCCATGATCACATCCTGATGCCCACTGCCTGGAAGGTCAAGAACGTCTCCGAGGGCTGGGCTTATGAGTCGGAAAACCCCCTTTTCAAGGAGCCTCAGTACGGTCTGGGCAACAAGATTGATTTCCTCGCCACAACCACCCTGCCTAAGGAAGGTCTCGCCGCTGCCATCGCGGAAGACGAGGGCATCGAGCCAGGCCCAGATCATCCCCTGCTCCGCCAGGACCGGGCACATGTCTCTCACTCCCTGCAGTACAACGGCGCTTCGACAGACGGCTCCGCTATCCTCATGCTGTCCATTGTGCTCATCGATACTTCGCGGGGTTCCGTGGGCATCTCGTCAGCGAACATCAGCGACTACCCTGTGATCGACCCCAACTACCTCAGCACGGCGGTCGACAGATACGCGGTGCGCGAAGCTCTCAAGTTTGACACCAGGCTCCTCGGAAGCGATCTCACGCCAGTTGGCCGTGATATCCTCGATGGCGAGCTGGCAGCTGACGCGCCACTTACGGTGGACTCTTCTGACGAGGCGTTCGCTGCCCGAGCTCGACAAATGGCAGGGTACGTTATTCGCTCCCCTAGTCTTCGATGTGGGATTATGGAAACTGACTTTTGAGCAGCTCTTGCTTCCACCCGTGCGGGACTGCCGCTATGGGCAAAGTAGTCAACACTGACCTCAGTGTCAAGGACGTCGACAATCTCTTCGTTGCGGATTCATCCATCTTCCCGAGTTCTATTTCCGCCAACTTACAGGTTGCCATGTACGCTTTGGCGCTCCAGGCAGCTGATATCATCGGGGGTCACGAGAGCGAACGTTGATAGACGTGGGAGGGTTTCAAGGGCCATAGATAGCGGCGAGAGCCCGTACTTTAACCAATCGGTAGATGTTTTTCCACCATCATCTGGCTTCTCTGCTTGGTGGTGGCGGCGTCTGTATTGTTTTCGCCCTAAACGACGAAACCGTGGGCAATGCAGCTGTTATCGTATTTCAATTCGTACAATGCCTCGGTTCAAGACCTGTATGCGTCATTAGTCTGCACTGTCGTCGCTAACCCTGAGGGAACAATTTTGCAAGTGTTGTAAGCGTTGCTACCCTTCGGGTTTTACAAGTAAAATGAACCTCATAGTGACACGAAGCCAGCAGATGAATGACACCGCCAATCAACATACCTAGAATCAATGCCATAACCAGTAACACACAGGACAGAAGAGACTGCGACACCTATAGCACCGAGGCGTGACAACTGTCGGCTGCGGTTGAGGCCTTGTTACCGGGACCCCACTTTCTGCCCCACTTTCATGCATGCTTTATAGAGCACATTCTGCCCTGAATATCCATCACCCAGCATTGGCCTGCTGGCGAAATGGCATCGCGTCAGATTTCGGCTCTCTCCAAGTCATACTCTGAAGATTCTAGGTTCGATCCCTAGGTAGGTCGCGTTAACTTTTGTCTTTTCACCGACGCCCTCATGATATTTTCTTTCCTTTTTTTTTTTTTTTTTTTTTTTTTTTTTTTTTTTAAAAAAAANCTTTTTTTTTTTTTTTTTTTTTTCTTTTGTGCATTCATAAAGACAGATTGAATCGTTTGTCCATGAATCAATTTTTTGCGCTCCATGATAATGTATTTTCTACATTGCGCCGTTCATCAAGGCTTTCTTGGAAGCATGCTCAAATGATAGCTGCTAGCGCTGCATTCTGGACATTAATCAGAACGATCCCGTCCATGCAGCCCGCAGCCAACCGACACCACCCCCTCCCACCCGTCACCACCCGCCGGCCTTATCTCCTTCAAGCCTGCCCGCCAAAGACCCCTACACTCCACCACCTACCGAGATCGGGAGCACATCCGACGATACCCATTTTGCAGCACATCTCTCAACCACGCCTTTCGCAAACCCGTCATACACGCCTTTTCCCCAAAAACCTCACCGCCGTCCCCCCGTCCCTCAGCAGAGGCCGTACCACTGCGTCGGCACCGCTCCCGTCGACTGCGTTACCCCTCTCTTTACTTTACCCCTCACGACCTCTGCGCGGCCTTCAATTGCGAAGCGGGCGAGGTTCGCGATCCTCCTCTCTGAACCTCTTCCTTGGTGTTTTCTGGATAAACCACAGCCTCCAACATGTCCGCCTCTTTGCCCGGCAGCCGCGAGCTGCCCGCCTCCCAGTATGACCTCAGCACCTACTGGGGACGCGCACGACACAGCATGGGCCTGACCGACCCAAGGTACGAGATCTCTCTCTTGCAACCCACCCCGCCGCGGCGCGAGGGTACAAGCCGTCTCTCTTACAGGCCCAATGCTAACATGCCGCGATCTACAGCACCCTGCTCGTCGGCAGCACCGGTCTCGAGCAAGCCAAGTCCCTCCTCAGCGACTACAAGCAAGGAAAGATCCCGACGATGACGCCAGAGCTCTGGAAGGCCAAGAAGGTCGTCGACTCTACCCTCCACCCAGGTGCGACGAGCCCACGATCCCAATAACTCCCCCGCGCGCGGGCTCGTTGCGCTCCGGCTAACACAGGCACACCCCTAGACACCGGCGAACCGGTCCTCCTGCCCTTCCGCATGTCCGCGTTCGTCTTGACCAACTTGGTCGTCACGGCCGGCATGCTCCAGCCCGGACTCGGCGTGAGTCTCCCCCTTGCCCGCGCCGCCCGGCACTTACACCCCGAGGCCAATCTAACAACCCCGATAGACAGCAGGAACAATCGCATGGCAAGTCGTCAACCAGTCCCTCAACGTCGCAATCAACTCCGCAAACGCAAACAAATCCTCCCCCCTGACCTGGCGCAAGCTCGGCGAGTCCTACGCCATGGCCGTCTCCGTCTCCTGCGGTGTCGCCGTGGGTCTCAACAAGCTCGTCCCCCGCCTCCGCTCCCTCTCCCCGGCAACCCGCACGACCCTGACCCGTCTCGTTCCCTTCGCCGCCGTCGCCTCCGCCGGTGCCCTCAACGTCCTCCTCATGCGCGGCGAGGAGATCCGCAAGGGCATCGACGTCTTCCCCGTGGTCTCGGACGAGGAGCGCAAGAAGAAGGAGGCGGAGGGCGGCGACGGCGCCCAGGTCCAGTCCCTCGGCCGCAGCAAGAAGGCTGCCACCATCGCCGTCGGCGAGACGGCCGCCAGCCGCGTCTTCAACTCCACGCCCATCATGGTCATCCCGCCCCTCGTCCTCGTCCGTCTGCAGCAGACCCAGTGGCTGAAGCAGCGCCCCCGCATGACTGTGCCCATCAACCTCGGTCTCATCCTGGTGACGAGCTACGCCGTCCTCCCGCTTGCCCTCGCCGTCTTCCCCCAGAAGGAGAGCATCAGCGTCGACAAGCTCGAGCCCGAGTTCCACGGCCGCGGCGGGGAGAACGGCATGGTGTGGTTCAACAGGGGTATCTAGACTACTTGCTATGCATCCAGACGGTTGTCGTGAAATAACGCACAATGGCTCTGTGGGGGACCTGATCTTTCAACGTAAATCATGCTGAGCCGAGCGGAAAGTCTTGCCGAGCGTCTTTTTGAAGCTCTTCTAGAGGTCTTCACATTCGTCAATCAGGGGGATCTCCGTCCCCAGAACAAGCGCACCTGGGAATCCGGTGTCAGATCGGATGTGTTAAGCGTTTCACGCCCCAAGTTTCTCCTTGACACGGAAGCTCCGTCGATCTGGCATCCGACTTTGCCCCGTACGTGGGAGGGTGCCCATGGAGTGAGCTGTACAGAGATCATGCCCTGTGTGAACGGGGCGTCGTCTCCTAGATCATTCATCGTCGTCTAGATCGTCCAGCGGGCGAAAACGCCCTCGGCCACGCAAGGCCTGCTTACATACGCATGAGACTACGCTAGATAGAGGGCATCGTAATAGCAGACCCTGAGTCATCCCGTTCTTGAAGCTGCACACAAGCTGAGCGCAAGGCGATGTGAAGATGTGTAGGCTCTTGTAAACCACGTCGGCATAGGTCGATCTTTGAATGCGTGAGGCGGGGTAGGATGTGGCTTGGGAAGCGGCGCGCGCGAGGCTTAATAGTGACAGCTCGTGGATGGCGCAGCCAGGCGTCCTGCAGACATCTGGACAGCCTCCTGGATGTGGAAAGGCCGCATGTAAGATTTTGAGATCTTGCAGGAGAAGCACAGAAAGACATGTGTAAACCCGTTTCAGCTGCTGACGCTTGTCTGCCCCCCGGGAGGTCTTTTGTTCTTGCTGACGTCGTCGTGGGTTACGTCTTGGTTCAGACGGTTTCTCGGTCCCGTAATAAACACCTGGAAATGTGTCCGACGGGGTAATCAGATGCCGTGACGACAAGACAGACACACAGAGAGAGATCGTTTGGTACCACAATGGAATCATACGGGTGGGCAGCCGGTGCCACTAGCACACCACCACCTCAAGACTTGGGACGCTGCACTTGGCGTAAAGGGAATCGCCACCAGCCGAGCCGGCGAGGAGGGGTCAGCGGGGTTCAATAGGTGCATTTTGAAGGCTGGAGAAAGGGCGTTTGGCGGATAAGAAACCGATCGCACGTCCGCCCGCGACGGTACTTGACGAGGCGTGTCTTCCGTTCCTTCTAGTCTGTTCTCAGGACGGCCCGTGGATGGGCCCCCCGTTTGTGCCCCGACAAGAGACTATTTTGAGGTTACCTCGCTGCGCTTTCAGAACGCCGGCTGCGGTGAGCTGCCCTGACCTCAGGCGGGACGGTGCGTTGAATGCTTCGAAGGTGAGATGGAGAGCACATGAAATGCCACAAGGAGCTAGCCATGACCACTGCCCACGACCTCTAGCAGGAACTTGTGCTGTATCATTGGTTGCGACTTTGCATTTTACCTTTCCTCCCAACAGAGGTTTCTGTGATGCCCGTAGATCTGGACCTGGGCTGCTTTATTTGGCCACTGGTGACGGAAGTTCGGGTTCCCTTGGGGAATGTTACGGCTTGATGCTGCCGGTTGCAAGAAGTTGAGACCCTCATGTCTGGACTCTGGACATAATCCCGAAAGCTGAAGAATGGTACACCCGGGTAAGTTTTGGGCGGAGCACGCGAACGACAGGCTGTGACATAAGCACGGATCGAGCTGCAGAAACAGAAAAGGACACTGGATGGCCCGGCGGACTGACTCCCCTCAATAGACTGAAACTTCGCGGCCGTCAGTCGGGGTGGCATATGGTCACGATGAATCTCGACCTGTGAAGCAGGGGCGAGATAGCCAGGCTCGCCTTCGACACTCGCGAGACCGGGTCGGCTGCGATTGCTTGTCGTAGAGTGTGATGGTGCCGATGTTGAATAAGGAAGGCCGTTGTTTGGCAGCGCCAATGTTGACAGCAACGAATAATAGTCAAGCAACCCCAACTTATTCCAGCCTTTAATGAGGGGGAAATATAGGTAGGTTCTTCTAGGCTTCCCATCACCAATGTTTCGCAGCGAGGCACGGTATCTGGGCCTATGCCTGTCTGGTCTCGGTTGCCACGGATTCGATGTCCTGGAGTCATGCACGCACTTTACGCCACGTACCAGATGGGGACCTTTGCAGAGGCCGTGAGCAAACGTCGCCGCGGTTGCGGGTCACCCTCGGATGCCTCTCGATCTTGCGAGCACAAAGATGTTGACTCTTCAGCCAGTAGATTCACCATTGCGGGAACGGCCTAATGGTGGTTGACGGAAGAACCGATTGTATCGCCGTGCAGCTTTGGCGTGACGAGAGTTGTAACTTGTGGATGGTGGAGTAGCGGGCAGCAAATGCACGCAGGCATGTCGATGATTGAGAGGGAGGGGCTGGCTGGCTGATAACTGAGCCGGCCGGGGCGTGTCCGGTCCCCTGTCTTATGGGGCAGATGGCACAGTGAGAAAAAGCGTGTTTGCCTGCTGTTGTCTCGTCCCGTGAGGGTCGATTTGGTCGAGTACGTCTTTCTTCTTCCCTTTGGTTCAAAGTCGTGATGGCTGCTACCCTTCGCCTCTTCTCCTCCACCGCGTCGCGAACTGCATCTGTGGTTGGCTGGTGGAGATGAGGACAGGGCTCCATTGGCGCATCCTTGGACGGGAGACAGGGATCTAGACGCTAGAAGATGGTGCTTGGAGATGCGGCGGCGAGTGCGCTGTGCATTTGTGCACCGGGGGTTGCTGGAGAGAAGACGACGGGATCAGATCAAGAACAACTTTCCGTAGGGATGTCGAAGACCAGAACAGCCTGTGCTGGGCCATTGAACGCTTCCATCGTCGCAGCCCATGCTTAATCTGTTCTTGTCGAACGTCGTTGGTGCGGAATGGTGTTTCTTTAGCTTTTTCAAATGCGATCAGATCTTGGCCGACTGCCTGGAATGTGTGGATCATGCTTTGGGGCTTGTTTGGGGTGTTGAACTGGAGCCCGCCAACGCTGTTCGCCAACGACTGCCACGAGGCAACGAAGCAGTAGGGCAAGGCGATGCATTGCCAGGGCACGCAAGCGGCAAGCCTGAGATGGAGAGGCCACCGAAATATTCACTCGAAGTGAAGACGTGTACCGGCGGCGTAAAGTTTGCGAAAAGCAAGGGTTCTCTCCCATTCGCAGCCCCATCGTGTATGTGCTTCTTTGACGCTTCTGACGTAGTGCAGCGTGGGACAGATATGGGATTTCTGGGAAGTCAGTGTGGTCACTGGGGCGTCGTCTCGCAGGAGCATCCGCAAGGTACGACAGGTACCTCATTACGCAGCACCGGCGCCGTCAGGGCTCGCCTTTGTCAGCACTCAGCAGCTGAACCCGACGTGAGGGATGCCAGTCTGGCTGCCCAGTGCCTCCGCTGTAATGCCTGTCGTGGAGCGGTAGCACTGGGGCCGGTTGGCGGTTGGCGGGGACCCAACCGTCCATCCATCACAGAGGGATCCATCACCCATCCATTCTTCCGCCCATCCATCCACTCAGTTTCGTCAGTCAAGTCTTCGTGTTCAGACCAGACCGGAATGGATCAGGCCAGGCGAGGCCAAGCAGTCCAATCTACGGTGGTAGACAAACGTGAGATTGTTCACACCAGTCGGCGGTGCGTGCTCCCGTTGCATGATGGAACAGTCTGCACATAGGCAGAGGCAAGAGGCGACTGCTGAGTGGTGAAAGGCAGGGCGCGAGGTGACTCCGGGAGAGACGACCGTCCAGGTCAGCGGGACGCTAAGCCCATACGGACGATTGTCGGGGAGGAAGATTGGCAGGCGTGAGGTTGGGGTGGAGGGCAGTCTGCAAAGCGACCCGCTGAGTGCGTAAAGTGGGTGAGGAGGAACTCTGAGAAAGGCCTTGGACTGGCGACGGCGATTGGGAGCCGTCCCCGGCCGGCGGTTTGGCGTGTCTTGATTTCGCGAACGTGACAAGGCTTGGGGCCCTTGAACAAAGTCAGAAGGTAAAGTATCTGTAGAGCAGAGAGGGCCCCGGGTGCTCCACGATTGGGGTTTCCTCTGCTGGGGACAGTCGATTTTTAGAGATGGTGACCGCCGTGACACTAGACGGAGCATCGTGTGAAGGGTGAGACATTTAGGCGTGAGGCATGCCATGCTTCTCTGCCAAAGGCACAGAGCGTCAGAGGGAGGTTGAGGCCAGGATGCCACGGTGAGAATTCCTCAAGCTCGGGTCGTGGGACGGGGCAAAGGCTGATTGAAGAGGTGAGGCGGTTCTGGCTTTGACTGGTGGTGTGTTTTCGGGATGGAAAGGGAAAGCGCGCTGCAGTGACGTTCGGTTCGAGTCGAGGGCGCTGCTGGACGATGGCCGTTGTGCGGGGATGTGTGTCGGGGAGGATATCAGCACGGTGTAGTTGCACCGGGGAGCCGGGTATGTCACAGTGCCCCGGGCACCTCCAAACTGTCCTGTCAGCCACAGTGCCTAACGCAGCCAGAATCCGGCCAAGCGGACTGCACCAGTGCCGCTTCCTTCGTGCGTCTTCCCGGCGGTCCTCTGCTAGCGCAGCTGCCATGCCACTGGACTGGCCGCCCTTCTCGATGCTTTCCCTCCGAGGATAAGGTATCCGTAGCAGAGATGGATGTCTTTTGTCACCGGCTCCCACGGGGGACAGGCACGCAGGCAGTGGTTGTGGAAAAGGAGACAAGACACCGGGCTGATTCGAGTCCTGAAAACGGTCAGAAACACGGCGACCCCCAAAAGGAAGGACCCAGGTACGGATCCCAGGCATCTACACGTGTAAGGGAAAATACGACGCAGCAAATGGCCAAAAATGAACTGCAGGCTGGCATCACTGACAGGGCTTACGAACCTGGTCCCCGCCGGATCTACAGTGGAGGGGAGGCTAAAGCACGGAAACACTTCCCTCGGAGGCACCCAAAACACCACAGGCACTGTAGCTGCAGCTCCAGCAATTTGGAAGTGAGAAACCCGACATGAACGCGACAACGGAACGCCTCAACCTTCTCGCTTAGCCCTCGGGGGCCCGTACCGTATGGGGCTCACTGCGCCTGTACCCAAATGACCAAATCACACTGGAAGCCCCTCAGCATTCGTACATCCATTTCACTGACGATTCTCCCTCACTGATGGGTGACCGGATGGATGAGGTGCCTCTGATGCACTGCGCTGCACTGCGCGCTGCACCGCTCCCGCTGCGTCAGGAACTTTCCCTCCTGGCGCTCGGGCCCGATACTTATCGCCGCCTCTAATCTGCAGCCAGACACAAGTACCTGCCTTAGGTAAGGTACGTCGAATGTCAATACCTCTCGGTTTCTGCGTTGCATTGCCGTGCCTTGCGCTTCGCCTCGACTGCCTTCGCGACTGACCTCCACTGCCCTGGGCTGCCCAGGTTGCCGCCTCCTCCCTCAGGCAAACGCCAAAGACCGGGCAGACTGCACCAGCGCGAGCACCAGCACTACCTAGGTAGAACCACTGAACCAGCGCGACCTACCTTACCTTGCACCCACCTTCGTCGGCGATATCGTCTACGTGATTTTATGCCGTTCGTCTTCATAGACTCCAAGACACGGACTCGACTCAAAATTAAACAAGTACTTTCCTTGATTCGTGACCATCCATTGCCTTCCAGCTTCGGACCTCGAGTGGGCTTTACTGGACCCGTGAAATAACGAAATTTGTTTCCCTCGGACCTTTTGGTCTGCTTTGGATCTTCGTCCACCCTCGACATCCCCCAAAGAAGACGCCGGCTCGCACATCCACCAACACCAAGACCGGTACCTCGCTACGACACCAAAAACCTCGTCACCGCAAAGTACCTTTTGCTCGCGCTCACCTCATCCTCCCTCCTCTCGTCCACTTCCACTTCCAATCCCGCTTCCAAACGCACACACACACACACACACACACACACACACGGCGGTACACCTCCTTCGCGTCCGCAGGTCCACGCCAACGCCAGCGCCGACTCCCACGCCCTCGTCTTCTGGTCCTCCAGTCGTCGCCCATACCCGTGGGCGCAGACAACCAATCCAATCGTACCCACATTTGGTCGCCTCCTCCCGTCAGGGCCCTCCGCCAACCTACCTACACCCACGGTCCACGGACAAGCCAGCTACCGGCCGCCATCCCTCGGAACCTCGTCACTTTTGACCACAACGACCGCAGACTGCTTGTTTTTCTCTCAGCTCTTGCCTCCCTCCTCTCCATTCTTCCTTCATCCACCTTTGTCTCTCTCTCACCATCTTCGACGATACCATCGTCTGCTTCGATGTAGCACGTCGCTTTCCCCCGAACCGAATTCTCTCGATACCACCAAGACCCAACGTTACCTTTCGACCTGCACCCTACTAGCCACAGGTCGTGCACGACTCGGGAAACATAGGCCGAAGACCCTTGGAGCCCTTTCCTGGCTTAGCGGTACCGCAGCAGACGCAGACGCAGACGCAGACGCACGCTGCCTTTTGCCCAGCACCCGGTAGTGTCCTCTCAGCCAGTCTCCGCAGGCTCAGCACTATACCCCAAAGAAACCCCAATAACCAGGGCACTGTGATGAGCACTACTGCTCACTGAGTCCCTCCATCGTGCGCTTTCTTTCGTCCCCCAAAATTGCCTTGGGCGACCAGAACAGCCTCCACTGTTTGGATTTGAGAGAGTCCCCCCAGCCCGGGCACGTACCAAGCACCCAGCGCCCAGCACCAACACCCACCCACACACACACACCCGCCGGCAACAGAGAAGGCACTGCGTGCGAAACACCACCCTCTCTCTCTTGCCTTTCCCTCAACCGTCAACCTTCTTTCCTCGCCCATCGCTCCTTCCCCTAGGTCATTCTCACGACACCGGGACCACCAAAGGAGAAACATGTCGACTCCGACTACGGCTACAGCGACATTACCTCCTCACTCGCACTACCACCATCCTCATTATCCGTATTCTCATCAGCCGTACCAGGCGTCAACCGCTACGGGCTCTTCGTACCGTCAGCCGGCGAACCCAATCCTCCCCACTTCCTCCTCGACGGCGACGACGAGGTTGCCTCCTGCCTACACCAGCCATTCCGGCGTCTCCTACACGGCCTCCTCGTCTGCAAGTCACGCCGGCTCAAATGGCCTAGGCCTGTCAGCCTCGTCTGCTACTTCGAGGATCAACTACGACGCTTCGAGTCCCGACGCGAACTACTCGGTCACAGCAATGCCTACCACACACGCCCAATCCTCCCAGTCCTCCTCCGGTCGCAAGCGAAGACGATCCCAGGGACCCGACTGGAACAAGTTTTATCAAAATGGTCTGCCCAAAGAGGTCATCGTCATTGACGATACCCCCGAACCGGAGCAGGGCAAGGCGACCGGCAACGGTGTAAGGGTCGTCTCTAACGGCAGCGTCAATGGCATCACCACCAACGGTGCATCCAGCACACGTCCTGTTCCTAAGAAGCGAAAGCGAGACGACGAGCCCCAGCCGTACGATCCCGTTTACCACAATAAATACGCTGGGTCTCACACAACCACTCCCCATCACAACGGAACCCCGAGTGGCTCTACCATTTCCACCGACCGGACGACGACCTCCGCCATTCACACAACCGCTGCCACCTCCTTGTCCTCAAACGGCCAGGAGTACTACGATGCCCAACCAGGACAGAAGAGAAAGCGAACTCGACAGCAGATTGCTCAAGAGGCAAAGAAGCGCGAGGTTGAGCTCTCGGACCCATTTTCCAGTTACAAGCCTCCTCCCTACCCTCCCAAGAAGGCCCAGGAAGTGCACGTTAAGGTCGTGCATGACGTGAGTGACTGCTGCCCCCCAACCGTAACCACACACGGTGCTAACCTGAACACAGCATGCCTACAACAAAAATGCAAAGGTCGACGACGACGATGGTCACTACATCGTGGTTCCCGATGCAGACCTGACCGACAGATGTAAGACTTTTTCTTGTCACTTACTGACTCTGACACTAACATCGTGTGTAGACCAAATGGTGAAACTGCTCGGCCAGGGCACCTTCGGCAAGGTCGTGCAAGCCCGAGACAGAAAGAGGAACAAGGCTGTCGCCATCAAGATTATTCGCTCAGTGCAAAAGTACCGAGATGCTTCGCGCATAGAACTCCGAGTCTTGGAAACACTGCGGCAAAATGATGGCGACAACCGCAATCGTTGCATCCACCTGAAGGACTGTTTCGACTACCGCGGCCACATCTGCATCGTCATGGATCTGTTGGGACAAAGCGTCTTTGACTTCCTCAAGAGCAACAGCTTTGTGCCCTTCCCTAACAGTCAGATCCAAAGCTTCGCTCGGCAGCTCTTCACCAGCGTTGCATGTGAGTACATTCCTACGATTCCAGAGCCTTGAAGCCAGTTGCTGATCTGTTTCCAGTCCTTCATGATCTCAACCTTATTCACACCGACCTGAAGCCTGAGAATATCCTCCTGTGTGACAGCGCTTATCAAACATTCACGTACAACCGAAAGATACCATCATCATCGCAGACTGTCAATCGCCAGGCCAACCAGCGAAGGGTCTTGCTCGACACTGAGATTAGACTGATCGACTTCGGTTCAGCCACCTTCCAGGACGAATACCACAGCTCGGTGGTCTCGACACGACATTATCGGGCGCCCGAGATCATCCTGGGCCTTGGGTGGTCGTTCCCCTGCGACATCTGGAGCATTGGCTGCATCCTTGTGGAATTCTTCACCGGTGACGCTCTCTTTCAGACGCACGATAATCTCGAGCATCTGGCAATGATGGAGATGGTTGTCGGCCACAGAATCGACAGCAGCCTCGTCCAGGCGGTCAACAAGATGGCTACCAGGAGTGGTGGAAATCCGGCTTCCAAGTAGGTCTGCAACACCGTCCACGTCGACGCACGCTAATCTGTCTTTAGGTACTTCAAGAGACTCAAGCTCGACTACCCCACAGCAGAGACAACACGTGCATCCAAGAGATTTGTAAAGGCGATGAAGCGTCTCGAGGTTGGACACCCCCTCCACCACCAGATCTGAGAACGGCAGACTAATACGAATTAGGACATCATCCCATCGAACACTACTTACTTTAAGAACTTCTTGGATCTTCTGCGGAAGATCTTCGTCTACGATCCCCAACACCGCATCACCGCGAAGCAGGCGCTGCAGCATCCCTGGTTCAAGGAGCCAGCAACGCCGGACGATGGCACCGAGGCTGCCAAGATTCGACTGGAGCGGATGAGATCGGACGATTCTCACAGGATACACGCATGATTTTCCTTGGGTATACACAGCTTCTTTCAAACCCTTACGTCTATAACGAACAAAGTCGAGCATGATATGGGAGTTGGCCGGTTTGATATCAGGTCTGTACGATGTGGGATGGACCAGGGATTCGGCGCTCGTGCAACTTGATTTATCGGCATCGGTCTCGATCGGAAGAGGCCGGCCTCGTCCTGCCTCTAGCGGCAGGCTTGATGGAACATGGGGCATGGGGGAGACTTTTATTATTTTTGGGTTGGATAGGGGGTCCACGCTCGAAACAACACGATTGAGTAAATCAGGAGCGGCCGACCCGTGCGCGGATTAAGCGTTGCTTAGTAGAGACGTCTCATGAGTGAGCGTGCCTTATCGCCAGGCCCAATAGAGCGATTCTCCTCACCACGGCAGTCTTGCACGGCTCGCCACTTTGCTGGTTCTATCTCGGGTTGACACTAGGAATTGCTTGACGGTAGATAGCATTTCGGCGTCGATATTGTGTGGCCTTCACTTCGTAAGTTGCGCATATGGGATCCGTCTCCATTTTAGGTTTGTTGCTTACGTCTTTCTAGATCCACCTTGGTTGTTGCATGATTCGTTTCTCCTTTGTCATACGCTGCTGCTGCATGCAGACCGCCAATCCGGACACACGTGACCATGTGCAGATGTCGCAGCGGCGACCAACTCTCGGCCAAGGCAGTCCAAAAGATGAAGTTCATGTATGCGAGGCGGCCTGAATCCCGGCCACGGCCGGTCTTTGGGCCCAGAGTCTTTCTCCCGGTCATCTTCTCGGCTGTGTTCGAATAATGATCTTAACCAACAAAGATTTTGGCAAAGATGTTTGGTTCTTACTTCGGTCAACAGGGTCGTTCTTTCTTCCGAAGCTCGTGGCTCTTTGTTCAACAACACAACTTACCAGATTGTTCTCATTGTCGACAACCAAGGAAGCGTTCGGGGGCTTCTCAGTGCGAAGTGTTTCCACCGAGGACGAATGATCGCACAGCAGCCGTTATAGAAAGGGTCGGTCCCCGGCATGAAGACAACTCAATTCAGTCCGGTATAAACACAGAATTGCCAACGAGACCACTATATCGCCATTCCTTAAACGAGTTTTCGAGAACACAGCAGAGATCTTGCCATCTAAACAACAGGCTTCCACCAACATGTCAATCACTCTCATTGATGAGCTGACAGACAACAGCATCAAAAAGCTTGCGCGTTATCTCTACTTGCCGACAACTTACAGCGTCGCCAATCCACCGGATGAATGGTTCAGAGAGCAAGAGGCAAAGCTCAGTCAGCTTCCAAAGGTGATACTACGACCAAAGACGAACTCATTGAATGTGATAGACATGATGAAGCGCGGACTCATGAATGTCACCGCTAGGCAGTCTCTTCCCTTCGTCCCAGACGCAGCGATGCTCTGCCACACACACAAGGCCCTGAACCCTTGGCGCATGCGCTGCCTCTTCGCTCTGCTTGCTTCCGAAGTTACAGACAAATTTGAGCGGATGCGTCGGTTGGTCCGAAACAAGTCTGATCTCGCCCAAGAACCTGACTACCAGGAGTATGTCCGTCGCGTCACCGGCATTCAAGGTCTGTGGATGGACCGCGCCACGTTCGAGCAGTTGTACGGTTACCCGCCTGTCAAGACGGAAAGGGTGCGATCGCAGTGCGAGGCGTGCATGTGTGCGGTCGTCGGCGGCGATACGCGTTTGCTGGTTGACCTCCGCGCGCATCTGCTCTCTCGTGCTGGTTCGTACCAGCCGGTTTTCCTTCGTGTGGTCAATGCCTGGATTGATGCCTTTGAGCAGGGTGCCAGTGGCCTTCACGCTGAGAGCGCGGTACTCGGAGAGAAGCTGCGCGCAATCCGTCGCGAGATTGGTGTCCGGCGATATGAACGTCGAGAGCGTGCTCGACGAGCTGGGAAGAGTATTCCATACTCCAAGGCAAAGCGTGATGATAATTCGATTGCGAGTTTTCCCCCAAAGACCGAATGGGGCTCATCTGGACGGCCCTCAACGGCGTCAGAACCGGCCAGGGGCTATGATGGCCGACACGGACAGCACATCCCGGAGACGTCACACCCGCGGCCCGACCATTCCTCACGCGTGTCCGACAACACTCAGAGTCCCCGCCAGAACCCATTTGAAGACGAGTTTGAAGAAGATGAAGTGAACGAGGGTGACGAGACTAACGCAGGAAACGCGTTTTGGCAAGACGAGATGAATAGCTACTATGAGCGCCAGGCTGCGCAAAACGGTGGACGATCTTTCGATAGAGCATCAATGCACCCCGGGCTCTTCGGACGCGAGTCTCGCGAGGCTCTTCAGCACGCTCCTGAGCCGTCGCAGTCGAGAAAAGAGACTCCCCTTTCTCAACAGACCTCTGCCTCAGCCACGCCGAGATACACTCCACACAACTCTAAGCATTCAGACCGCGCACCACCCCCGACGTCCAGCCCAAGACAGCAATCCGATGCCGCTCGACACTCTTGCCCCAGAGAAGCTTCAGAGGGAAAGTCTGTACGCAACTCCGATCAGTCTGCTCGTCCGCCACCTACACCATTCCAAGATACACGCGTTCCGAGAATCCCCACCACCTACCACTCCGCCGACTACCGATCAGGCGATACCCGTAGACCAACCACCCCATCTGTCGGCACCTCCGAGCACCAAAAGCAAACCAGACTGAGCGCCACTCGCATGGAGACCCTGGGGCAGAATGCCGTTTCCCAGCAGGCGCCGTCCCTCTGTCGTCGGCCTTCGACAACGTCAGCGTACTCAGTCCCGGCCTCGATGGTCCAACGAGAATCCCAGGCTCGTGCGGAACTTCAGGAGATTGCGAACACCCTCGGAAGAGATAACAAGCGGGCTCATGACAGCAGCAGCTCGGCAAGTCCAGCAAACCAAAGATCTGCCCGCAGTACTAACCATTCCAGCACCCGCGCAAGCGAAGCAGTGAGTTCCCCCTCTCTCCGTCGCGCGAATAACCCCGTGACACAGGACGTAGCAGCAGAAGCACCAGTCTACCGGCCTCCGGCGCCCGTTTCGACTGCTCGCAAGCCTCAGGAAGCGGTGAGCGGCGCGGCCAGCACGGCGCGTAGAGCATGGGAGGCTAGGTTTGAAGCGGAGAGCTTGAACGGTTCCAGCAGTGGTTCCAGGGGCGGTCGCGGACTAGGGAGTAGAAGCAGCTGGTCGTCCACGGTAGAGTCCCACCGCAGTTCTGTTTCTCATCCGCCAACAGTATCTTCTGGACAGTCTAAACGTGAACAGGCCGGGTCTTCCTCGTCGACGACCCCCTCGGAACATGCCCGCCCGCCCCCGGCAAATCAAGATCATATTTGGAGCCAGATCATGGGCGGGTTCCGGAACGGGCATGATAGGTATGCTGATGATGCCCAGACTGTGATATATGGGGATTCGCAGCGGTAGGTTTTTTATTAGCTATGTAGGATTTGCGCATTTTGTTTGTAATGATTAGCATAGCGGCGAGCATCACGGTAAGTCCACGAGGGTGCACGTCTTCTGATTCCCATACTTAGACATCTCTGCTCTCCGTGTCACTGGCATCGGAGACTGAAATCAAAAACTTTTGAGCTATCTACCTAGAGACCAGTGACATTCCAAGGTCAAGTCCGGATCTGTCGGCCATCCATACTGGCGTTGAGGAGTCCCGACCTTTGCACGAAGTAGCAAAACCAAGCTTCCCATGACCAGCAAACCCTTCCCTTCTCCCCAGACGGTCATTGACCCGGTTCAATTCCACAACTCTGGCAACGTTACGTCTTGCCTCGAGTACTCTGACAAATATTATGAGGCTCAAGACACGGACTGAAAAACTTGAAAAGGAAAACACAAAGGAGGACGGTTCGGAGGCGGCTCTATCGAACAGTTGCGCGTGTCTGATGGTTGAAATCTTCAGACAATACACTTAGCGGTAGTCCGCAGCCTCTCGATTGCTCGTGGTGTAGGGTTTACCCTCGCAAGCCGTGCCATTTCCATGATTCTCGAGAGATTCGTTGACTCGGCGTCAGCAGATTCATTTGTTCTTGCACATTCTTATCGTCATTCTTGTGGCTACCGTTCACTGGTGGCTCTGCGGCAAAGTCAGCAAGTTGCAACAACAAGCGAGGGGTATCTTACATCTGCGAGATTGCTGGCTCTCAGCGTGAGCTGCGTCGTCGACCTCTCCTAGCCTCAAGTAGATGCATTCTAGACGTCCTAGTATGTATCATCACTCTCGTAGTCGGGGCCGTTGGGGAATTCGATTCGTGGGCAGGAGTCCGCAACCTGGACGGGCGAGTGAGGCTTGCCAGGGTAGTCATAAGAGCACTCAGATTCGGCGTAGAATGTGCGTCCGTTGCCGGCGTTCTTAGCCCAGTGTACCCAGACAGCCTGATCGTACCAGTCAACACCGTTTGGCTTCTCGACCTTGTAGACCTGATTGAGCATTCCAGAGGGTTCGAACTGGAACGACTTCATGAATCTATTCATCCACTGCAGCTTGTCGTCCTTGCCTTGGACCATAGCATGCATGACGATGCCTGCCGTTCGTTAGTTGGGTGGCATCCAGCAGACATATGAGAAACTCACGGTGAATAGGCTTGAAGTCAGGCCGATGGAATCCATCATCGACAGCGTCGGGGTCACGCCACTCGTACTGAGCATGACCGTGAAACATCAAAGACGTTTGTGAAAGTAGTCGGTGAAGCAAGGCGCTGCCAACACCGTTGCGGCGGTGATCAGGGTGGACAAACACGACCACCTTCGCGGTGTCTGCAGCGGCGCCCGTGGTCAAGCTAATACCCTTCTCATACGGAGCAAGGAATCCAAATCCGCATATGGTCGCATCATCATTCTTCGGCTGGTTTTCCAGCAGATGTTGGAACTGCTGCATATACTGGCGGTGGGCAACACGGGAGGGCCAGTTCTTGGGATCGCGGAGGTCGACGCTCGTCTGAGTTGCGACGACGAAGGGCAGCTTATGCTGAAAACACTCTCTGGAAACGGACTCGAAATGCTGCGTCGAGACGTTGGTCGAGTCGGCAAGAGGCTCCTGGGCCGCAACGGAGAGGTTGTAGGTCTTGGCGCAGCCATTGGCATCACTCAGTGAGGCGGGACGGAGAGTGTAGTCGGTAAGAGGCTGCACCTTGTGCTTCTCTGCCTCCTTGGGCTGGGGCAAGCGGCCAACGGCTTGATCTTGAATCTGCTTGACCGTCTTTCTGGCTCGGTTCTTGATGCGCTCCTGTTCCTGTCGCTTCATGAGCTTCGCACGAACGTCAATCTCTTTGTATACCAGTACATTGCTGGTCATTCCTCGACGGCGATGGATCCAGTTCTGGGACATCTTGCCCTCCTCGTCGCAGTCTATCATTGTGTTGGGCTGCTTGACTTCTTCCATCACATCTCCCGTCTCGGGATCGATACCAAACTCGTACTCCCAGTCGTCGCGAACGCAGTCCGACAGTGAAAAGACGATACCTGTGGGGAGATCTTGGATCCATTGCTCGACGACGGGACTGGGTGTGAACGGCGCAACGCGTGAAGAAACACTTCCATCGTTTGAAGATTCGTCGTCAGCGCTAACATCCCAGGAAGACCGGCTGTTGCTTGACTCCCGTCTGGTGTGCTGTTCTCCATTGGGGATTGACTGCAATGCATTCTGGGTCAGCTGAGCACGATCGACTTCCTCGTTAAACACGCGCGTGATAGGCGCGGTGGGACGACCGAAAGCCGAAGGGCCACGGGAGTAGTCAGAATAAGCCATTTCGGAGTCGGTATGCAGCGAGCTGCCTCTCTGTTGCGTGTTGCTTGTAGTGGAATTTGCCTCCTCCTGAAAATCTTGCTTCTCTGTCTGTCTTGCCAGGAAGTAGCGATCGCGATCTCGAGTAAGCACGAAGTCGCTGCCGTAGCTAAAATCGCGGTTTCTTTGCGGAATAGGCTCCGGCGACTCAGGGCTGGAGGGAATCTTGCTGACAGGTGAGGTAGGGCTTTTCCGGTCGGGAAGAGGCAGATTCTTGTCCCAGCGGATGGAGGTTCGCTGGCTCGGTTCGTTTACCTTAGGGCCAGGGCTTCTCGGGATGGGAAAATAGAAGGAAGGAATGCCAGGGACTCGAGGCTTCTCGTTGGGGCTGTCTTCAACCGGCAGCTGCATCGGGGAGGAAGTCGCAGTGGGGCAGGGCATGCTGGTCGGGGAAGGCATACTGCCTGCAGAGAAGGAGCTGATGATGGCGCGAGGGTAAGGGCTGCCCTGGCGGCGACGACGAGTGTTCTCATCTGGGGCTCTGCCTCGGCCACCGCGCTCTTGATCTGCCCCGGTCATTGTAGTGACTTCTTGGTTCTATCTCAAACGAGTAGATGGTGTGGTTGAGACAGAGAAATCAAGCACCTTCAGGCTCGTAGATGCCTGTTGTGAGATCAGTATAAAGAATCTGACAAAAGATTTTGAGGTTGAGCAATTGTTGCTGCGCACACTTACAGGAAGGTTGAATGAAAGAGGTGCCAAGGAAGGAACACCAAGATCTCACTGCTTTGCCTGTCGGCTGTGAAGTTCTTGAAAGTGAAAGAGAGGGAGTATGGGTCGCGCTTCTGAGTGTTTTTGTCTGGTGAAAAGAATGCAGCAACCTGTAGTAACAGAGACCAAATGCTTTTGGCGCGACGGTGAACTTGGGCAGGAGAAAAAGTCAGGGCAATGCCTTGAATTTTCTCACTGCTACTGGTGTTGTAGCCAAGTTTCACAGAATCTGTTGTTGTGTGTGAGAAGGAAGAGAGAGGTGGGTGGAGATGGGGGAGGTTAAGAAGAAGAGGGAAAGGAAAAACGGGTGGTCTGGCGCAAAGTGTGGGAGAGTTCTCTGATATCAAAGGCAGGAGCAGCTGTTTTTTGTGGAAGGTGCCTTCCCTTCAGTCAGAGTTGATCTTTTCAACCTTGGAGTAAATATTCAATTCAGGCTTTAGGACTCAAAGGCGCTAAGAGGTTCTCGGCGACTTTGAACTGCATTCAGAAGTCGAGTCTGAGCATCTCCACCAATTTATGTACATTTCACTTGTCTTTGACCTAACATTTAGGTAATAAATCTAAGAATTTAACAGGAAAACTTGCTAGAAGTATTTTCGGTATTATCCGATTCGAAAAGATATTTCTACGATGAACGAGGACGAAAATCAGCTTCGAGTGTAGTTGCTGAAGTGGTCGGTGTACTCGGTGAGACGCCAATGAGCTGCCCCTCACCGAAGCTAGACCGAGACCGCATGCCCGATAGTGTCACGTGCCCGGGTTGGTCAGGCGCCCGAATTAGAGCAGTCTGCATCGGTCAACGTGAATAATGCAAGACGCAGCAATACGAGAGACAAATCAGGAATCTTGCAGGCGCCCCTTTTTAGATACCTTGTACCACAGACCATCACGCTTATTGCAAAATGCTGTCCATCTTACGGAAAGCCCGCCTCAAGGACAAGGAGATGCGAATCCTGATGCTGTCAGTCTGCGAGTCCGCAATACTTGGCCGACCCCACTGACAGACTCTCCAGAGGTCTTGACAATGCGGGCAAAACAACGATTGTCAAGAAGATCATGGGAGAGGATGTCAACACGGTGAGCCCAACATTGGGTTTCATCATCAAGACTATCGACTACGATGGGTGCGTTGAGCGTCCTCCACTTCTCAGTGCTGCTGATTGACACGGCTCAGATACAAACTCAACATCTGTGGGTGATTCCTTCATACGGGTGACCGGCCCTCTGACCGTAGCAGGGGACGTGGGCGGCCAAAAGACGTTGCGGTCATACTGGCGTAACTATTTTGAAAAGACGGACGCCCTGATCTGGGTCGTCGACGCCACAGATCGGCTGAGAATCCAGGATTGCATGGAGGAACTGCATGGGCTTTTGCAAGAAGAGGTCTCTTGGGCGCAGACCCCTTCTCTCGATAGGGCTGACATGGATAACAGCGACTCTCTGGAGCCAGTCTCCTGGTTTTTGCGAACAAGACCGATGTGAACGGATGCATGGATGAGCAGGAAATACTCGATGTGCGTCCCGGTCACCCCTGGCGACCCGAGGCTGACACGCTGATTTTTTCTCAGGGGTTACAACTAGAAGCCATCAGGACGCACCGCTGGCACATCCTGCGATGTAGCGCCATGACAGGCGCCAATCTCAAGGAGGGCCTGGCATGGGTTGTGGAAGACGCAAAAAAGAGGCTGTTTCTGTACTAAGGGGCTGGTATCCCGCTGACGTCGACAAGCAAATATCATGGACATGGAGGAGAAAGGGAGGCTCTGCGGTTGACGGCATTCGAGGATGTCCCGGCAGCCAGTACAGCTGGCTGCCGAGCGCGCCGTTGGATGCTGGGATGAGCTGGCAGGAACCAGCATGAAGTTCTTTAGGTCGAAAGGGGGACGGCAGGGCATGACAATGTATTCTGGAAGGCTGGTCCCACGACATACCGGATCCGATGGGGTGTTACGGCCCGGAAGTCAGGGTCGAGGTTGTGTAATGGGTGGCAGATAGATGGATGACTCGGAGGTTATAATGCAGCGCATCCACGCGGCGAAAAGGGGACCGCCTAATTGGAAGCCAACGTAAGCTGAGGCTGAAAGCTAGAGACCAGAAGCATGTCGGATTTCTTTGCGTCTTACGGCCTGGTGGTTATTGCTTAAAATTGGGCCTCCGCTGACCCGATGATGCCCGAGAGATTGCTGCTTGGTGCTTCAGCGATGCCGATGAACTTGCCAGGTGTTGGGCACGCGACAAACAACGCTGTTCGTGCCTTGAGCACCGTTGGACGGCTTGAATAGCAGGGGAATTGTGTTGAATGCCAGGACATCCCTCCATGAAATCATGGTTTGAAACGACGTGATTGAAACGCTCCCGCTGGCCAGTGAGGTGCTTGAACGGCGAAATTGGTGCGGCCCCAAGTCAAGGGATCTCAGGTACGAGCGATATCCCAATGTGAGACAGGGGTTGCAAGTGTGGAGAAGTCAATGGTCCGAGCGTCCAGTCTTTGCCTGAGGTAAAGAAAGACGGGTACGTACCTCTTTTACGAGCTTCCTTTGTGTGTTTTGTTGTTTTTCATCGAGTTCCGTGGCTGCGCTGAGCCGACTTGGGCTGGCTGAGCCGAGCTGAGCTGGATCTTCCTGCAGCCGGATGAGCCGTTACTGAGAGGATTGCGTTTCTACCTGTGGTGGTTCAGAACGTTGGATGAGGTGACGAGAAGCAGCTCTGAGAGATTGGTCTCTTAGCGCTGAGACTTGGGGAAATCAACACGGACTATGGGCCCAACGTCTGTTCCCAACTGTGAAATTGTTTGGAGTGCTGGGCTGTCATCTGTGACCAGTGCCTGACGGTACAGTCTTCGCAGCCAAGGCTAGACCAAGGACAGGGCAAAAGTATTCGGCGGACGTAGCATTCGTTATCATATGTGTGTACCTGGCCAGACTGCATAGGTAGAGAGAGGTAAGGTAGGTAGCTAGGGCCCCAAGGCAGAAAGGTCGGGTCGCCAACGCGGGATGCAACAGTCGTTCGCATCGGCCATTGACGAGTCCAAAAACCTGCTTCCTTCACCTCTGCCGTCAGCTTCTCATTTGCTGCTCTTAGCTTTGAGCCTCAAGCCTCTCATCAACAAACGCAGGTCCCGTCCTGTCGCCGTTCACCCACACGACCTTATTTACCTCGTGCATTACCTAAGGCCTCTAGTCTCACGCGCCCCCTCACCAAACCCTCGGAACCAACCTACCGTACCTCCAGCAGCGTCCTGCACCCTGCCGCGCCCAGTACCTTGCTTCTCGCACGCAAGTTCCAGCTCGTTAGCGGCGCCATCCCATCCCGTCCCATCCCAGATTCGACTGGACCTCTGAGGTGGTGGTGACGAAGTACCTCCCGCTACCTCCCTCTCCGCCTCTGCCTCTGCCTCCGCCTGCCTACCTCATCCCGTCCCGTTGAGGAGCACCGGCCAAGGGAAAAAATAGACAACATATCCTTCTCCAACCAAAGGGGCTCACCACGCTTGCTCGCCTTGCCACGGCATACCTTCTCACCGGGGGATACCTGCGCATACAGAACCACCCGTTTCCATTCTTCCCCCACCGCAATCGTGTCATGACTCTGCCTCCCGCTTCGACATGTCGGAACAAGTCATGGACGACGTCTCCAAGTTTTTGCAGGATGTCAAGGAGATGAATGCCCGCCGCACCGAGGAGGACGACGCCCGTCAGCGCGAATTGGACGAGAAGATCCAGCAGGAGAAGAGGGAACGCCAGGCTCGTCGTGCCGGTACGTCTTGTTGTGTTTCCCTTGCTTTGCTCTGCCCAGCCCAGACACCTGTTCTGTTTGTCTCTCATTCTGTCTCCATTCCGTCTGTCCCTCACTTCCCGCGCAGTCCCTCACCTGCGTTACCTTCGCTGGTGCTCCTGTTGTTCTATTCCTACCTGCGTGTCTTGTCTTTTTCTGTAAGCTTTCTTTTCCCAACTCGGCCAAGCTACGCATCCTACTTCGCGTCTTGCCCATCCTGCGCGAGTGCTCGGTGCTGTGCTATGTTCAGGTTCAGGTTGCCCTTGACCAAAAAGCTGAGCTACTGACGGGACCGCCGCCGCACTGGGCGAGACGCGGGCGACGCCTCGACGCCTTGACACCAACCCACGGCACTCCAATGGCCACACGCACATTGCACTACCAAGAGCACACGGCCTTCGTCCATTGTTGCCCGTCTACTTTGCGCCCTGCAGAAAAAAAATCATCAACACGCTTTCTGTGTTTCCTCATCTGCCATTGTGTTTTTTTCTCTCCCTTGTTGTGCTCGCAGTGCTATTTGCCAGAATTGCATCAACCCCTCCTTCTGACAACATTTGACAGAACGCGCCCGATCCATTTCCCCTCAGAAGTCATCCCCGGCCAATACCCCACCACCCTCGTCTCAACGCAACACCACGCAGCTTTCCGATGATCTGAGGCTGTCTTCACCTGGCCTCGAACAGACCGGAAGCCCTCGATCTCGTGGTATCACGGCCTCTGACACCATGGAGAGCTTCTCCTCCACCTCCCCCACCAAGGAGAACGATTCACCCTTCGATGCTGATACCAAGCGAACGAGCGTCACCTCTCCTACCGGCAGCGTACAAGGAGCGCGACCGCTCTCCTGGCAGAGGCGTCCCAACTCGCAACACTCCGACCGATCCAAGAGCCGTCCCCTCTCCGTCGTCGCCGCCGAGAACGCTGCGAGGACCTCGCCAAACCCGCCTTCTGACCCCGCCTCCGCAACCGAGCAGTCCTTCTCCAAGGACCAGATCGCCCAGGCATTGGGATCCAAGGACCCCTCCTGGTTCCGCCAGACGGCCGACAGAGCTAGCGTTGCCTCCGCCGCCAGCCGCAAGAGCCAAGTGGAAGACACAGATACAACCGACATGTCGGCCATGCGCCAGCAGCTCCCAGGCATGAGCCGCAGCTCATCCACCGATCTCGCTCCAGAAAGTTCGAGTCCTACGAAAGGCCTGGCATCTCCGCTGTCATTAAGCTCCGCGCAAAGACTCGATCCCCCTGCCGAGATCTCTCCCGAAAATGACAAGCGAGCGTCAGCCCTGTCGTCAGGATCAGGACGCGCATCGCCTACAAGACCTGTCTCGCCGACGAAGGGCATGGGCGGCTTTGTGCAGAGTGCCATGATGAAGAGGTCAGACAGTGTAAAGAGATGGAGTGTCACGTCTCCTACTGGGCTCGTCCGTGCCGACTCCGCCGCTTCAAGCCGGACTGGTGAGTCTCGATCACGGCCGCAAAGTATGGTCATTCGCGATGGAGCGTCCACTCCTACGAGCACAAGCAGAGCTCGTTCCCGTTCTCGCCCTGCGTCTCGCCACGCCTCTCGTCCTGCTTCACGCCATGGTCCTACAGCAGAAGAAAATGACCTGGAAACCACCCCCAAGGCACCTGTCGCCGATCCCACTCCGGATCCGAAGCCGACCGAAGACGACGAGGACAAGGTGACACCACCGTCAAGTCCGTCCAAGACCATGGATTCCAGGAGATGGAGCCCGACCAAAGCTAGCTGGCTGGAGACAGCACTGAACAAGCCAGAGTCGCCGAAGCCGAAGCCGCCGCCCACAACGAATCAACCGGCGTGGATGGTCGAGCTGAACAAAGCAAAGGCGCAAAAGGCTGCCAGTGGGAGTGTTGATCTTGGGCGAGCCGGATCCGTCTCCTCCCAAAAGCACGAGGTCAATATTGGCGGGCTCATGCGGTCGTCACCCATGGGCGGTCATACCTCCAAGCCCTCTGTCAGTGGGCTGAAGGGCATCTTTACTCCACCAACTGAGACATCACATAGATCAAGCGGCAGCATCAGTGGAAGCAGCTTCCGCAATAGTCAAATCAAGAGCCCGATCAATGACGCCAAACCTGAGGGAGAAATTGGAGATATCCCGAAACGATCGTCAGTCAGTGACGGCCCTGCTGCTGCAAAGGTCAAGCCCGAGACCCCACCAAAGAAGGATTTCCGTGCCGGCCTCAAGTCTCGGAACCCCTCTGGCGATGCAGGGTCATCCAAGGAACAGCCTAACGAACTAGCAAACGTCTTTGGTAATCTGCGTCGAACCAAGACTCAAAACTACGTTGCCCCAGATGAGCTCAAGGGTAACATCCTTCGCGGAAAAGCAGGTCTCAACATTACCGGTGGCCCCAAGCCCAGCGAGCGCAAGGACGAGTTCAAGGATGCAATCCTGAAGAAGAAGGAAGATTTCAAGGCTGCCCAAGAACAAGGCAGAGGCATCGCTCGCAGTAAATCCAACGCGGCCGATAGACCGGTGCCTGAGGCCTTGCTGAAGAAGGCTGAATTTAGCAAATCTCTTTCCTCCAGGCCAGACATGTCAGACTACACGATGGAACATCGCAAATCTGTCAGCGGGCGGCCTCAGTCCATGTCGAGAGACGAGCCAAAGGATGACTCCGCGGCGCCCTCGCCGTCATTCAAGTCTCCGGCGGAATCGATCAAGTCTCCCACCGGCTCGGTCACCTCTCCGGGTATTCAGAAGGAGACCAGTCCCCCAGCCCGCCTGCAAGGCCGCGCTGCGGCTGGTGGGCTTGCAAACCGTTTCAACCCTGCGCTTGCCGGGCTTCTGGCTCGCGGTCCGCTACCCATGGCCGGAGGGAAAGACTCTGAAAAGTCGGAGGGTTCCGGCGCCTCGGCTTCTTCAGAGCCCACGACACCGGGCCCGCAGCTGACGCACATGACCAAGGGCCGTGCTCGTGGTCCGAGGAGAAAGGCTCCTACAAAGGCTGCAGCTCCTGTGGAGTCTCAGTCAAGCCCGGCGCCCGCTTCGCCGGTCAAGGATGAGGAGCCGGTCGTGATGGAGGAGCCCAAGAAGAGCCCGGTGAAGGAAGCGCCTCCTTCAATCCATGCCCAAGTCGCTGCCCAAGCGGCTTTGAAGAGCCGGCCGGCTCCTCTCAAGTCGTTCGAGAAACCCGTCGAAGAACCTGAAAAGCCTGCCGAGAAGTCTGCGGAGAAGCCAGTCTTCAGCCCCAAAGATGCTGAACCGGTGCCGACCCGCAGGTCAAGGTCCCCCACCATGAAGCTTCAGTCTTCCCCCATCAAGCTTCAGGAGGAAAAGCCGGTTGAGCCTACCGCCCAGCCCACGTCACCTAAGAAGCTGGATATGAAGAGGATGTCGATATTCTTGGATGACACCACCCAGGCTAGCCCCAAGCCTGAGAGCCCCAAGAGGGCCGAGAGTCCAAAGAGGGCCGAAAGTCCAAAGAGGGCCGAGAGTCCAAAGACGGCCGAAAGTCCTAAGAGGGAAAAGCCGAGAAAGGAGAGCCCCAAGCCCGATAGTCCTGTGAGGGAGATCCCCCAACCGAGCAGCCCTAAGAAGGAGAGTCCCGTTTCTACGCCGAGGTTCGAGCCCAAGCCGGTCTTCGAGAAGCCTCTTAGCCCTACACCGCAGAAGGTTGAGGAAGCTTCCCCTGTCAAGACTTCTGGACGGCCTCTACCAGAGCCCAGGCCCAGTTCTCCGCGCAAGTCGTTTGCGGAACCCCGCGAGGAGCCCGCGCAGCCCACTCCGATCAAGACGTTCGGGGCGCGGCCGTTGCCTGAACCCACCTCCAGGTCGCCAGTTCGATCTCCCATCAGATCCCCGCCTCCGAATGACTACAGCCCTCACGTGGCGCCTCTCCGCCTCTCGCGGCCTAGCTCACCTCTAAAGATGGCACCGAACGACAAGGTCGACAGCGAGCCAGTCGTGTCTGTCAAGAACGCCACAGCCATGTTTGGAGGATCCGTGGCACAGTCACCGCCGCTCGTGAAGTCGCCTCCTCCCATGAGATCACCTGTGAGGTCGCCACTGAACTCGCCTCCCGTTGAGAACATCTCCCGCTTTGACAACCCCGCGCCTCCTGTGGAGAGAACCAGCACCCCGAAGGCCGCTGCCAGGCCACTGCCGCTTCCCCCGAAGCCATCTTCCCCTACGCCCGTAACATCGCCGATGCGATCTCCGACCAAGCAGGGACCGGATGTGTCGACCATGCTGGATGACTTTTTCGGCACACCGAGACCGCAGAGAGAGTTCCGGGTTGATACTGCGGAAATTCTCATGAATAAGCCCCAGGCTCGCAACATCCAGGGCCAGGGCGGTCGGCTATTCCAAATCACTGGCGATGGCAAGAAGATCCCCGTGCCGGCGCATAACGAGCGCATCCTGTTTGAGCGGGAAATGTACATCTGCGCCTTTACCTTCACAAACGAAACCGGCAGAAAGGCAACGGAGGTGTACTTCTGGGCGGGCGACGAGGTGCCCGACGCCACTGCCGAAGATGCCTCTCTGTTTGTGAACCGGGAAGCCAGGTCTCTCGGCGGAAAGGTTGTGAGGATGCGCCAGGGCAGAGAAACCCCTGAATTCATCCTGGCACTTGGCGGCATGATTATCATTCGCCGGGGCACCAGCACCAAGTACGACTCTCTGGCGCCTAGCATGCTCTGCGGCCGTCGTACCCTCGGACAACACACCTTTGTGTTTGATGAGGTCGACTTGTCCTCGGCGAGCCTCTGCTCAGGATTCCCCTTCCTGATCGCAACCTCAGGAAAGTGCTACCTGTGGAAGGGCAAGGGTAGTGATGTGGACGAGCAGAGCTGCGCGCGTCTCATAGGTATGGACTTGACTTTGACGGGCGAGCTCCTGGAGATCGACGACGGCAGTGAGCCGGACAGCTTCTGGGGCATTTTCGACGGCGGCTCAAAGGCTACGTCCGCGGACCATTGGCGCTTGAAGCCGAGCTACGACAAGTACTGTCAGCGCCTGTTCCGGTCTAACGCGGCTTCAAAGCAGCAGGTAAGATGATACAATTCCTGGATCAGCTCTGGTATGCAATCTAACGAAATTCAGGTCGTTGAAATCGCCCCGTTCACTCAAGCAGATCTGGACCCCTCGGGAATCTACGTCCTGGACGCCTTCTTTGAGATGTACATCATTGTTGGCAAGTTCGCCCAGAGTCAGTACAGCTCGTTCCGCATCGCCCTCGACTTCGCACAGGAGTATGCCATCTTGGCCAGCGGCATGGAAGACCGCCCCTTCATTCCCATCTCCACGGTCGTCCTCGAGGGTATCCCCAAGGACCTCAAGAGCGTCTTCCGCAAGTGGCGGGACGAGGCCAGCCCGACCATCATGCCCGTGAGGAGCGGAAGCTCAAGTCCCTTGAAGCGTGGGAGGAGTCTGCGCGTGGTGCCCCTGACCCAGGCACTCCAGGCGCTTAGTGAGTAAATAAAGTATCTGTGTTTAGGGGCGGCGCGGCGGAACGGACGGAGTTACCAGAGCAGGGCAGGCGGCTGGCGGGCTGAATACCTGTCCAAAAATAAATACCCGGATGCTTGGAGGGAGCAAATGTTGAGATGAAGGGGGGAACTCGTTGTAAATGATATTGTGTTTTTTGATGTTGCATTTCCAAAGGTTCAGGAAGGCGGTGATGGGCGTTGTTATAAACGAGTCGGCTGCGCTGATTTGACATATTGTGCAATGGAGCAGTAGTAAGGCATCATCAATGCCTACTCTGCTTGGTATCAATCGTGGATACAGCATGACAACAGCATTGAAAGCGAATTGAACCGCCATTTGATACAGTTTACCAAAAGATTGCTTGTAGATTAATCAAACCAGAAAGAGAGCCCACGGCAACTACCTGAACAACGCCGGTTATATCTATGTACGCTTGGCGGGTGCGTGTCGGCCACCCTATGCACAGGACATCCGTCCGTCTGCCCCCACTTCAACCCTTCGCCCCTGACCTGTCCGCCTACAAGTATGATCTCATCAGTACTCGTATTCATCGCCGAGCGTCAAGCCCAGCCACATTTGGTGTGATGTTGGTGTGTTGAAGTTGTGACTTGGGGTATATTGTTTGCGAGTCCTACCACTCCTTGATTTCTTTGCCTTTTCTTTTTCTCTACTATTGCACATTCATACACGCCCGCTCACCGGGCTCGTCCTTGCACGGGGGAGAAGCCCTTATGACTCGTCCTCGGTGTCCGTGTTTGTCGCGCTCGTGTCGTCCTCAATGTCGTCATCAGTACCACTCTCCTCATCTGAGTCATCATCGGCGGCTGTCCTGCGGGGCTTGGTGGCACCGGGTACGCTTCCACCCTTGAGGGCTTGCATCTGGCCGGCTATCGAGTCTGTAGATTGGTTAGCTTTGGGTGATTTGTGTGAATGTTCAGGAGGAGACTTACCCTCATCAGGCTCGCTGATCTCGTCCTCGGCAGCCATTGCAGCAGCCTTGTCCGCCTCCTCGACCACCAAGGTCACCTCCATCTTGGTGTCGAAGCCGACGTAGCTATCGCACACGACGTGCATGACAAAAGTGTAGTGGCCGGCCTGAGGGGGTGCCGCGAACTGGGCCTTGAGGGTCTGCATGTTGAAGGTGGGCTTGCCATCCTCGCCGAAGATGGGCTGGTCGAACTGGGTGAAGGTGAAGGGAGGAACGGCCATCTTGCCTTGCTTAGAGTCGGTCAAGAAGACGTACCACTTGGGAGCGTGGTCGCGGGCGAAGTACGGGGAGTGGGCGAGGGGAGGCAGAATCGGCTTGTCATCAACGGGGATGGTCTTTCCGTCAGGTCCCTTGATGGTCTTCTTCTTGCGGCCCAGGAAAGCCTCGAGGTCGTCCTCCGCGGGGTCAATGTCTTCCAGATCCACCTCGTCGATCTCGGGGACGTTTTCGCTACCAGGGGGGATGATGCGGCCCTTGACAACCAGGGTGACCAGAGACGAGGGGATGATGAAGCGCTCGCCGGTGACCTTGAAGAACGCCTTGGCGACGCGCAGTTGAGGAAGCTGCCTGGAGACGTCGAGCGCGGTCTTGTACTGCTCCTCGGTGAGGAGGCCCTTCTTTACCGTCAGGTTTCTGCGGAGGGTGTCGGGGAGATCCATGAACTGTTGGAGGGAGACGTGAACCTTCTCGTCGCCGCCCTCGACGGCATTGACGATCTCCTGGTTGAAGTAAGGCAGCTGGAGGAGGGGGGACGACTTGGGGGGCGTGGCCTGGATCAGGTGCTGGCTGGCAGAGTACGCGGCCAAGATGGGGCCGGTGCTACCGTAAGCCTGGGCGATGGAGGAGAAAGACCTGGTGAGGGCGTGGGCGATAGGGGCGACTTCATACTTGGCGCTGTTCAGAGCAGGGTCCTCGAGATCGATGCGACCGAGGTAGGACCACAGAAGCGCGAGGGTCTTGCGGCGGACACCGCTGTCGAGATCCTCAAGAGCCTGCTTGTCCTTCTGCGAAAGACCAGCCTTCTCCGCGTTGGCGAACAGCTTGGACTCGAGCTTGGAAAGGCCAGACTCGGCCTTGTCACCCTTGAGGACACTCTCAAACTCCTTTCCGTGGCTCAGGGCAGTCACGACACCACCATCGTCAACGTCCTCCTTGTATGCGCGGAACAGGTTGTTGGCGCTCTCCATGAGGACACCGTCCTTGGACATGCGCTGGGTGCCGTACCACCAGGATCCGACGAGATAAGGCAGGAGAACGCCGAGGAGCAGGGTGTAGGCGAGCACGACGTACTTGCCGTTGCCGTCAGAGACCATGAACTTGGGGAGCGCAATGCCGATGCTGAAGCTCTGCTTTCCGTCGGGGTGGCCATATTGGATGTAGTTATTGCGGACCTCCTCGTCGGTGAGCGCCTGGTAGGCCTTGGAGATCTCGACGTAGGCGGCGTTGAGGGATTCGATGGTCTCGTTCTTGGCCGGGTCGGGCTTGACCTTGTCGGGGTGCAGTCTCTGGGAGAGTTTCCTGTAGACCTTCTTGATTTGTCTCTCGTCGGCGGACTAGGAGCTTGTTAGTGCTGGATAACTGTATAGCGACCGATTGTACGTACGTCTGAAATGCCGAGGATGTCATAGGGGTTCCAGATCTTGGGGGTCACGGTCTGGACGTGGAGGATGAGGTAGACCATGCCGGCCATGAGGGCCAGGCCGGCGAGGACGAAGATGACGCGCACGATGCGGCGCTGCTTCTTCTCGTGCGCCTTGCGCTGTTTCTCGATTAGGTCGGCATGTTCGGGCTTGTAGTCGCTCTGAATGCGCGGGGCTTTCGCTTCGATGTCCTTGGAGGGGAAGAGAAGGGTGTAGCCGAGGGGCAGCGTGATGATGCTGCTGAGGGCGAGGATGAAGAAGGGGTAGAATTGCGCCTCGGAGTCGTACGAGTAGTCGGAACTCATCTTGACGGCGTGGCGAGCTCGAGAGCTCTGGGACGGGTGGGTGAAGGCGGGATTGGAGCAGCGGCTGGGCGGTTGTGGTGTCGCGATGAAGATGCCACGTCAAAGAGAGTGTCGCGGGAGATGCGAGAAAAGTAAGAGGAACGA
The DNA here is from genome assembly GCF_011800055.1 of Colletotrichum gloeosporioides. Classification (NCBI taxonomy): domain Eukaryota; kingdom Fungi; phylum Ascomycota; class Sordariomycetes; order Glomerellales; family Glomerellaceae; genus Colletotrichum; species Colletotrichum gloeosporioides. The sequence goes on along the minus strand of NW_025544672.1, from coordinate 195,300 downwards.
GCGGCGTAGCCGGCACGGAGAAACAGTCGTGTCGTTGCAGCAGACAGACTAGAAAGAAACAGAAGAATACAGAAACCCTGAGGGAAAAGAACAGCAGGCGCTGTGCAGTGGGTTGGGTTGTGCCGTGTAGCGGGAGACAACTCTGGGCTGAGGAAGCAAAAGTGTCCGTTGACCGTCTGCGCTGCTGGTCAGTCACTTTCTTTTGACAATCGTGGCCTCGAAAGACTGCGGTGGTAGATTCCGGACAGGGGGGTTACGGCTCAGTGTCCAGTCAGTGCGCCTTACGAGACCCACCCACTACTGGCCCTTATGAAGTACCACTGTGACCTGGCTGCTTTCGCCTCCGGCCCGGCAAATGGATTATCTGTCCTTCCCCAACTTGGACCTTAATTGCACCTGGCCGTTTTGAGCTTGTTGGCTAGCTCCAGCTGGTCCACTCTTTTATTTCGTCCAGGGCGTTCAGGTACCCGTCGTCTATCCAGATGCATCTAATAATAACACTTGCCAGTGAGTTGACATGAAAACTCCGTCATGAGTTGCGAAGATGAGTTGAATCCTTGACGGCCACTAACATACATTCACTCGAGGCTGTATGTCGATAAGTATTCTCATTTGCTATCCATCACAACTCTGACCCCTGCCAGGGCATCTCAAACCCCTGTTCAACTCAACGTCGAAGCAAGCCACTTATCGGACTGGCGTGCCCAAGGAAACTTCATCCGCCATATCTCAACGATTCTAACTCCGGGCTTGTTAGCGTCAACTCAATTCATGCAGAGAGCGGTACACATAGCAGTGACCTCAATTACCTGCGAGTGGTTGGTTGCTACCCTGGCAGCAGGCTGTATTCCTGAGAATTATCGCTTGCGATGAATCAAGGACGAAGAGGCAGAGACTCCAGGTTGCCTGTCATGTTATACTTTTACGCCGTCTTGCGGCATATTCTCCTGGAAACGGCTGCTCAGCGTCATCCTGAAACTCATCAGAGTGATTCAGGACTGCCAACTCTTGGAGAACAGCATATTGCTAACCGCGAATCCTGTGCTCGGTTGTACGAGGCATTTCAATGGCGTTGTCAAGCGACAGCCAGACCTTTCCAGACAGGTATGTGAACGTCTTGTAATCAGTAGTGAAAATTTCTAACCCAGTCGTATAGTTCTGAAAGGTGGTGTCGAGCCAAAAATGGTGGGATAGTTCTTCTTCCTCATGATTAAGCCGTCGAGGTTCTCCCCTCACGCATCGCCGCGTCCGTGAGAGACAAGAACCCGGAGAGCACCGCCCGGCATCTCTCTTGCCATGAGGGTATGCTTCATGTACCAAACTATCCCCAATGCCCCCAACGATCAGTTCAGCTAGGCCAAGTGGTCTAGTTGGTAAAACCGCCGTGAGGTTAGGCAAAAGAAATATCTCGATCGGGGCCTGGCTGGTCAGCTCGCGAGACGCGCAGTTCAACTGGGCGTGTATCTTTTGTTTTTGCATTTTTTTTGCTCCGATTTTCTTTGCAAATGCTTCTCCTTTTTGCTCCTAGATCGCTTGTAACCCAAGGGCATCTTGGTTAGAAAGCCTCGGGCATCACTGCAAGAGATGAGCAAGCAGAAAAAGTAGCTTCCAGATCTACGGTGACAACGTCCACGTCCACTTTACAGGTCTATTTTATCGCAGGCTGCCTTGTAGACAGAGAGAGGTCTTATAAACTGGGGCAGCGAGATGCGACTGCTCATGTGACGAAATTTTCATATCCATGACCGTCTGCATGTGCCGGAATGCCCAAGCTAAGAGCCCTAGAAAGAATTCCGAGATCTGGTACAACTGGGAACTTCCCGCCGAACTTACTCGTAGAGTCTATAAACCACTGCTTGTTTCCAATCAAAACTCTTCCCGCAGCAATGAGGCGACTTTTCAATCGATGTTCAGCCATGGAAAGTGAAGCAGGACCATCATTCTCATTTGTAAGCCACAGCTTCGCGACGTTGAGGATAGCCAAAACAGCAGCCTCTCGCGTCCATCCCTTCTATTCTACGTGTATACTCTTGACAACTCCAGTGTATACAGTGAAAGACGAATTGAAACAAAACAAAAGGTAGATATCTATGTCAAAGCAACAAGTTTAGAATTCACTCAGAGCCGCGGGCGGAGCACTCTTACCCGTTTTCTCTCTCAACTGTTGGACACTACCAGCATGTCATGCAAGCAAAACCGTAGGTCGACCCCATCTGCCCCTTTTCTCCCCCTCATCTTCGTCTTGGAGCAGCGCGCTGGGCAATTCACCATAGACGCTCAGTATTGAACAGGTAAAAGCTTAGTACACAAGCTGCAACAAAGGTTGTCCAAAGGTTTCGCGGAGCCTGTTTATCTGACGAATAAGATTATGAGCCCCTTGGTTAGCACGTTCACCGCGTGTCTTACCTATGAAGCAGACCAGCAATGCTCCGTCACTATAAGCAAGTACGCATCGTCTCCAGTTCTGAAGCCCTCGACCAACGCAAAATGACCGCTTGGTATCCAATGAGCAGCACAATTAATCAACTCTGTTGATACTTGGTCGCAATAGCCCGGAGGCACGCCTGGATCTCGGCCACGACGGCAACTGTTACCTCCTGTCCGTCTTTCATCCGTGTCTCTTTTGATGCCTTTGTATTGATCTACAGGATAAGTTGACGCCGAGTCATTCCAAAGAGCCGACGAGCTTCAAATGGTTGTAACTACGCGCGGCTCCCCAACTAACAGAAGGTTGTATGCTTCACCACCCCAAAAGCATAGAACACTACACACTCAAGCCAGTCAAGAGCCACATTCGTGGATAAAGGACGTCTCAACACATGTATTCGTCGTTTATATAGTCAGCAGACTGAACCAACGACCTTTCCCATTCCCCCAAGACGAAAGAGAAAAGTAACCGTCCTTGGCAAAGGGGCATGAACCGAATCAACGTATAAATTGTTCAAGAACATCCTTGAGAGACCCCAGACACACACGATTCCACTTCAGAAGTTGGCCTCTACCGGCGAAATGAATGGTCGCGTTCGTGGTTTTCTCGTATGTCAAACGTAGCAGCACCTGGAAAAGATCCCGATCCTCAACAACCAGACCTTCCTCATCATTCCCACTCTCGTAGTATTCATAAGAATATTTCCGTTCAGGATACTCACCCTGCCGAGAGTGATGTGCCAACGTTGCCCTGAGGAGCCGAGCGGCTTCAATAGTGGAGGTAGACCTCCACTTGTCCCCAGACTCTGGCAGAAGATACGAGAATATATTGTATCTTCAACGTACCTCGGAAACCACGCAACTTAGGAACTGGCCTGCGATGCTGCAGGGACGGGTTCGTCCCCCTTAAGCCCTCCTCTGTCATTTGTCATCTGCAGATCAAGAAAGCACCAGCAGGAAAACCCAGTTGTCAGGTATTAAAGGCAACGCCAAGCTATGCTACAATCCTCCCATCCATTCCCAAAACCCAAACAGTGGTGTAGATACACCACCCCGTCTTCTATCCTACATCTCACCTCCTCTCAAACTTCTCATCCTCATCCCCATCAACAATGGCCTCCTCCTCCAGCTCAAGCAGCGTCTCGCCCTCAGCATCCGTCGTGTCCTCCTCCCCGTCCGTCGCTCCACTAATCAACAGACTCCTCAAATCGTCCTCGCTCAGAATGGTCTCGATGCTGCCCCTGCGGATCCACGGCCTCGTCTCCCGCCGCCCCTGCTCAATGACCTTCTCGACCTTGAGCCTGTTGCTGACAAACTTCAAGATCGGGAACCCGCGCTGCTGGCCCTCGTGGATCATGCGCGCCAGCCTCGGCGGGTCGGGGTCCGAGAGGATGTGGTAAAAATCCGACGGCTGCGTCTTGGGCCAGATGGTGATGGTGCCGGAGAACTGCTGCAGGAACAGCTGGCTCCAGTCCTGTCCCAGCGGGCGCGGCAGCAGCTCGGCGTGCCGGATGAACTTGAGCCACTTGGTCATGTCCAGCTTGAGGTAGTGCTCGACCGCGGACATGACGTATCCGCCGCGCCAGCCCTTGCCCTTGCGGTGCGTGACGGGGTGGCCAACGCTGCCCCTGGAGCTGAAGAAGAATAGGTTGATGTGCGGGTTGACCTGGCTCACGATCGTAAAGTTTACGTTGAAGTGCAGGTTGAGCGCCTTGATGGGGATATCCGTCCGCAAGCTGCCGTCCTTCCACTTGTGGCCAAAGGAGTACGGGATCAGCGTCCCGTCGCGCTGCTTCATCATCAACACCACGGGGTTCAGAATGCCGGGGACGGCGGCCGAGGCCAGCACCGCAGACCAAATGACGCAGTCGGGAGACGTGATGTAGTTGCAGAGGATCGTGGGCGAGTGCGGGTCGGCCGGGACGCAGGAGACGTTCAGAATCCTCCCCGTCCGCTCGTACGCTTCGCGGAACGTCATCGAGCCGCGGGTCCACCACGAACACTGCTTGGCCCAGTCGACCGAGTCGAATCTCGCGCCCGTCTTCCACCATCGGGGGATCCAGGTCGTGAAGCTCTCGCGACAAGCAGTAATCTTACCCGCAAGGGCTGGGACCAGAAGTTTCTTCAGCTCGTCGTTGGTGCGAGTGGCTACCAGGGCAGCGACCAGGGCGCCACCACTCGTGCCGGTGATGACTTCGGGGAGAAGATCCGCCTCGAGGAGAGACTTGACGACACCGAAATGGTAGTACGCGAACGACGCTCCACCGGATAGACAAAGAGCCGTCCGGCCGTAGTTGTTAAACATGCCCTTGAAAATGCTCCTCTTCTCCTCCATGGTAAGCTGTTGCGTGTTCAGGACAAACTTGATGCTCCTCTCAACTACTCCACGTTAGCTTATGACTTCCATCTCACCACTGGCGAATGCTTACCCTCGTCGACAAAGTTCTGCACCAGGTTCTTCGTCCCGTAGTACGTCTGACTGTACAACCTCGGGTTCTCGACGCCCACGAAGTTGCTCTTCACGCAAGCAGACAGCAGCGCGTGGAGCTCCTCGACCGCAGGCTTGCCCCCCTTCTCCCCGTCATCCTCCCCGTTCTCCTGCGCCTCGGCTCTGTGCCTACACTTGCGCATCTGCTCCCACACCCTCTTCACAGTCTTGGAGTCGTAGTACGCAAAGTCGTTCTCCTCCTTCCAGCGCTGGCGGTCCAGGTAGCTGTCCAGCTCCTTGGCCGCAACGACCCAGTCGCGGTAATTGTTCGTCCGCCGCATGCTCCGCCTCAGCCTCTCCCTCGTGCCGCGCCAGGTGACGAAGTGCTCGTAGACCCAGATGTACAGCCTCGTATAAAGGTACGTCAGCGCCAGACCCGCGAGCCAAGCCCCCACGAAGAAGAGCATCGGCCACTTGAGCAGCGCGTAGAATATCCCCTCCCTCGTCTCGTCCTTGGTCCTCGTTCCCAGCAACGCCTCGGCCGCGCCCTTGGCCCGGTTCCTCCGCCGCCGCGACCCTCGCTTTGCCACCCGCTGGTTGACCGGCGCCCAGTCGTTCTGCGCGGTGATGAACATGTTCGGCTGGCTCGCGTGGCCGTTGCCGTTGGGCTGAGGTGGCGCCGTCACGTCGCCCGCAGCAGCCGCCGCCGCTGCCGCCACAGCAGACGGGTCGTCGTTTCCATCCTCGTACGTGCTCCCTCGCTTCGTGATGTCGAGCGACGAGCTGCTCCTCAGACCCGGGGACCGCAGGAAGGTCGTCTCGTCCGCGGGAGACTGCAGCGGGTCCGGGGCGTGCAGGGCGTTCACAAAGGCCTCGAGGTCCGCGTCGTCGAGGAAGTTGGTGTCGAAGTCGGGGAGGCCATCGCTGCCGAAGGACTCGGGCGGGAAGCCGTAGCTGTCGGTGTTGTAGTTGTTGCTGCTGCTGGGAGAGATCGGGGCAAAGGTCACTCTGTGGTGTTCACGTTGTTCGCGAGTGTGCTCAGCCATGTTTGCGAGCTGTGAGGTCTATCAAGTCTAGGCGCATGATATTGCAGACGGAAAGTCTAAAAAAAAAAAAAAGGACGAACGGCAGGGAAAAAAGAAACAAGAGGGTAGTGCTAATGGAGAATGTCAATCTCCCCCCTTTTTCCCCTGTCGCGTGGTGTGTATGCCAGCCAATGTGTGAAACGACGTTTCTGAGAGTAAGTGGTGATGCGAGCTGGATAACGGGTGATTTCAGGGCGTTTGTTGGGAAAGCTGACTGGGCTTGGGTGTGGTTGTTCGGTCCGGAGCGTTTCCTTCGAGATGCGCGCGCCTCTCCTCCCTGGGGAATGCGCCCGTGATGCCACGGGTCGGATGACGTCGGCTGTAGCTCGAATTGGATTTCGTTGGGGGGCGGGTGGACACCTCTCAGTGAAGTGCAGTGGACGCGGATGGAGAGAGTGGAAGGGAGAGCATCCCGTATCCCGTGTTTCCCCAGTAGTTTCTTCACAGTGGATTGAATCAGGTGCACTTCATTCGCAGGGCAAGGGAGGGGCGTTCTTCAGTGGATGATGTGCCTGAGTGAAGCAACTTTAGCGGGATGCCCGTACCGACCAGGTTAGCCGAGATGCCCATCCATGAACCGTCTGTACTCTGCAGCAGCACCGCTGTCTCCGTGCTCGTTTCCGAGCATGAAGAGCGGGCAGGCAGTTGTCTGCCGTGAGGGCCATAGGTAGATATGGCCGAGCCAATGACACGCACATGAACAATAGGTACGAGTCAAGCCTTACGTAAGGTAAGAAACGCGAAGCCCGGGTCGTTGCCTCAAACATGGACATCCGTCTGCACTTGCGCGAATGTGGCACAACTCCAAAGAAGGGTCAAGCTGTCACTGAACTACGTCCACTGGGAGAAGAGCAAACCACTTCGGGGCCGGCATTGTCAGCGGCATTGGATGGATAGCTGGCTGGCGGAACACGGGCATGGCATGGCCCCTCCTCGCCAATTTGGACCCCTAAGCTTGCCCCCCGTTCTCGTTCCCGCCTCTCCGGAATCCTCTGGAAATGTTACCTAACCACGCTCGCCACGCGCGACAATGGTTGGCCCGCCCAAAGCATGGCCCGAATGATATGGGCTTAGGCCCTGATCTGCCACATTCTCGTGTTTCTGGCGCCTTCGCTATAGCTATATAAAATAAGCAAAAATGCTGTTTTTTACCGCGCTATTCCACTTTAAGCCCGTTTTTTACTATATAATTTAAGAAGAAACTAAAATGATATATATAGATACTTAGATCCCTCTAGCTATTATATTATACTAAAAATTAGTTACTAAGTAATAGGATTAATATTTTTATTACCTAGAGAGGTTTAGTTATTTAGCTTTCTATTTATAAAGTTATAGAACGAAAAAAGTAGTATTAGTTTTATAGAATAAAATCTTAAAGTTATAGTAGTAATAGAGAGATTAGTGAGGATACTAGAGAGGGATATTCCTTACTATAAGATATTTAATAAATCTATTAATATAGGGACTTTAAATAGAGGTTAATCTTTTATTTATTATAAAATATAGTAAGCTTAAGATAGATATTTATAAGCTCTTTAAATTAGTAATAGATAATAGCTCTAATAAGATATAAGTAACTATTTTTATTACTATTACCTTTAATAATATTATTAATAATAATAATAATAATAAGGTTAACTTAGTAATATTTAAATAGATTATAATCTATTTTAGAGAGGCTACTAAAGTTACCTAAATTACTAAAGCTTTATTTACTAAGTTTAATATTAAGTTTAAGGATACTTTTTAACTATTAAAGTAAATATTTAACTTATTAGTATACTAGCTATATTAATATAATGTTAATAATACTTAATACTAATTAGTTAAGTATAAGTTATTAATTATACTATATATTTTAGTATTTAGAGAGCTTTAGTATAATACTATTTATTAATTTAAAATATTATAGAGTATAGTATTAAGAAACTTCTATACTATAATTAATACCTTTATTAGTTTCTATAAGGAAGTAATAACTCTACTATTAGAATTATATATCTTACTAGATATTAAACTTAATACTAAGAATACTATCTTTAATAGGTATATTAGTACTATTAATAAGATATTAATCCCTACTTATATACTAACTAGTTAGTAGAGGAGGTTTTTTAATTAGAAGGGTAATATCTTATAGAATATCTTTACTATAATAAAGTTTAACTATACTTTCTTATATATACTTACTAGTATAGAAAGTAGTATAAATAATAAAACCTTACTTAGTTATACCCTTATAAGATTATTTAGAGTAGAAGTAAGTTAATTTTATCTTATTAATATTAATTTTAATAAAAGTAACACTAGTATTATTATACTATTTATTAAGTAGAGATACTACTTCTATAACTACTTTAAGTTAAATATAAAGCTATAGTTAAGGAAGGAGTTATATAACCTCACCTATATAAAGCTAAGGAGTATTATTAAGAGGGTTTTTAACTTAATAAAGCGAAAATTTAAGATTATAAAGAGTAAGAATATAGCTAAGTATAACTTTATAACTTAAGTTAATATTATATATACTATAATAATAGTATAAAAGTTTTTAATAAAATCTAATAGTTTATATATTATTAATATGTAGTAAATAGAGGCTCTTAAGAGGGCTAAAAATTAAGCGAAATTATAAGTAAATAAGAGACTTAAGTATAAAGTCTACTTTAATCTTACTATATAGTTATAAGAGGTATATTAATAATATCTTAAGAAATAGAGGGATAAGTTATAATAATAAAAATTAAAGTAGATTACTATATAGTTAATTAATTTAGTATTTTATAATACTTAATAGTAACTACTCTTAATAAGTAAATATTTAGCCTATTTAGTACCCTCTAATCTTCTTAATATTAATATTAATTCTAACCTTACTACCCCTCTTAACCCTACCTTAATATTAACCTCTATAACCTTCTTCCTCACTCTATAAGTATAAAAACCCTACTATTAAGATTAACCTAACTAATACTATTACTCTATAAGAATAGTAATTTATTATCCTTCTCTTATAAGTTATTAAATATTACTACTTTTATTATTACTATTAAGAAGAAGTTTAAAGTATTAATAACTCCTTCTAACCTAAAATTAACTTTAAGTAAGGTTTAGTATATATTAATTACTTTCTAAATATTATTAGAGCTAATAAGGTACTAATAATACCTATTAGTAAAAGTCTACTTTATATACTTACTTATATAGTTTACTACTAATATATAACTATCCTTCCTCTTCTTCACTAATAATATAGCTATAATATTTTCTAAAATTAGCTAGATATTAATATTACTATCTACTACTTTAATCTTATCTAAATCCTATTATTAACTTATCTACTTATAGCTATAATTATTTAATATTATAATAGGTATTTATATAGTAATAAGTAGTACTATACCTAATACTATAGTAGTTTATAAGAGGGGTAAGTATACTACTACCTTAGTTATTAATACTCCTACTAACTAGCTTATAAGCCTATTTACCTCCTTATATATAATAGATTAATAAGGGAGTATATCTCTTATTTCTATAATATTCTCACTAGTTACTAACTCTAATAGCTAGATTAACTTTAGAAGTATCTCTATACTAAGTAAATTATACTACTCTACTTATTAATAGCCTAAATATATAGTATACTAGTTATACTAATACTCTTAAGTTATTAAAATTTTATTTAATTTATTATTATACTTAATACTAAAGAGTTTTATTAATACCTTAACCTTCCTAAATAAAATATAAATAGCTTTATATTTATTAATAAGAACTTTAATAGAGAAGAGGTCTCTTAAGAACTCTACTACTAAAATAGGTAGAATAATACCTATTAACCTCTCTAGTATTACTATTTTTATAATAATACTACCCTATTAGTACTTAAAAGTAAGGTATAAAAACCTACTATAGAAAGCTAATATCTAATATATCTTTTTATTTATCTAACTTTACTAAATTAATTAATTAAAGCTAAATTAGCTAAGTATTAATAGAGATAAAAGCTTATTAGTAAGAGGTCCCTTATCCTCTAAATTAAGAGGGGAAGATTTAGCTACTTAGATCTTATTAAATACTATCTTATAAAGGTATTTAAGAGCTATAGGCTATAGTTAGGTTAAACTAATAGAAGAAGCACCTAAAAAGTAGGTATAATATTACTATACTACTTTTACTTTCTTTTTCTAAGTTCCTTTTTTTTTAGTCTTTAATAAGTACTTACTAAGTCCTTATTATAGAAAGTTCTATACCTTAGACCTATAAACTTTCTTATTTATTTAGCCTCTACTAATTAAACTATCCTTAAGCCCTCTAACTAAGTATTTAGTTCTTTATAATTATCCCCCTTCTAAATATAGTAGTCCCTACTATATATCTAAGTACTATAACTAGCCTCTTATTAGAGTCCTTCTTCTTATTTAGGTAATATTTATTAAACTTAGTACTATTATTTTTATTATTTAGTAAAGTACTTATTTACTATATATTTACTAAAAGATAATAGAGTTTTTAGGGCTATAGCTATAATAGCTAGACTATAGTTCTATTTATTAAAACTTTTCTTCTTTTAAGCCCTTTTTATACTTCTTATTTAGAGATACTTTAAAAGGATCTTATTATTTCTTTAAAGAAGGGTAGCTATCCTTAAATTATAAGTTTTATCCTTAATATCTTACTTTTTATTTAATAAGCTTTCTCCTATATAATATCTTTATAATAATTTTATTTTTTATCTTATTATCCTCTTTTTTAATAAGCTTATTATAAAGCTATTAAATAAGTTAGATAGCGTTTATTACTATTAATTTATTACTTTTATCTTCTTATATATAGTACTTATTATAATAAATAACTACTATCCCTTATTATCTAAAGTTATAGCTACTTCTATAATTATTTAATAAAGCTTTTTAGCTATTTATAAAGTAATAACTTTTTTCTACCCTTAAAATTAGTTTCTTTTCTTCCTTAATATATTATATCTATTTATAATAACTTTTATATTTTTATAAGTCCTTCTTTAAGCCTTTATAATATATCTATTAAACCTTCTCTTATTTTATAATACTTTTATAACTAATATTATAAGTACTAAAAGTTTAATTTATTAACTCCTTAAAGAGTATAGCTTTAATAAAGAAGAACTTAGTAATAATAATTATTAGTATAACTAAGTAAGTAGTAATAAGCTTTATATTAGTTATATATTATAGCTCCCTAAAAACACTTAAGTTATTTATATTTACTAAAAAGATAGTAACTATATATATAAGTTATACTATCTTTATAGTATTAAGTACTATAAAGTAAGTTTAGTAATTATTTAGGGAAGGTATAAGCTAACTCTTTTCTCTTTTAGATCTTAGTTTATCTTATTAATACTATTTATTTCTATTAGAACTAAATTAAGTATTATACTTATACTATTACTACTAAGTAGTACTATTAGTATAAGATCTTTTATATCTTTATAGCTATAGAGTAGGATATTAAGCTTCTCTAATATCTCTATAAGTAGTTAGTAAACCTTATTAACCTTAAGCTTAGTTCTAAAAACTATAATAACTAACTATTTACTATAAATATAGAGGAAACTACTACTTTATATACTTAAGTATACCTATAGGTTATATTTAATATAAGTTTCACTTTATAGTTAGTCTTTTCTTTTTACTTATCTAATATATTATTTATAGGTAGCTTACTAAGCTAAGGATAAAGTATTAGTTAAGAAGATTATACTATAGATTAATAATATTTTTCTAACCTATTTATATAATAAAACTTATATTTTTAACTAAGCTAAGTTCCTTAACTACCTTAGTAAAATCCTAATAATATATTTTTTAAAAAGCGATAATTATATATCTAATCTTCTTATATAGGATCCCTTAAAAGTCTAAGGTTATTATATACTTTATAATACTTATTACTATACTTTTATACCTATCTATAAAGTTATTAGTAGTAATCCTATATTTTAGCTTAATACTTATAAATAAGTTAATAAGGATTTAGTAATAGCCTATTAATATTAAGTTAATAATAAGGATATAGATATATCTTCTGAAAATAGTAATAATAACTCTAATAGTATTCTTAGAAGTAGAGGTTAAGGTAGTAATAATAATACTACTAGTAAGAGCTTAGAGAGTAAGAATAATAGTAAAAGTAGTGAGGAAAATAGTAATAGTAGTAATAAGGATAGTAATAATAATAGTAATAATAATAGTAGTAATAGTAATAGTAATAGTAATAATAATAGTAATAGTAATAGTAATAGTAATAGTAATAAGTAGTAATAATATTAATTAAAGTTTAGTAAGCATATAGTAGATTTTCTATAGGAATATAAGGTTAAATACCTATTATTTCTAGTTACTTTTACTATAAAGTCTAAGGGGCTTTTCTAACGTTTTAAGCTATTCTATAATTAATTAACTTTTCTTATTATACTATATTACTTATTATCCTACTTATAATATAATTTATACTACTACTTTTTAAATCTAATAAGGATTTAAGTAGTATTTACTAAGTATTCTTTAGGTTTTTAGGTATTATACTCTACTAGCTAGCCTTTTTACTTAACTAGATATAGGGGGCCTATTAGTATATCTTTTTATAATATAATATCCTTAACTTCTTATTCTTTAAGGTCTTTTTTTAGGTTTAGAAGCTATCTTTTAGTAAGCTTTTAGCTATATTATAGCTCTAATAGGGCTATTAAGAAGATATTATATACCTTACTATACTTTTCTAGGAGTTATACTCTATAGGTATTAAGGCTTATAACTTTTATAACTAGTATAGGGATAAATTATAGGGTAAGTTTTTACTAACCTTTTATAAAATAGAAGTTCTTTATTAAGAGTTCTATAATATCTCTAACTTTATATATTTATACCTTCCTTTTAGTATTTATATTTTTAGCTTATACTTCTATTATATATTATTAATTCTTAGCTATTCTTTAGTAAACCTCTATTAATTTCTTAAGCTTTTTATTAACTTTTTAGGTTTTAATTTTAATACTTAGTAGGTAGTAATTAATTATTTAAAGGTAGTAACCTATAAAAGCTTTAAATAGTAATATACTAATTATAGTATATTTACTATTATTATATGAGAATTTAGCTTTAACTAGTTATATTACCTACTAATTATATAAGCTTTTACTAAACTTTAAGAGATATATAGTTAGGGTTTAATATATTCTCTTAGTTTAGCTATCTATCTATAGATATTATATAGTAGATATATACCTTTTTATATCTTAAGCTTTAGTTTAATCTTATTAGAACTAGCTAGTAATTAATTTATTTTAGTTACTAATAATAGTTTTAGGTATATTATATTAGTATTTAATCTCTTAATATAAGATTCTCGCTAAGTTTATAATATTTAGTTACTTAGTTATTACTAAGAATTAAGCTACTTTAGTTATTTAGTATATAACTATTAGAATTATATTATATATAATTCTATTATCTTAGTAACTTTTTAGTAAGCTAGTTAGAAAATCTAAGGAAATCTATTAGAATAAGTATATTAGTAGTTCTAATATTTATAGTAGCCTATATAGCTTATACTATAATATATATACCCCTTAGTAGTATAAGTATTTAGTAATATATTACTATATATCCTCTATTAAGTAAGGCTAATAAAACTTTTATAGAATTAGCTTTACTATCTTATTTACCCCTATATACCTTAATCTAAGTGTATTATAGTAGTTTTTTAAGATTTTATAATAGAGAGATCCCTCTTTAGGGATAACTAGTCTTCTCTTAAACTAAAAGATATTATTCTTATTAAGTTAGTACTTTTAGTATTCCTTAATATTTTAGTAAACTTTAGCTATAAGTTCTCTATAGAAGTAGTCTTTAGTTTATAGTCCTCTAACTATCTATTTAAGATTTACACTTAGTTATAATATATATACTATTTTATCCTAAATAAGCTCCCTTATTATAATATATAGGATNAAGATTTATACTTAGTTATAATATATATACTATTTTATCCTAAATAAGCTCTCTTATTATAATATATAGGATATATTACTCTAGTATAATAACCTTAGTTCCCCTTAAGTCCTCTAGTATATTACTATTCTCTTATAGAGTAGTTAGTATAATACTTATATATAATTTTAAGTAGGTAATAGCGCTAATATATATATATTAATATAGTAACTTATTAGTACTTTTTATAAAGTAGTATTAATTTAAGGGTGAGGATCTCTTAACCTTAGAGCTAGCTTTTAGGTAAGGTTCTTATATACTTTACTAAATAGCTTAGATATAAGTTCTTATAATAGCTATAATCCTTTTAAACTTAGTAATATATTAGTAATCTATTACTAAAAACTAGCTAATAAGCCTAAGCTTCTTTCTAAAAGTAGGGAGTATATTATTAATTTTAGAGTTCTCTACTATATAGTTAGGGTATTATAATAGCCTATCTACTAGGTTAGTAACCCCTAATTAATATTAGATTTTAAAGTTAAATATAGATAGATAGTAAACCTATTAAATAAGCTTTTTATAAATATCCTATATAAATATAGTAAGTACTCTTTTTAATACTATATAGTTAGTAAGTATTAGAAATTTCTTAGGAAGCTCTTATAGGTACTATACTTAGTAATCTAAGCTTTCTATAATTATAAGAAGTTCTTATTACTTTATAGCTTAATATCTTTTTATATCTAAAAGTTTCTTTAATTAGAAAGCTACTAAGTATTAGATAGTACTATACTTCTATAAAAATATATTAGATACTACCTAGGTAGATATATTAGTCTTAACTCTAGTCTTTAGTATTAGGTTATAATATCTTAATATTAAGGCTTTAGTAAATACTCTCTAAAATATCTTAAATATAGCTTATATTTCTCCTATTTAGATAAAAACTTCTAACTTTATACTATTTTAGCTTCTCTTAAGTATACTATTTATAGAAACTATAATATAGGAATATCTTATAATAAATGTATAGTAGAAATTATAAAAGCTAAGAAAAACTTAGATATCTTAGAAGGATTTTAGTACTAGCTATTTAGTAATTACTTAAACTCTATTTAGGTCTATCTTAATACTATTTTAAGTAATATAAAACCTAAGGAAATTAACTTCTATTTAGTAGAAGTTATACTTCTTTAATTTTATAAAAAGCTTAGTAGCCTTTAAGTAATATAGAACTAAGTATAGGTCTTTTATATATTAGTCCTTAGTATCTAAGTAAATTAAGATATTATTTAAGTATATAATATAATAGGTATTTAAAAGATTAATAAGTATTTAGTAAATATATATTTAGAATATTATTAGAGCGTTAATAAGCCTAAATAGTATTATTATATACTTAAAATACTTATATTAAGTCTTAAATATAGTCTTCTATCTATCTACTTTATTAATTATAATTCTATAATAAGCTTTACTTAAATTAATCTTTAAGATAAACTTTATATTAGTAAACCTATTTAGAAGCTTACTAATTAGTAGTAGAGGGTATTAATTCTTTACTATAATTTTATTTAATCCTCTATAATTTATATATAGCTATAGACTACTATCTTTCTTAGGTATAAATAGAACTAGTACTCCTATAGAACTAATTAAATAGTAAATATATCTAGCTACCTCTATTTCCTAAATATACTTAGTAAGGGTTTATAATTACTCTACTAATATAAAGTATATTAGCTTATATAGGGGTTTTTTACTAAGTTTAAGCTTAATATAATATATTACTCCTTTTAGTTTAAGGACTTTTTTTATATTCTCCTTATTAAAAATATCTATAAAGATTTAAAGTTCTTTAGAGATCTTCTTTTTATACTTATTCTCTAGTAAGTATTTACTTAAAGTATTAATATCTTTTTTATCTAAAGCTAAAGCTCCTATTAGGTATATTATATAGGCCTTCTAGCTATTCTTAATAATTTCTTATATTATTACTTTTAGTTTAGTAAGTAAAATATAATTATATAACTAAGTATAAATATAAATATCTATATAGATACCTTCTCTACTTATTAAGTTATTAGATAAAAAGATATCTCCTATCTTTTTAAGGTATAAGCTAGCTATAAATACTTAGTAAATCTTTTATAAGTAGCTTTAGCTATTAATTAAAAAGAATATAAGTTAGTAAACCTTATTAGTAAGTATAAGTCTCCCTTAGAAGTCTACTAGCTCTAAAGCTATAATACTAATAGCTTTTTTTAATAAAAGTTTCTTAATAAAGTCTTCTTATATAAAGTTAACTATAACGTAAGTATTTATATTAACTACTAACTTAAGTTTATTATATACTTAAAGTATAATTACCTAACTTTTAATAGTTTAGTTTATAAGGACTAAAGTAATTTCTAGTATAATACCCCTTAAGGTTACCTTTATACCTACTTATTTCCTAAGTCTTTAGTATTAGTTATATAAGAAACTATAATAGTATTAATCCTACTTCTTTTTAGGTTTAAGTTTTAGTTACTACTTATAAACTATATATAAGGTTTAGTATAATTAGAGGAAATATACCTATATTTCTTATAATTATAGTATTAGGTTCCTTAGAGGTTAGGTAGTTTACTATTAGAGCTAAGCGTTATATAGGGGTTTACTAAATAGTTATTCTAAAATAAGGTCTCTAGATAGTACTCCTTTAGATTTACTAATTAAGAGGGTTATAAACTACTCTTATAAAAGTAATTTAAGGAGCTTAAGTATAGTTACTTATATAACTTAGAGTAGCTAGTAAACTTTCCTATATACCTCCTTTCTATAATCTCCTATAGTCTTTATATATATAGGGTAATTATATATATATTAATATAATTAATATCTTACTTAAAGAGTTTATCTTTTAAGGTCTTAATAAAGTTCTAAAAGAATATATAAACCTTTATATTACTTATATTTAGCTTACTAAAAGCTTAGTTAATAGACTTCTAATAAGCTTAATATATAATAAGTTTCTTATTATCTTTCTAATAATATTATCTTAAGGTATTATAGTAGTTCTATTCTTAAAGTTTAAGTACTATATACTACCTTTTTATAAAGATCTTAAAGTTATCCTATATAAAGTTAACTTACTTCCCTAATATATCTATAAATATTTATTAATAAGTTTACTATTCTATTTATAAAGTATACTTTATTATACTTAAGGTTTATTAGATATACTAGTTATTAGAGTAGTTAGGGTAGTACTTATAAGCTTCCTCTACTATAATAAGTTAATCTTCCCTTTCTATACTAATAGATTTACTAATAAAGTAAGCTATATTATAATTTAGGGGTTTCTTATAAACCTTAAGTAATTATTTAATAAATACTTAGTTACTTAATATAGTAATAATTAGTTTATTCTAGTTAGCTATTATAGTTATAATCTATTATATTAATATTTAACTAGTTACTTTATCTAGCCCTCTAACTTAAGCTAGCTTATTAGCTATAGCTATAAATATCTAGCCTTATAGTTTATCTAATCTATAGGGAGGGGTCTTATATTCCCTATTCTCCTATATATACTTACTACCTAGTTAGTAAGTATTTAGTATAAGTAGCCTATCCTCTTTAAAACTTCTAGCTTTACTTAAAGTATAACTTCTTACCTCCCCTTATTAATTTATATTATCCTCTAATTATTCACTAAAGTTATCTTCCCTATATAAGCTTATATAGGCTATTTTACTTAGTACTTAGTAAATACTAAGTATAACTTCTTTAGTTTAATTAGTAGGTATTACTTAGATATATAGTACTATTATTATTACTAACCTTCCTAAAGTAGAGTAGAAGTAAAAGAATTATAAAGGTATTTAGAGGCTATAAGCTATAATTAAATTAAACTAATAGAAAAAGTACTTAAAAGGTAAGTATAGTATTATTATATTACTTTTACTTTCTTCTTCTAAATTCCTTCTTTTTTAGTCTTTAGTAAGTACTTATTAAGTCCTTATTATAGAGGGTTTTATACCTTAAACCTATAGACCTTCCTATCTATTTAGCCTCTACTAGCTAAGCTATCCCTAAGCCCTCTAGCTAGGTGTTTAGTCCCTTATATATCTCCTATATACTAAGGGGGCTCTTATTATTATTAAAGTATTTAAAATTATAATCTATTTTATAGATTACTCTAATATATAAGAGTATACTTAGAAGATATAAGATCTAAATATTTAATATTAAAATTAGTAAATTTAGGTAACTAAAGCTATATATTAGTAATTCTATATTTACTTAAGTATAAGGGGTTAATAAGATATTTATTATTTATAGTTACTTTAATACTTTTAGTTAACGTTAACTTAGTAGTAGTATATATACTATATCTACGCCTCTAAAGTAGAGCCCTTAAGGGGTTAAAAAACACGAGAATATAGCAGATCAGGGCCTTAGATCGACGTCCAAGGCTATGGGGGGAGGCGGGACGACGATGATCTCGGAGGGCTGAGCCGGGCAATGCCAATGCCTTGAATGCTTCGTTGCTTTTCAAGCATCAATGAGCACACTTTGTCATCATCATCATCGTCGTCATCCACGAAATCAAGAAAATCTTGGCTGTGGCTTGTGAATCCTAAAATGCCACACTCATACGTCGCCGCTTCCCACGCCTCCCAAACTTACATCCCGCCTGCTGACACGGTGGCCTCGGTTGCATCACCTCTGGGCCGGGATCACCATGGCACAGCGGCACAGCGCCTTGCGTGGAGCGTCTGCCTACCTAGGCATTACGTCGTCTTCAGAAACACAATGTGACATATGCACCTCTACCATCATTACCGTTCCGAAACATTGATGTTGATAATGTTTGTTGTTGATGCAGAACTAGCATAGCAGGCTAACGATTGAAACGCACAATAACCAGATTCTCCAAGTTCCCGGGCCCGAATGAGTATTCTAGCCTAGAAACCGTACATACTGCCTCGTGTTTGACTGACTTGGCTGCGTGGCCGACTGGGCAGCGAGCTCTGCGCCATGCCGCGTACTCATAATCCCAGTAACCAACACGCAGAGCTCTTCCAAAGCAGCAAACCTGCCCCATTACGCACTTTCACCCCCCAAGGATATCAGGTTCGAAAAGGGCCAGGATATGGACTCGGCCCCTTCGAGCAATTTGAACCGGAGCATCGTAGACGTGGCACCATGATTTCGTTCCCGTACGGACGTTTACTCTTTTTGTTTGCCAATTCTTGCCAATCGCCCGTGTACTCCATTCCGCCGTAAACACCGCCTGACCAGCTCTTCCCAGAGCAGTCGGTCCCATGCTTAGACGTACTGAGACAGCCACCGGATACCGTCGCCGTAACCTGCTGATGTTAGCCTTGCATGCTCCTCGCGCGTATCGGTAGCACTGGAGAAACCCACCTTGTCTAAGGACAACCGAGCACATGAAAACCTCGATGGGCCTGATACCCTCCAGAGGCACCTTGCCCTTGCCAGTCGTCTGGTACATGCCGAGCTGGTGACGGAGCTCCTCCTCAGAAATGGCGTCGGGGTGGTCAATCTTGTTGCCGAGGATCACAAAGGGGACCTTAGCCAGCTCCTCCATGGAGAGAAGAGCGTCAAGCTCGGCCTTGGCCTCGGGGAATCGCTCGTGGTCCTTGGCGTCGACGAGGAAGACGATGCCGTTGACTTCGGGGAAGTAGTCCTTCCAGAGGCGGCGGGCCTGCTGGTGACCGCCGAGATCGAAGGTTGTGAAGCGCACGTTGCCGATGGCGAGCTCCTCGGAAGCTGCAGACGCAAGGTGGTCAGTTTTGCTCCAGCTGGACTCGAGGACACGTGCGCACGGCTTCCCGCGGCATCGTCAACGTTGTTGGGACAGGGAGGTACTCACTGGGGTGGAGAGTGGGCTGAAGGATAGCAACTCGGTCGTTCTGGTGAGTGTGTTAGCCACTGTCCCTCGTGTCGGCACCGAAAGCTCTTGATATCCCATATCGGCGCATCCGGACCATGGCAGACGGGAGGTCTCTGGCAGCTTGCGGTCCGATTTGGGCTTTCGGGTATCGTACCTTCAACATGTGCAACAGAGTCGTCTTGCCGGCATTGTCGAGACCGAGGAAAAGGAGCTTGGCGTGCTTGTTGAGCAGACCAAGGCTCGAGAGGACGTTGTAGACTGCGATGGAACACAAGTCAGTTGATTGCTCTTCGACCAGGGATGGATGCTTGGCCCAGGAGCGGCGGCGATGAAGACGGCAGCATCGAGCGCGAGAGGAAGAAACAGCAAGCTGAGTACGTACACCAATCAATAATCCACATCTTGACGACGAAAGATCAAGTCTATTGTGCGTATGTGAGGTTGGTTCGGGGATGCGGTGGAGCAGATAGGTAGATTGAGGTCGGGATAGATTCGTTGTTCGGACTTTTGCTCCCAAGAGACAAGGCAATGCGGCGGACGGTGCTGTGCGGGTTGCTGAGTGCTGGCTGGATGGTGGGCTGGACTGGGCTATCAGCGGTTGGGGTGGAGTGCTGCTGCTGTGCTGTGTGCTGTCGGGTTCCAACTTGCTTGTGGTCGGTGCTGATGCTGAGGTGCTGAGGTGTGCTTATGCCTTATATTTGGGGCAAAACTTATCGGAGATGCTCCACCCTGGCAGGCAAAAGGTGTTGGTGCGTCAGAGCGAAACTCACTCTGGCCTTTTTGTGAGGATCACGGCAAGCAAAGGATGATGTTGTGCAGGCAGTGAATTTTTAAAGGTCTAAATCGTCGCCGTCTCTCCATATATGCAGAGTTTGAAGGAACACGTTGCGATTTTCCAGTTACTCAACACGTTGAGGCATCCGAACTTACTTCGAACTCAATGTCACGTAGATGGCAGAATCCGCCATTGCGGTAGGCCATAAATATCCTGTCAGGAGCTTTGTGGTCATCATGTATGGCAATGAGTCACTGTAAATGCGATGTGGACAAGTTGTTGGAGATCTGCGATATATCGCAGGAATGCAGTTGATCAGGCTCCCTAATGCTATGTGTTCGCTCAAACAACCATACAGCCTTCAAACACGCCATTCCAGGGGTATTCGTGCTCCGTCCCAACGATAGAAGACAAGAAAAATGAAGCGAAAGAAATGTACGAGGCCCCGTGCGTCGGGTTGGCCTCTGTGTAAAAGATATGTACAGTCCATCGGACAGTAAATAATATCATATATGTCATGAATTCCTCTCCCATGCCATGCACCATCCCATGCTAAACGCCGAGCAAGACACCCCTAGTCTCGCTGTAAATGCAAATCAACAAACCCCACCCGATGCAGAAAATTGTCTGTAATTTAGACGGAGAGAACGTAGTTGCCCTGGTCGATCTTGCCGGCCATGAGCAGACCAAGCTCTCTCATACGCTCACAGCCGAGACCGCGCTGTGGCTTGCGCTCAGGGATCTGACCCTTGCGAGCGCGGTTGCAGTACTTTTGGTAAAACTTCTCCTTGCGACGTTGTCGCTTTCTCTCCAGGCCCTTGACGATGTCAATGGCGCCACGAACGTGGATGTCGTTGGCCGGAGCCTTTGTGCGGCGTCCCTTGGCCATGTGGGGAAACATGGAGGGGGGGCGGGGGAGAGACTTGGTAACAGTAAGGCCGGGGCGAGAGGCCAGAGTCTTGAAGGTAATAGCGCCGTGTACATTGCGAGGGGATGCGGGAGGAGACCGCAGTGCCTGGGTAGGAGGGGGGGAGCGAAGACGGCGGGGAGAAGGGCCGTCAAAGAGGCAGCGTCCACGGGCCTTGGGGGCCGGAGAGGCGCGGCGCTTGATAGGTGCGGGAGAAGCACGGCGCTTGATGGGCGCAGGAGAGGCACGACGCTTCATAGGGGGAGGAGAGCGGAAGCGCTTGGGAGAGGTGTGCTCCGACTTCCTGCGACCTCTTCTCCTGTCCTGTCCATGGTGGAGGTCTTCCATCTTGCCGTGGAGGAAGTCCTCGTCGTCACTGCTGTGGTGAACAGGGTTGTAAATCTCCGCTTCGCCCTCGTCTTCGGGGTCCGAAGCAGGGAAACTGGGGTCAATGTCCTGAGGGATAAGCTGGAGCTTCTCGCGTCTGCGAGCAGCGAGGCAGGAGATGTAGGCATCCTCCATGGGGCGGTCCTCATCGAGGGTACCGCAGACAAAGTCGGTGCTGTCGGGGAGCTCAGGGGTGCCGGGGCGGATCTTCATACGCTGGGTCTTGCCGCGGCGAGCGCGGAGGCTGGTACGCGAGGCGATTGAAGAATCGGAAAGCTGCTCAGGGAGGGAGGGACGGCGAGCCACAGGAGTGGTGTCGATCTTCTGAGCGGTAGAGCGGCCGGGCGTCCAGAGGCTGAGATCATCGTCTTCGTCGTCCTCCTCGTCAGAATCAGCAAATCCCGTCTCCTCGTCGGTCTTGTAGCCATCCGAGTTGTCGTCGTCCTCATCCTCATCCTCATCGTCCTCGTCATCCTCATCGTCTTCGTCGTCCTGCTCCTCCTCATCGTCCTGATCATCGGCATCGTTCTCCTCATCGTCGTCGATGGCGGTCTCAAGATCATCCTCGTTCTCCTCCTCCTCGGCCTCCTCCTCGGCCTCAATCGCCAGCTTGCGGATGGCGTTCTCCTTCTGCAGGGTGTCGTCGACAGTGATGCGGCGGCCTTGAGAGGTGAAGGCGTGGCGAATCCAGTCATCCTCGCGGGGAACGTCGCTCGCAAACTCGTGGAAGTGAGAAGACTCGTTCTGCAAGTCGTTGTCGTTGGCGGTGATGTACTTCTTGGTGGTAGGCGACTTGACGTCGACAGCGATGCGAGGAGGTGCGAGAGTAGGTCGCGGGGAACGCGAGCGAGCCTTGCGAACAGTGGCGGGCGAGCTCTCCTTGAGGGAAGGGGGCTGGAGCATAGCAGCGGCCATCTCCAAGCGTTGAGGAGGAGTGTTCTGCGTGGAAGCAGGGCGCTGAGGAACGGGGCAGGCGAACTTGATGCAGCTTCTGCGCTGAGGCTCCTGGGCAGAAGGGGCCTTGACCATGGGCTGGGCCTGGATAGGCTCAGCAGGCTTGGGCTTTGCGCAGGCGAACTGGATGCAACGCTTCTTGGGAGCTTCCTGGGCGGGCTCCTGAGGACGAGCAGCGGCAGCTTGCATTGCCAGCTTCTGAGGCTCGTCGTTGAGACGAAGGAAGCGCATCTCGGGGATGGGAGGGCTGGGAGTGTTGGCGCGAGAAGGGCTGGTAAGGCCAGTGTCGCTCGTCAAGTCGGCGGTGGAAGCCAGGCTGATGTTGCTGGCCATTGAACGACGGCGGGCGAAGAAGGACATGCCCGGGCGGGCTTCGGGGTCCTCGTCCTCGGAAGGGCTGTGGAGCGCCTTCGTCAGAAGAGAGGTGTTATGGTCCAAGGTAGTGCGTCGGATAGGATTCCTCTTGAACATGCTGCTCATGGGAGAGACGGGCACCTGGGTGGGATTTTCCGGAGGCTCGTCAACATCGGCGGTCTCGTCTTCTACCATGGCGGGCATGTTTGCGCAATGTGTGGACCAGGCCAGGACGTTTGACGTCGCGGCGTCGTGTGTTGTGTTGTGCGTCATTGTGGATAGGTGAGGTCGGTCAAGAGGTGATTGAAGGGTTATATCGGGCTCTCGGCTCGAGATGTGGCGAAGGGTGGTATTCCAGGCCAAGTCGTTCAACGATGCGTCTAGCAGGCGTAACCGGTCGAAGGTCGACTTCGTGAGAATATGGTAGTAGTCGGTCGTAGTAGTAAAAGGGCTCGCACAAGCGGCTCTTGTAGTGGTTTGTATATGATGGATGTTTTGTTGTTATGTATGTCGAAGAGCGGGTTGCCCTCAAGAGGACGTGCAGAGCGGGAGATGGTCTCGGAAGACAACTGCAGCTGACCAAAAAGTGTCCCTAGGGACCGTGAGGCTATAAGGACAGAACGAACATCGTCAAAGGGATCTTGTTCTGAAGTAGTAGTGGCAGTTGAGGGAGATTATAGGACGACCGGGCGTTGCATCAATGTGAGGCGTAGTTGGTGGGATGGGAACAGGTAGATTCAGGGTCCTGGGTGTACAAGAATAACTGAATCGGAGTGTAGATCCCAAATGAAAGGGCGGGCTTGGGCGTGGCACAAGGATGACTGTGTCGTGGGCGAGCAGATGACGTCGGGCCTAGCGTGGCGCAGGAAAGGTAGTGTAGAGTGATGTGTGTTGGTGTTGGGTTGGGCGTGTGTGCGAGGGAAATATCTGGAAAGGATAAACGGCAACGGGCGGTAGGCAGTAGAGTGCTGTGCGCTGGGATAGATGCTCGGGCGGGTTGGAAGAAGTTTAACAGGTTCCGGGTTATTCTTGGCGTGTTCGGGGATGGACGTGGGATGAATTCAGGATGCTCGGAGGCTGAGGGCTTGGGCTCTTTTCTGGCCGAGCAGGAGTGTGGTGTCTGGGACAGCCAGTTAAGGGTAGGGGGCAGATGGGTATGTAGAAGTATTTGCCGGGGAAACCCAACGCCAACGGGGCCAGGACCTAGGACCTAGGACCTGACAGAGAGAGGTGGGAGTGGCGACGGGTACGGATAGAGGCCGCGCCTAGCGGAGGTCACTCGTCCAGCTTTTTTTTGTTGCGAGGGCAAGGCAAATTCCCTTTACCGCCTCGTTGGTGCTGCCCGTTGCTTCGGGAAGTGTGGTCGGGTGGTGTGGTGCGTGGTGTCTGTGTCGATTGATGGTGGGTGGGTGGGCGTATGAGTGTGTGTGTGTGTGCCAGCTGGTAGATTCCAGTCTGTTTCTCTCCTTCTCGCTTGGTCTGTATTCCAATAAGAAGGGAAAAGCAGAGAGAGAGACCGGCGGAGGGGAAGAAGAGTGGGCGACGGGCGAGTGATTGCAGATTGATTGAATGATGGGTGGGCGGGTATGTGGGCGTTATGCTGTAAGAGGGCGTGGGATGCGGATAAGGTCGCTGCAACAGTGCAACACGCAAGTCGTCTTTCGTTTCCTGAGGAGCTGTTCCGCGTCGTCCTCGTTGTCGTTGGTCAGGCGGGCAGACGGACGGGGGGTGAAGGGAAACACCAGCAGAATAAGGTGCGATTGGTGTGTCTGGCGTAAGGTGGTTTTTTTGGGGGTCCTCCCTTTGTGCGTCCTTGTCGCGTTTCTGCAGGAAATTTGGCAGGCCAGGCAGGACAAGGGAAGGGAGCCAGATGCGTGGACGCGGGTTGCCGAGGAAAAAGAAAAGGCTCAGACTTTGGATCAACCTCAGACCTTCGGAATCTGGATCTCTTGGATCTTGGGCCTGGGGCAGTAGACCTCAAAAGGCAAAAGGGAGAGAGAAAGTTGCTTGGCTTGGCAGTGCAAGGTATTTGAAGATCTTGGCAAAAGGGCGCTGCAGCAGCACCTGCGGACTGCGGACTGCGAGCTTAGAGCTACAGCTTTGACAGTTGACAGCAGCAGCAACAATGGGAGAAGGGCAGCGGGCGCTGGGAGATGCGGATGCGGATGCAAGCAAACCGCGCGGAGGGTTTTATTGCGATGCGGCTTTTTTCCCCCAAGTGAGGTCTCATTCACCCTATTTTGTTTTTCCTTGTGGCCCTTTTTTAAAACCCTCACCTCGTGTTTTTTACGCTTTTCATTTTGGGGACTGGGACCGGTGTTGGCCTGCGCGGGCTGGACCCCGTCGGTCAGTCAGTCAACAAATGCGTTGAACTTTTTGTTCCCTGGGCTGAGCTCGGACTGGTCCCCAAATTTGTTGCGAAATTTTTCTTCGCCTGTTCTCCCCGGCGAGCAGCCGTGGGGATGCTGGCTCTGCTTCGAATTTTTCTTCTCTCGCGTCTTCTCCCGTACGTCGCCGGGGGTGGCACGTTTACTGGATTGGGGGGAGGAAACTCAAGTGTCAGTGGGGGGAGCCCTGTCTCTCAGGGCTCGCAGGGGGGCCCTCCCCAAGCAAAACTTCCCCATTGAATGATGAAAAGGCGGCTAGGCGGAAAAAGGGCAAGCACAGGAAGCAGGAGACCAGCATCATCGACAGGCGGGCGGGAAATGGAGATGGATCGGAGTCTTGGGGAGGCTAAACCAGGCGTGCTGATCCAGACACTGGAGCTGGTTGGGCCCCACACGGTGCGCAGGCAGTCAATCTCGCTCTGGAAACACCCAGAGGCGCACGGCTGAGGGACCTTGAGGCACGCCTGTCGTCGGCGGGAAGCTGCGGCACTTTGTCGCCTTGCGTCGGGTACCGCGCCAAGGAACCTAAGCTTCGAGCCGAAAACGGAGCCAACGGCAGCCGTCGATTCCCACTGTGAGCGTTGGCTCGTGCTTTTTTTTGTCACCCCTTGCGGCAGCCGGGAATGGCAAGGCCGCCAAGGTCCATCACCGCCTCCCGGGCAATTGTCGGTACGTACTGCCCGAAGGCCCGTCGTCAATTCACATCCACTCACCCACTGAGGGTGGACAGCCAAATGAATGACACGGTGGAGTGCTGGTGACCAATTCTCGCTCCTCCAGTGGTCGGTTTGCGCGACGGGGACAGTCCTGACGGCATCCACATCGCTTGCGGTGAATGGGCGATGGGAGCCTCGCAGCGACAGCTCCCAGTCTGACGGTGAAAGGCCGAGGGACACGCGAGATGACGGCGCGCGGGATCCGTCCTCTCTTTTTTTTTTTTTTTTTNTTTTTTTTTTTTTTTTTTCCCTGTCCCATTCAATTCCCTCTGCTGACTGGCACTGGCAACGGCACTGGCACCGGCTCACGTTAGCTCATCTCGGTCAACAAGCGAGCAGTGACATGTCTGTTCCATATTACGTTCGTATGACCACAGGTCACCGCTGGTTCACCTTGGAACGATAATCTCCAGAAACCACCCCAAGAATGGACGCTACGACGCTACACCACAAACACTCTCACTCCAGTCGCGGGTTACAGTCGATGGATGGCGCCGTGTCAGCAATGGCCATGACCAGACGCATACCAAGTCAACAACCCTTCCGTCGACATGCAGCACCTGCTGCAAGCCCGCAACTGTCCTCGTGAGGCAGCCGTCCGTTCCTCTTGGCCCATTTCCGCGTTGTCTCATCTCATCTTTCAATCTGTCCCCGATTCCATCCTCCACTATTTGCTGCAGCCTGCAGCCAATGCCAGCTACCTACCTTAGGTTAGCTCTGACAAGGCGAGCTCTGACCTCTGCTTTCCCACTCTGTCCTCCGCTGGCCTGCTGCCCTGCTTCTTCCTGTCTCGCTACCAATCACCATTCAAACCACCATCCATCTCCAATCACCCATCACGAATACCAAGCAAAACAGGCAATCACCCTCAGGCCCTGCATGTGTCCAGTCAAGTGACTCTGGTCTGGTCTAAAGCACCACACCCCTCCGCCGCTGTCTTTGTTTCCTCCACTCTGTTGCTATTCACAGAACAATCAGCCTTTCAGCGCAGTCCACAGCTTGTTTGGGGTATTTTTGATATATTCCTTCTCCTGGCCCGGCTCTTGCCGAGGAATAATAGCCGCCATATTAGCTGTCTTGCTGCCAGCTGCGCCAGGCTCCAGCTGCACCACCAGAGACCATGACAATATCATCCAAAACGCCGGGCCTTGACTCGACATCGTGCCCCCCAGATGCCCGCATGGGCCGTCTCCTGGTTTTGCGTCTCCAGCCTTCGATCAAATTGAGACAATTTTCTCCTACTCGGTGCTGTCGTGCTCGCCTGCGCGAGTTTTCCCCAGCGCGCACTCCGAACACCATGGCCAGCCATCCTCGTCTTACACCATCAGGCACACCCGTTACCCGCAACCCTCGGCTGCAATCCGTTTCCCCTACAGCAACCCTTACCAGGCTACCCTTCGCAAGAACGACATCAGAAGAACGCACATGAACGTCTGCGTCCTCGATGCACCATGGAGCACATCAGACGGACTATGGCGCGCCATGCCCTTACCCTGCCCCAATTACCGCAAAGCACTTCCTGCAACTGCTTGGGGGCTAGCTGTTTGATCTTTGCCAGTTGATGGAGCTCAGGCAAGCTCAGCCCTTTCTGGATCCTCCATGCCGCCAATGCTCATGCCAATGCAAAGAGCATTCAGCATCTGACTGCTGCCCGCAGAGTAAAAGTGAAAGTGGCCCGTCACTGCCAGACCAGAGTAACACCACCAAAAAAAGGCGTTCCGGCCTCTAGCGTTGCGTTGCAGCTAGAGCAGCGCCAAAATAATCTCAGAAACCGTCTGCAGAATGCCAGCCACGGAGGGTAAACAACAGTCGACGGTCCTTCGCTTCGTCTTGCCAACTTTCCCAAGCACAAAGCCAAAATAAGCCCGTCCCGTCGACCATTGAGTTGCTCTAGCCGCTAGACAACAGGCAGCTCGTTGTTAGCCTGTTGTGATTCCCGGTTTCTTCACAAGCCCGTCGCGGGTACATGCAAGGCGCTTCTAGCGTGCCGTCGTCCGACGGTCGGCGGGCTGACCCCTCTTGGGCCCAATCCTCACGCCAAACATGCCTCCATCCACATGCAAGTGCTGGGTGTTTTGCTCTCAAGAGCCACACAGCAACTTTTTGCAGAACAGGAATCCTGCAGAGGGGCCCATCGCCCGGAAGACAAGCTTCAGCCAAACAGCCCTCATCCCGGCCCGTCTGCTTCCTGACTCGCCCAATGAGAGGCTAAGGAGGGCGCGGGCCATGCCATCGCCATGCCATGCTGGACGATGCCATGCATGGCCTCGGGTCACTGGGAAAGTCAAGCTCGCCCACGGCTGCCGCCAGCAGCAGACTGCCAGCACATCAAAAAGGCAAAACGCTGTGACATCAATTATATCATAAGCTGTACGTCCCTTCAAAGCTTGCTTTGCTGGGCCTTGCCCCATACAAGCCTGTCCCGTCGCTGTGGATGTCATTGTGATGATGATGATGAAGATGCCGTAGGTCCGGAGCCAGCAAGGCCGGCAAAGGGCAAGCCGCGCATTCAATCCCGAATGCAGAAGTTTACCCCAATATCCCGTCACCCGCCGCCGCCGCCCGTCACACGCAGCAGTCTCAGTCTGCCGAGACCGTGAGACCAAAGTATCGCAGAGCACTGTGTGATGCACCATGACGCCAGCCAAACCGCTGCGGACGAAAGCCAGAAGTGTGTTTCCCAGCTGCGACTTCTTGGCGTCGAACAGAGCCCAGCAGCAGCCAGAAGATGAAGCGCGGGATGCGGAATCGAGCACGCGCCGCGGGTGTTGCAGCAGCAGCAGCAATGTTCACCACCGCGGCCGTCCGAGCCGCAGCACCCCCCATACCATGCCTGCTTCCGTCCACTCACAGGCACATGTCTGGCGGGGTTTCAACTTCCTGCTGGCTGGCCACCAACGGGAGATCTGGCTCGGACACCGCCAAGAGATTCCCAACGGCCTCTGGCTCTTTGGTCCCTGCGCGGCAACAAAGCCGTCGACGCGGGAAAGACGCTATCGAGGCTTCAAAGAAGAGATGCCGAGCCTTGTTCTGTTTTGAAGAATTCTCATGTTTTGTTTTGGGGCTCAGCAAAGGCTCGCGAATCTCAGATATTTCGCAAAGTTTCGCTAAACGAAGCGGACGGCCTCGGTGCCGTCTTGGTACTCACTTGCGGTTCGTTGCGGATATCCCGCAGGAAATGTCGTCGCCAATGCCGAGCCGGCCGCTTGTTGATCTCCATTCCGGGCAACCGTGGGACCAAAGTGGCCCGGTTTGCAGTGTAAACACTGGCCCTCAATCAGGAGAGTGAACATCGGTGCGAGAAGAATCTCCGGCACATGCATGCCCTCCACTTTTTCGTGTTGTTGACCTCGTCCTGGACATGCTCATCTGCGGTCCTCTGGACGACGGGGGGCATCATGGCGGGATGACGGGCAAGCTAACGGGCGCTTCGACAAAAACAATTCGCGATTTTCCATGGCATTTACGACGCCTCCTCTCATTTCGTTGTTCACTAGGTTGTGGCCTGTTCTCTCCCTGGAGCAGCAGTTCCCCGGAGATATCTCCCTAGCCAAGAGATATCTTGCTAGGAGACGTCCTGCTTGTTGACGACACTGAGCGTCGCTGGCGGCACCGTGGACTCGCAGGATTGTGTTCCAACTTTCTTGCGTCCCTTCCTCAGACCTGAACAACGGCACGCGATGGTGCCGCCTCGGGCGTCCCCGACGAGACCAGAGACTCCATGTGTGAGTTGTCCTTCTCACCCCTCACGTTTTGCACCAACCCGCGCCCGCGGATCCAGGGGCTGGCGCAACTTGCGAGGGGAAATTCTGGAGTTCGAACACAACGCGAGCCAATTCCCACCCCGCGTCGCATATCCGCCCCCCTGTTCCATTAAACGGGGGCGCCTGTTAGCTCTCACCACGCAAATACCCCGCATTCAGGAGGACATGGCCTGCTGTTGCGACGACTGGCGGCAGGATTCACTGCAACCACGGTCTAGGTAAGGTAGTATGCATCTCTTTACGCGGTAGCAGCGGGTAGCGCCGAAAAAGAGAGGGATAGAGAGCAACGCCAACTGTTCCCCACGGCCTACGTGGGAGGGAACCATTGAGGTGATCGACAGGTTCGCTCCTCCATCGCTCTGCTCTCCGATGATTTGGCATCTTTCTTGGTGTGTAGCTTCTGCAGGCCGCAGACCATTGCCTTCCACGCCAGCCCGGCGCCAATCCTTTCCCTCCTCTCCCCCTCCTCGACGCCCAAAACTGTTCTTGACACATGAGATTCTGAAATGTCAAGCTCGTGGCGTCGGAGGGCAGAGGGTTGCAGAGTTGCACACGCGACGCATGGCACCCGTAAGCCGTACGGGTAGCTACATTGACGATCTAACCTTGCGAGAATGCGAGCTGGGCCGCCGGAGCCACGACGGCCTTGCCTGGTCGCCTCAAGCCTCTGTGAGACACAGTACCTGCCAGTAGTTCGGGGTTTCCTCTCCCCTAGCTGCTGAAGTAGCTTATGAGACATTGAAAAAAGAAGCTCCTGTCTGGAAAACCTGTGACAAAGGGAACATCCCCAAGGAGACTCCGGCATCAAGAAGGCCAGAGCAGGGGGTTCGGGAGCAGCTTCAGCAGCAAGAATTTAGGCTTTCTCCGAGTGACCAAAAAGAACGGGATAATTCCCTCCAACCCCTTCCGCCAGGTCCCATCCAATCGCCATGTTGGTCTCGTCGTGGGGGAAAGGGTCACAGGAGGCGGTGAGCGACAAGAAACAAAGAACGACCACCACCCCCATCGCTTCGAACAAAGAGGCAGCATGTCTCTCCAACACCAACCACAATCTCGAGGCCCAATTGGAGCGCTGAGATTCGTTCCTGTCTCGGGAGGCCGCTTTGGGTAAGGTCCTCGGTGGAAGGGGGCCCTTTTCCCCCCTCCAGACTACCAGCGATTCAGATGTTGGTCAGCTGCGCAGGAGCGATTGACTCTCGACTCTAGCGTGCCGGATTGTTTACGAATGGCAACAGGCATGGACATTGTTCACCTCTTTTCCGTGTGTGCATTGTTATTGCCCGTAATCTCTGAGGTTTGCGAGCAGGAACCCCTTCTCATGGCGAGATCCAGGGTCTTCGAGGGCAGACAAAGTATGTTGTACGCTTACAGAGTGACATGCTGCAGCCCACCACCCTTGTTTCTCGTGTCGGACGGGCGCTCGCATACGACGGGCAGTCGCATCGAGGAGCCATCTTTCCTGTGCTGGCTGACTCCTGTCAACCAACTCGTGATGACTGAACTCTCCGAGGGGCCCCATTGTCCTGCCTACTCGTGTTAGTGCCGCCGCTGCTAGACGACCCTGCGATCCTGTTGCCTTGCTGCGATGTAAGGGAAGCCTGATGCAGCTGGCCTTGAGATAGCGCTGGGTAGAAGAAAAGTCTTGTTACACATCCAGCAGGCCCTACCCATAACCTTGCCCGTCTCCTTTCGCCGCATCGTGTGTCCATCGCTGCTGTTTTCGTCCCATCTCAAGCGTCTCGGTTCCTTCCAGAACGTGGTAAGGAAGACGGCAGCCCCTGGGTGACACAAGGAGGTTCGAGGTTTTGCCGCGGCGGCGGTAAAATAAGTCTGCCTGCATCTTCGCCCGGTTCCGAGCCCCCTTCTTCGGTTCGATCGTGCCGGTGCGCATTTCGCGAGTCACGGCGAGTCACGGCGTGTAGAGGTGTGACCTCACCTTCTTTCGCTGGATGCCTTATCTCCAGGGCCGTCCTCATGGTGTTTCATGAGCCGCACATTTTGTCGGTTAACAGTTGCTGGTGGATGGCACGGGTAGCAACGTCTCGCCGCCGCCGCCGTTAATGCCTCCCTCTCTCCAATCTCATCCTGTCCTCGGCTCGGATTTGGGGCGGGAAGGAAATCGATCATCACCGATCAGCAAGGTTGCGTTTGGGGGGAGGAAGGGTGGGCAGGGAGAGAACAATGTGTTTCGTTTCACACCGGTCCGAAAGTCGGAGAGGAAAGTCCCTTTGTCTCCTTTGTGTGTGCATTCGCCACTGCCATTGCCATCTTGCCAGGTATGGGATTCTGCGAGGCGTTCGGGATTTTTTCTTGTGGCTTGTCGGTCCGTGTTTACGTGTACGTTTAGGTTTGCAAGATGGTGTGTTGTCGGGCTGGCGGTATCTAGAAATGATAGTCGAGTATCATGCAGCAGGCGACACTTTGGGAGATGTGATCGACGGTCACGGGTTGGTGATTGTCGTTGGGCGTGTACGCAGCAGTCGGAAACGTAAGCCACCAAAGTGTTAGCCGCATGTCAAATTGACTCGAGTTGTATGGCGGGGGAAATGATATTCAGGTGTTGTTCACGGCACATCATTGCCCCATTCGAGAAATGCCGTGTATTGTCAGATTTCCGGTGCTGAAGGCTTGTCAGATATCCGGTTTACACTGCGTTCTATGTGAGTGTGTCAGTAGCATGTGAAGCCTATAAGCTGACTTGGATGAGACCCAATTCGCGAAGGGGCTGGCTGAGATATGTGTGTCTTGGGCGTGAGATTCTGTAGGCGGAACGCGGCGATGGGCGGCCGCTTGTAAGTCAACGTGGTATGCACGCCTTGGCAGGTGTCTGCAGACGCAGGTGCATGTGATGTCTGTGATTGCGGCT
This sequence comes from Colletotrichum gloeosporioides, assembly GCF_011800055.1. NCBI lineage: Eukaryota > Fungi > Ascomycota > Sordariomycetes > Glomerellales > Glomerellaceae > Colletotrichum > Colletotrichum gloeosporioides. The sequence continues at coordinate 162,360 of NW_025544672.1, read as the reverse complement.
GCTTGATGACGATGATGTCTTGCCTGCTGAGCGGTGTTGACTGCCGGGGACGGACGAGGCTGAGGGTAGGTTGGAGGAGCATGCCTTGATGAGGTGTTGCGGGAAGTGTCATCCTGCGCATATCTTACAAGAGATATATCTTTTGATCAGCTGGTTGAGTTGCTTTTTGAGGCATATGCTCGACATTTGTTGAACAGCTCCGTTGGCGTTGCTCGGACTGAACTACGCGCCTTTATGGTGTATTGTCTCGTCGTGTGCAACTATCGTCTTGGCTGTCTCTCTTGGTTGAAACTATTGGCACAGGATTGCGAGGTGGGATATTGATCAACGTCCAGCGTTCTTAAGGGAGGTTAAGACTTCGACGTTTCAGCTATTGAAGCAGTCACGGCAGTCCAGGAAAACTGACTATCGTTCTGTTCAGAGCATGTTTAATCCTTCAATTTGTCCTCCACAGCTGGTTGAAAATAATACTCGCGTGCCCGCTTACCATTCTCCGGGAAACCAGAGACATTTTGGGTCAAACACCACAGAAGAGCATCGATACACGTCAAGTTTCTCAATTCTGAGGCTGCTTTGTGTGGGTTGATGACCTTAAAACTATGAACCGGCTCTCATTTTCATCTCACGCTTCTTTCATTTCTCATGAGTAACGTAGGTTGTTGGTTTCCCTCCGTGGCTTGACCACTAATTCTGTCAATTTGAATAATATTGAAGCCCTTCACTTCATAATCGGCCCTGGTATTTACTGTGCAACAGTCGTCAATCAAGTGATACAAGTGACTGGCTTTGCCTGTGATTCACTGATCTTCTGACCCCTGGGTGTTATGAAGTGATAATTAATGAGACTTAGCATTGCGTCGAAACCAAGCACAGTCTTCGTTATGTTGATGTTTCCGTAGACCACCATGGAGTACTGAGAGACGTCTATTCAAAGGAAAAACTCATCGGGGGGGGTGATAAGACCTGGGTAACTGTCCTTCTTTCCGTTGGTCTGACGCTGCCTCCTCTTCTGGAGATCAGGTAGTCCACGACAAAGGAGCAATTGCACTTGTGACCTACCGCATGCTTCAATCCCTATATCAAGCCCATGCATTCAGCGGGCTTACATTTTCCTCGCTTGGATGTCAACGGCTTCTTGTTGGCTTGAAACATGTCGCACATATTTGAGCATCTTCTCGAAGGTTATAATTACTAGTTGACAACAAGCGTGCCATGGGGATGTCTATCTGATCGGGAGTTCTCAACCCTGTTATAAGTTATGTTGACGACTTTCAAGAACGAAGGGCTGTCTTGGGTGGGATTGTCCATGAACTAAATGATCATATGAGACCTCATGGTTTAAGCTGTAGAATCACGGTCTTCTCGTCGTGATGGACTTTCGCTTCATCCAATACAAACGCCTCCCGCTACCTAGTGATACTAATTAAACCGCATCTAGCCCTCAAAGTGTACGTCTACGAATGACCAAGACGTTGGTAGTCTACCATAACCAGACCTTCGATGTTGGTTCTGTCCTCAGCAAAGCTTCCGGAGCGTAGCCCTCCGTGCTTACCCCCTAAAGCCCTACTTCCTGCCCTGGGCTCTGAAAATAACCTCACATGAGCGCCACTCAGCCGATGAATCCGCGAAGAGATACGTCATATTGATTTTGCGCACGAGCTTTGGTGGTATCGTTATATGTATCTCCCTCGCTGCGCGTCAGGAGCTGTGCTCCGGATACAACACACACCTAGACTACTCTTCATCTGATCAGACAGCTGGCGGAAAGTGCTTCAGGACAGATGCGTCAAGGAGTTGATGTAAACCTTCACTTCTTCGACCAACTTTTCGGTCTCATCTACTGGCAAGCGCGCCTCGGCAACTGCTGCCGATAGATACTCAATGAAGCGTCCAAAATAGTATCCCTGGGTACTGTCAGGCTGTGGCCCAGATACGTGGGGTTGCAAGAATATTTGGTTGGCCAGTTGTCGAAGGCTCTCAAGGCTTTGTTTTGACTCCGAGTCTGACATGCGATGTCGATAGAGCCAAAGACCAAGTCCCTCCCACATGATACAGTTTTCGTTACTCGGCGCAGGCAGGCCAAATTTCTTGACAGCGCGATCAGCAAGCTGCCCCATCCTTCATTGGTATGTCATCATATTTGCTATGTCCAAGTTGCAGCCACCCAGTCTGTTTCCCGCGGCCATGTCCCGCACGATGCCATACATTAACGGACCGTATCCACTGTCGCTGTTGGGACAGGTTTTGGAAAAGAGTTGGGCCATTTGAACAACGCGTTCGTGGCATCGGGGGCACGTTACTTCGAAGAGGTTCTGTTTCTCCAAGTCCTCCTCCGTGGGTATGTGGGGGCCGTTAGGACACTTGATTGCCATCAGGTTTTCAAGAGCCGCGGCTTCTGGCAACGCTATAGGGGAGCAGAACGAGGTAGATGCCATATTGATTTCTTTGAGATTTTTGCAGCTGAGTGTTACGAGGGAAAGGAGCAGATTTGAACAAGACTGAAACGCAATTTTCGGGAGTTTAAATCGATGGATTGATTCCTCGAGCACAGGAAGCCTCCGAATGTTAAACTTTGTGAGTCGTTGGGAAGAAAAGCTGGAGTTCACAGGATGATCTTATCCCGAGAGAAATTCGAGGCCCAGGACCCAACCACGTAGCTTCACAAATTCGAAGTCGAAGGAAGGTATCATCGACCTGAAGGACCTTTGTACACTTTGCGCATCGTAAATATGAGAACTCGTCATCATCCTAAAGCATGAAGTTACCCATCATGGTGCTTGGAACATCTATATGGACGCTTCAAAGTCTCACAAGGTTTCGCTCATGTTGGTACTGACATAGCAGACGTGGCGATGGGAGGACTGTTCTTCAGCATGATCTCATGACCAATGCGTGGGAAGAACAAACCTGACTGCAAGAGTTCGAAAACACTCAAGCAATCTCTACCTGGGATTTGACCGTGTCGGCGATGAAGTCATCGCGACTTATTGATGGGTGACTCTTAATCGAATACACACGTTAAGAGAATGACTATGGGATAACGGCATTGGAATCCTTGCAGAGGTCTTATCAGCTTATCGCTCATGGCCTGTGCTTCGAGGTCATGTGCCCGGAGGCGTGACCAAAGTTTCTCCCGCTAGCCGAATCGCGAATGGATTCAGCCGAAAGATTCCTGCCAGCGACCTCACCCGAGCTGTCTCCAGCAACACATCCCCATTGCCAGCTCAGCCCATCATGAACTCCCTCCGCATCGCGCGTGCGGCTCTCCGAGCTCGCCCTGCTGCCATCCGCGCTCCCCTCCAGCGCCGAACCTATGCGGACGCCGTCCCCGACAAGGCAAGCACCGGTGCAGCCTCCGAACCGACCCCGAGCGCCTACTGACAATTTGCAGATCAAGCTGAGCTTGTCCCTCCCTCACCAGGTACGACCCCGATGTCCTCCGAGATGAATTGAGCCGCGGCCGAGCCGACGACAAACGATTGCATGCTACATGCGCCGGAGGAAGCCAATTGAAGGGTTCGGAAGCTAATTGCCGCAATCGCAGTCCATCTACAGCTCCAAGGATGTCGTCCAGGTCAACATCCCCGCCGACTCTGGTGAGATGGGTGTTCTCGCCAACCACGTCCCCTCCATCGAGCAGCTGAAGCCCGGTCTGGTCGAGGTCGTTGAGGAGAGCGGTCCCAGCAAGCAGTTCTTCCGTACGTGCACCAATCGCAAAGCCAGGCTTGCAAGGGATATCGAATTGAAGGAACTGACGGCCATGTAGTCTCCGGTGGATTCGCCGTTGTCCAGCCCAACTCCGTCCTCAGCATCAACGCCACCGAGGGCTACCCCATTGAGGACTTCAGCGCCGAGGCTGTCAAGTCCCAGATCGCCGAGGCCCAGAAGGTTGCCAACGGCAGCGGCAGCGAGCAGGACATTGCTGAGGCCAAGATCGAGTTGGAGGTGAGTAGCTGCCGAATGGCTAAGCAGGCCACACGCTGATTGACCCCGCAGGTCCTCGAGAGCCTCCAGGCTGCCCTGAAATAGAGAGTGTAAAAGAGGTCGTCGGACAAATGACGTTGTACATCAAAGACTCGGATTCCCTAACTCATCTAACATCGCATAATTGAATCCACGTGCGACGTTCCTGAGCACCTGCTTGTAGTTCGAACCTGTGCGTGCCGTGCTTGCTGCGTTTGCACCATGCCTTGAACGGTCCTTCCGTCTTACTTCGGGCCGAGGGGTCGAGCTTGCCTAGGGATATGTCACCGATGCCCCTCACTCTTGCCCCAGGTACGGGGGCTTCTGCACCAGCTTCAACCTCCATAAATATCCTCCCTGACCTCCTACGAGGCAAACCTCTCTCCTAACTAATGTTCCGTATCTTTCATCCCGGTGCATCGTTTGTCAACACCCAACGATCCATCCGGTCTAGTACTGTTTTACACTTATCCCAGCATTATACAGCCATACACAATCACTTGCCACTGTCTTCAGGCATGGATTATCCTTTCGTTGCCAACTATCGGGCGCCTCGGTCCGACGTCACCATCTATCAGTCTGATGGAGAAGGAGACGACATCCCACAGGGATTTGTTTCGCAGAGACGACTCAAGTTTGCGAAGCCGACTCCCCCTCGCTTTGCGAAGCGGAGGTCAACAACACGCGGCAGTATAGAATGCGACGCTACTCGGTTCGGTTAGGGTCAACGAGCCGACAAGATCTTCGCCGTACCAGCGACCCGCAACACAATGGTCGAGGAGTCCAAGGCTCCATCCCAAGATCATTCGTTCCCTGGCTAGGGCCCTGAGGGCGAGGACTGGGGCCGGCCCAGGATCTTCAGAACACCATTGCTGCGTCCGCAGCAGTCAGCCTACCTGACACCTCCCAAGAACAAGGACCCGGATCCAACGCAGCTGCGTCAGACAGCATCGACTGGACGCCTCCGGTCAAAAACCCGGGGCCAGCAGGACCAACTTGCTGAGGATGTTGCCTCTCGGCAGTCACCAAGCCTCAAGCCGCGTCGTCTCTTCTCGAACAACTCTGCGTCTTCGTATCATTCCCAGGAATCCGAGCTGACCACCCCCACGATCCGCCTGCGTCACGCCCGTGATATCTTTGAAGAGTTTGGAATCTCACGACCTTCCGGCTGGCTTTCTGACGACGACGAAGAGGATTTCTCGCGCCACCAGGACGGTACCAACAGCACTCCCAGGCATGTCGGCAACATCTGTCACTCGTGCGGAGCGGTAGTAACGACCCGGACGTTCTGTGCCACATGCGGCCATTCGGTTTGCCCCCAGTGTTCCAGCGAAATCCCTGGCGACGAGGATGATCATCGACGCACGGAGAGCTCGGGACAAACAGTCATAACCTCCCAGCAGCACACTTTCAATGTGACTGAAGAGGAATTTCGGTCTTCTTCCCACAAGGACAGCACTCATTCGTCCAAGACAGTGCAAAATGCTACAGTTGCTTCGCAAGCACTGAAAGACAATCCCTTCATCGTGGCGGACAAGATGACAAAGGTCGTCACTGCCGAGCCCCGAGTCACTGATGCCACTGCTCGCGGAGAGCATCAGTCTCGATTTTCAGACTGTGTTCCGCAGCAAAATGACCTTTCCACGACTGCTGGGACTCACGGAGACTGCAGAAATCCTGGGTGCAATGCCATACATGCTGGCCACCATAGCAAGCGTCACAGCATTGCATGCATTGTGGGCCAACACACAACGATGGATGCTACTGACGAGCTTCAGTCTCATGCTCCGCTGGATGATCCTGTCCAACGCAAGATTGACAATATGTATCATCATGCCGACGACCTGAGGCGAACACAGCATATCATGGAGCATCTCGCTGCAGGATCCGCTGCGTCAGAGCAGCACCGCTCTAGCCAAGTCACGGACAGGGCAAGGACGTCCAGTGTAATGGACGTCGACAGACTTCTGGCCAAACCCGGTATCAACACGGTCAACCGCGGCAGGCTAATCAGTTTCGACACAGCTGTTGCCGCAGAAAAGAAGAGCAATAGGGCTCTCGAGCTTCGCGAATGGGAGAGGTCTCAGTCGTTTGACGTCGATCCGATCAAGAGAAGAGCCTCGGATACCCCGCCAAGTCCGGATACTCGACTATCCAATCCTCCAGAATGGCTGAGTCCAAATCGAGGATCCATCACGAGCCAACGGGTCGTGACAGAGACCAAGAGCACACCCCAAATGAGGTCTTCGATTGATCAGGTTGGCTCGGCCATAACCGAGTCAACAGTCGAGTGGCCGAAGCTGAAGCGAGTGACGGTGACAAAGGAGACCGTGGAGGAAAAGCCAAAGGCGACGCTGCCATGGATGCAACGGCCCTTGCGCCGAGTCCAGAAAGAGGAAAACATATCCCAGCAAGCTCAAACACAACAGTCGACAGAAGTTGAGAATTGGAGATCTCAGCTTCGAAAGGTCGAGGACTCGCACCATGGCGGCCGACAGCGAGCCGAGACTTGCAGCTCGTGCCACGATGAAACAAGCTTACCGTCGCCTTCCTCTGTTGCTGAGGTTGTCGATGTTGCTACCGACGCAACAAAAGAAGAGCCTCAGCCTCCGGCGCCTCTGAGTTCGAAACGTGTCGAGGAGGTCCAAGCCTCGACCTCCCACAAGTCAAGCTCCAGAACGTCAACAAGAGTCGAGTCAGAGACCAACACTCAGATCTCACACACAGTCAAGGAAACTCACTCTGCCTCGGGTTCCAACGTTGTCGAAGAAGACAACAAGGCGAGCGCTACTCACGGCTTCGAACATCGCGGACAGTCGAACGAGATTGAGATTCTCAGCCCAGCACCTGTGATTTCATCTGAACACACTTGCACCTGGAAGGAGCACTACTTGAGACTGACGTCAGAAGTGCGGCAGTTGAAGGCTGAGATCATGTCCAGAGAGAGGCTTGGATCGTCTGGTGTGGACGTGGGGGTGAACGTCGGGCAGGGTGACGATGAGCTGGGCGTTGAGGGTCTTACCATTGTCATGCATCTGAAGGGGAAGGATGATCTGGTCATCAATACAGACTTGACCAGGGCGACTTCTGACGTTTGAAGATCGGCGATGATGGTCCGCATACTGGCGTGTTGCATTGAGAATGTATATGGCACAAGGAGCAGGATTACGGGATTATGATAGCAGCATGAATTACAGAATGCATGAGTTGAAGCAAGCGCCTACCTTCCCGTGCTGTAGTGACTACTTTTTCTGTGGGCTCATGTACACGCATATTCCTGTTAGTGGCGTCGTCGTCGGTGTCTTGCGAAGGCGTCAGCTGTTGTACCGCAACATGAAGTCCACATGGTTGCAAGTCACACACAGCGCAAGCACTCATGTTCAATTGAAGAAAATAACTTTAATGTCATCATACCAAATGCTGCCTGCACGCCGGGTTCATCTACATATCATGCCGAATAATCTAGTCTTCTCAACTCGCCTGGCCTGATGGAGGGCCCCAACATGGCAGGTGAGAAATGCAAGTGCCTTCGGTCTATAGGGTATCAAAGAATGCCCCCCCAAGTCTACCCTACCCATAACCACCATTTGCTGACCTAGTCCTGGCTGGCGAAAACGGTCTGATCAGTGCCCTCGGGGAACATGATGCACCGTCTGGGGGACGCATCTTCTGGAGAGGCGCGGCGTCTTCTCCAGATACGTTTGTCTGTGTTGGAGCGGCTCACAATGCCGAGACGGTATCCGTGGTATCGGCGCCGGTTGCCTTTGCGGACGCAACGTCACCGGCGATGGCAATCTTCATGGGCCTGCCCTGAGCCTTCGCCGAGAGGCTAATGTACTCCTGCATCATCAGCTCTTGGGTCTTGCGGGTGAGCTCGTCGACGTCCGCGGAGGTCAGGCCGGTGGTGGGGATCGGGTCCAGGACTGCGGGGAGGATCGAGTCAGCATACGCCACTTTATATGTTTGAGGTGGTCTTTGGACGACCAGATGACTTACCCTTGACAGGGATCTTTCCAGAGTTGAAGACGAGGCCCTTGAGCCAGAGAACGTGGCTATAGTTTGCAACAACGACGGGGACAATGGGCACGCCGGCCTGGACAGCCAGGTGGAATGCGCCCTTCTTGAAGGGCAGCAAGACGGGATCCTTTGCGTAGCTGCGGGTGCCCTCCGGGAACATGTATACGCTCTGCTTCCTCTTGCGGATCTCGTCGGCCGCGCCAGACATGGCTTCCCTCGCGTCCTTTGTGTTCTTGCGGTCGATGAAGATGGAGCCACTGAGGGTCATGAACCAACCCAGGATGGGCGTCTTCTTGAGGGAGGCCTTGGCGGTGACGCTGCAGTACTTGGGGAACATGGCGCCCAGCATGAGAACATCGAGCTCGGTCTGGTGGTTGCCGACGAAGACGGCAGGGCGCGTGCTGCCGAGAATGTCCTTAGAGTCGTCGAGCTCGAAGGTGACGCCGGTGGTGAGGGCCATGAGGTAGTGGAAGGCTCTGCCAGTGGTCCATTGCGCGATGCCCGGGTTGCCGACGATGCGCAGGAAGATGGAGGCGAAGACGCCGTAGAGTGCGGCTACGACGAGGGAGATGTAGGAAGCGAGGACGCGGGCGCCGAAAGCGGCCTTGGGAACGACGAAGGACAGCATGTAGAGGGCGACGACGAGGGCGGCATAACCCTTCAAGAAGGAGAAGATGTAGCCCAGGAGAGCCGACATGGCTGCTGGCGGAAGCTGGGATTCTTCTTGGGAGGCTTGGTAGGTGCGGGCGGCGGGAAACGGGCGGCTGCTGGCGTAAAAAGAGACAGGCGCGCGGAAGAGGGCAGGCCTGGGAAAGTGTGAAAGTCGGGATGGCGGGGCGTTAAGCTTCTTTGGGCGCGCGTCTCATAGGGTTGAGATGGTTGAGGAGCTTTCGAGCGCGGGGTTGAGGCCGAGGAACGAAGGATCGTCACAAGGGCGGGAACTCGGGGCGAGTTGAAGGTAGGAGACAGCACGTGTCAGGTAGAGCAAGAGAGAGAGTAGAGGTGAGGAAGAGGCACTGAAGGCTACAGCTTCCACAGACACATGTTACGAGGACACACACAATGTGGTTGTATGGAGGAGTGCGGATGTCTCAAGGGGTGGGAGGAGGTTAAGGAGGACTCATACAATGACGATGTAAGGGAACGAACGGGGATACGTTGGTGGGAATGCGGCGCCGGTGCAAGATGCGGTACAGATACAGGCGAAGAGAGTGGAGACCAAAGCTAAGTGGCGGATGCACACCGCAAGCTCTTCCATTGGAGAGAAGGACCTCATGGGCCGTGGCCCTGGTTGATGGTCATGGGTGCTGGGGGTCGCACTCGCAGGGTCGAGGTCAGAAAGTGAACACGCAGTGGGGTTCTCTGGCTGCTTCTTTTCCCAAGAGATTATTTTTTTGGTGGGATGACTTTAACTCCCCTGGGGAGGCGCCCCTCCAGTCGTTGAGGAGGTGCCCGTGATTGGCCAAGATCCCGCCCCCACAATAACGGCGGGGTCTGCGGTGACGGGTACGTACCTAGTGTACCATAACTTAAACATGTTCATCAGGTCAGCACTGAGCAGTCGTCATGCTGCTGCTGCTGGTTCCCGCGAATATGCACGACTGACAGTCTTCGCTGTGGCTAGGCCAGGCAAGCACAGTTGTCGTTGGGGAAAGGACGGGATGAAAAGGGAACACTAGTTTCCATATCCGCTCATCCACCTCAAGACCGTTGCTGCCGCCGCCCTTTGCTCAGCTGAGGGAGAGCGCGCTAGACCTTGACTTGCTGCCGGCAAGCCACTAGCACAAGTCATCGTCCGGTCTAGGTGCGGATCGCAAGTCAGAAGACGGACGAGCGGACAAACTGATAGCAAGAGAGGGGCGGGTAGGTGCGGACTGACATCAGATCTTTGGACAGTGGGTTCTGTGGCAGTTGAGTTCCGGAGGCGAGGCTGGAAAGGGTTGGGGAAGGGGAGAGACCGGACGGCACGGAACTGGGAGAATGCAATCAAGGTCCCGTCAGCTCCCCGATGCCATTGTGTCGTACACTGGGACACCAGATGGTGGGGCCCATGACTTTCCCGTGTCTCCTTCGTCGGTGCCTCTTTGCGAAAAGCATGTGGCAGGCCTAGCCAGCTTTTTAGTGGCATGTCTCGGAGCCGTGCTCGATGATGGCCGGGGTGCTCGCCTGCCCCACGAAAGATGCAGCTCTATTCCACAGTCGCAACCTCGCCTTTTTATTTTTATTCTGATGGCATCTGCGAACCTCATTGACACATGTTAAACTGCTAGGGTGCTTTCACAGGTGCGTTACGTTATCATATCCCACGAGCCCAGCAACGGCAGGTAGCGGCAGGAACCCCACAAGGTGCTATCGATATCCGACACCTTATCGATAGTGATGACTAAGACATCCCGGCGCGTCTTGCCTGGGGTAAGTACTCGGCGCCGGTAACTGTCGCCCGACGGCGAGGAGCTTCAACATCGATCGCACGACAGTCGCCAAGTGCATCGCGAATCCTGCAGTTGCCCCGTTAAAATTCTCCATTTCGCCATACATCGAGACGACACCTACTGAGAAGGAAAGGATAACTCCAACTTCAGCGCCCTATCGATTGGCGCATCCTTTCACTGCCGTATAATGAGCTCGACCCGATAAGACATCGACGATGCCCTCCCGCCGAGTACAACCGGACCTCTCCGTTCGCCTGCCGACAGGCCCCGCGCAACCCGAACTTCCTCCTATTTCCGCGCTGTTTCTCATCGACTTTGACGTCAAAGCTGGATACACAATCGTATGGAAACAAGCTGCACCCGGTATCGAGCTTGAGGGACTGGTTGAGTACAAGAGCTTGCCCTCGGGTCTGCACACTGTCCCCGACGATTTGATCTACTTCGTTCACGAGGGCGCCCATGCAGGCCTCAGCGCATTCATCAACACGCCATGCGACGAGGAGGAGGCGCGTCATGCGCGCATGATTGCCGTGGGAGTCTTGGTGCCTCTGAGTTATGGTCGGCTTGGCCGAGCGTGGAGACACGCCGAGGGCCTGAAGGACATTGCAGCGTGAGTGCGCATCTACGCTATGCATGGCTCATCTTGCTGAATTTCAACAGAAAACTCGCCGAGGATCGCAAGAATACGGCAATACTTGATGAATACTGGAGGAACAACCGAGATAAAGAGGACGCCGATCAGGAACGCCCCCCAATGGAGTCGCCTTCTGTCAGCTTCAGTGCCCAAGCTACCCAGCCGAAGAAGACGAGCCACAACAGGAACCGCTCCGCTTCCGATGGTGCTGCGCTTGTGCATCCCGGCCATCGACTGTCCCCGTACCATCCGGCCTGGAGTTTGACAGACTTGCTGGACACTTTTGGTCCCCTCATCTTTCCCATACATCGGGCAGCTTTGCTCCGGAAGCGTATCTTGATATCCTGTCACGCGCCAGTGCGTGAAATCTGCAACTTTGGTACGTTCAGACCGGATTCCCGAAACTTAAGTAGCTCACACAATTCCAGTGTACAACATTTCGGTTCTCTCAAACATCCCCCAGACGGTCGCAGAGCTATTAGCACCATCATCCTCGTCTCAGCGCCTAAGGCCCCTCTTCACCATCGGCGTGCATGATATTCCCTTCCTCGTCGAAGACTTTGAGGCTTCAAAACGAAAGAAAGCCGACAGCAATGACGCCGTGCCAGACGAAGCTGGGAGCGGTTGGATTGCTTGCACTACTGACAGTATTCTGGCCATGAAGGATACTCTCTGGGACATGCTCATCACCATGCCTCCCCCGTACTCACCTAATGCGAAGGACAAGGTCTGGCCGACGGTCGAGTGCCCTCGTGGTGTGCCCGTCAAGGCAACACAGCGAGACCTGCGGCGATTCCGTGCTCTGAAGAGTGGCCTCACCCGGCTCACGGCCACAACACCTAGACCGAGGACGGCTGAGAGCCCACGCTCCGAAAACTCAACCAGCTTCAAGCTCACCACTGGTGCTTTTCCTGCGTCGAGTCTCGAGTCTGACGAGGCCCTGGACAAGATTGTGGAGCCATTGAGTTGGTCTGCGCTGGCATACAATGGTTTTATGTGGTGGGCCAGTGCCGGAGAACAGGCGCGGAGCGAGGAACAGGAGGAATCTGCTCGTGATGCCGCCCTGCTAGCAGATCTTGGCTTGATGCCTCACACTCCGAGCATGACGATGCCCGCCCCGAAACCGCGGACAGCATCCGGTGGTATGAGGGATTCGATCGGATCCGTGGCATCACGGCAGTCTGTCGGGCCGGATGACGACGAGGCCCGGACCGAGCTCGCCGTCATCGCATATTTCCACCGCCTCACAGCGCAGATGCTCTCCGTCATGGCGGACGTCGTGGAGAGCTCCGACGACCGCTACGAAGACGACGACGATGACGAGCAGGAGGCCGAGGACACGCCTCTTCGATCAGATAGCGAAGCGGACCTGCGCTCGGTCCGCGTGGAAAGCCATGCTATCGAGAGCATGGGTCTCGACGTCTGGAATGCACACGATGCCGAATTTGTCAAAGAGCTCATGGCGAAGTACTTTGACCGCAAGCCTTACATCGAGGGCAAGGGTGTCGAGGTGTGCGGAGTGCGCGTTTGCTAAGCGATGCGTATTCGTGGCGGTGGTCGTTCCGCCTTGAAGAGGTGGATATTCGAACAGCAATGACTAGACTTGCTGGGTCTGGAGAGTGTATCCTTGAACATGCGGGGCTACGCTGTGCTTTTTTGACGCGTTCAATCATCGTGGCATATTTGTTTGTTTTAAGGGCTGTTTTGGCGTTGGGCTGCTTTATTTTTCAAGAACAAGCGTGAGGATATTGCGGTTAGGGAGATGGGCCATGCAAGCCTAGAAGAAAAACTTGAGGGATTGCTAATGTACTGAAGAGTCACACGCAAAGTCGATTCTCATACAGTCTGCGCTTGTCATGTTGCATCACCAATGTGCTGTTCATACACTTATATCAATCAACGAATGCTCTGCGCCAAGACCTGTTTTCATAGCATGAGATGGTAAATTGCCAATCCTGCGTGACCTTCCATCGCATGTCTCCTGTGTCGTTGTCGAACCGACCAGGGGCTATGTAGTGACTGATAGGGCTGACCTGGATCACCCAGGTAAGGGGCGCACAGGTTGAAATGATGGTCAAAATGGAGGGGTGAGGGTCAGTTGCAGAACACCCGGCGGTGACGATATGCTGTAGACACAGTAGCGCTCCTGATAACGGACGGGCTAGTTTCTGTGTGTTTTTATATGTGGACTGTGGAAAGGTCCAGAAGCTATGGAGTGTTTGTGCTGCCTCTCGTCGGTGTTTTGTCTGCCGTGCCGGAAGGAAAAGATAATTTGGCCTTGGCCGGAGACTTGGCCGACAATTGGCCGGGAAATGGACGGGGGTCCAGATTGCCAGGAACCCCGCCCTTCCCCTCCATGGCAGCCACCCGCCAACACATCTGCTGGCGTTGTCCACCGTTGGGCACGGCAAGGCCCTGTACCCCCTCCTGCCAAATTGGCTCTCGGGCTTCCATTCACCTCAGGGTAGAAGGTACCTTGCTTCCATTAGGTACATTACCCAGGTAGGCGAGGCATCGTACAGAGAATGACACCACCTGGCAGGAACGCGGAAAGCGAGGTGGCCTCAAGGAGGAGCATGAATGCTCTGCAGACTGGAAGCTGGAAGCATCCGTAGCCATTTCCATGCCGCTGGATGGTGACCTTCAGCAGTGGGTTATGGAAGTTTAAGTGGAAGGAACCTTGACCTCACAGACCAAGAGTTGATCGACCCCACTTGTGCACGAGACAGAAGTGCACTACACACTCTACCGACTTTTGGATTGTGCCTGTGAATGCAGAAAAAAAAAAACACAAGGGCGGCGAGCAGCGACACCACCTGCCACCTCTGGAGTTGGACCTTACCCGGTCGACTACCTTAGCCTACGATATCCCCTCAGCCTTGCACCACTGCACAACCTTCTTCCTACTCCTCCTCTTGTCTCTGCTCGATCATCCTACCACCTGCCATCGCCCCCAAGGCCAAGAACTGCATATCGCCTGCTCCCCGCCGACACTCGCTGGCCCGCCTCGTGCTCGTCTCCGACCAAAGTACCCCTCGTGTGTGTGCACATTGAACCTCCCAACGCATCCGATCACCAATTCCCTCTGCCTAACGTATCGATCCGAACCGGGCCATGGGTCTCCAGTAGCTGCGTCGCCGCTTCCACGTCGAGCAAGAATGCTGAATGCACAGCTTCAAGCGCTGCCAGAATTATAGCAGCACATTTGCACCAAAAAAGAATTAGCCAGTTTTTCGGCCCTTTGACTTTTCTACCCGCGATATTTATTCCATCCGACGTCTCTGAGCCACATTGCTTAGAATATGGACGCTCAGGTACGTTTGCAGCGCATGTGCGATTGTCGAGTAGCTCGTGGTTGGGCTGCCATAGCAAAAAAAAAACATATGGCCTCCTCGTCTGGTGCCCCGCCATTTTGGATCAGCAGCATCGTCACCGCATCCTCCCACCACCGCCTAACCTCCGCCGACCGCGGTTGATATTTGTTGACTGCGTCTGCCACGGCAACCCACTCCTCCCCGCTTCAGCAACCCTGCAAACCAGGCGATGACTACCATGATTTGACCTGAGCTGACCCGACCTCGTTCAGATCGAGAACGCTGTTGAAGCAGCGTTCAACCCCACCGGCAACCAAGACCTCAAGCAACAAGCCTTCGAGTACCTGAACCAGCTGCGAGTCGATCCCCAGGCCTGGCAGGTCTGCACCACCCTCTTCGCTCGAACTCCGAGACCTTCCGAAGTCGTTCGCCTGTTCTGCCTCGAGGTGGTCAACTATGCCGTCCATGCCCAAGGTCTCGACCGCCAGAGCCTCACATGGCTGAAGGACATGCTCCTCGATTATGTCCGGAACATGTACAATGGCTCCCAGCAAGACCAGATCGACCCGGCCCACTTGCAGAACAAGCTGTCGCAGACCCTCACGTACTTGTTCGTCTTCTTGTACAACGACGGTTGGGACTCCTTCATCGACGACTTTCTTGCCGTTGCCAGCAGTCCGAACAACACCGCCGGCGTCGTCCTGTATCTGCGAATCCTCGGCTCCATCCATGACGAGATCGCCGACATGCTGTTGACCCGCAACAGCAACGACGCGAAGCGCAACACCGACCTGAAGGACCAGCTGCGTGCGCGCGATGTTCAAAAGGTTGCCCAGTCCTGGAAGGACTTGCTGTCACAGTACTCGGGACAGAACGATCACATAGTGGAGATGGTTCTGAAGGTTATTGGCAAGTGGATTAGCTGGATGGACATCTCCTTGATTGTCAACCAAGACATGCTCGGCCTGTTGCTTCCTGTTATTGGCCGGACAAACAACTCCGGCAGCGAGGATAAGGTCAGGGATGCTGCCATCGACACCCTCACCGAGATTGTGGGCAAGAAGATGAAGGGCCCCGAGAAGATGGAGCTCATTTCCTTCCTCAACTTGCGCGACATCGTGTCCCAGCTTATCGCCAGCGCCCCTCTGGCCGACCTGAAGAATACCCCCCAATACGACACCGATCTCGCGGAGGCTGTCGCCAAGCTCGTCAACACCGTCATGGCAGACATTGTGCGCGCACTAGAGGATGGGCAGGCAAATGAGAACACACGAGCCAAGGCCGAGCAGCACTTGCACGATTTCCTCCCCTTTCTGTTGCGCTTCTTCTCCGACGAATACGATGAGGTCTGCGCGACCGTCATTTCCTCGCTCACCGACCTCCTCACTCTCCTCCGCAAGGTCGGCGCAAACCTTCCTCCCTCTTACAAGGAGATGCTCCCTCCCATTTTGAATGCCATTATCCTCAAGATGCGGTACGATGAGACCTCCAACTGGGGTGACGAGGACGAGCAGACGGATGAGGCAGAGTTCCAGGAGCTGCGCAAGAGGTTACAGGTTCTTCAAAAGACTGTTGCGGCCGTGGACCAGGACCTTTACATTGAGGTCTTGAGTAACCTGGTTTCTCATACCTTTACTGACCTCGATCAGCGGGGCTCCAATGTGGACTGGAGAGACCTTGACCTAGCGCTTCATGAGATGTACCTATTTGGTGAACTGGCGCTGCCGAACCAGGGGCTGGGCACGAAGAGCCAACCAAACAGCACAGCAACAGAAAGACTTACCATCATGGTGACAAAGATGGTCGAGTCTGGTAAGTCATCAGCCCTTCATTTCCGGTGACATCAAACTGACCCCAGTAGGAATTGCTCAGTTCCCCCACCCCGCCATTTTGCTCCAGTACATGGAGATTTGTGTCCGATATTGGCAAGTGTTTGATGCCCGGCAAGAATACATCCCGCAAGTCCTCGAGAACTTTGTGCGGTTGGTACATCATGACCATGTTCGTATCAAGACACGATCCTGGTACCTCTTCCTGAGATTCGTCAAGTATCTCAGGGCTCAGGTCGGCAACGTTGCCGGCACCATCATTGAGGCCATTAGCGACCTCCTCCCGATCAAGGCTGAGGTTTCTGAAAACAACGGAGACGATGACATGTCTTCAGATGAGTCCGATCACTCCGCGGACGCCCTGTTCACCAGCCAACTGTTCCTCTTCGAGGCCATTGGCTGCATTGCTTCGACTGGAAGCACCCCCGCAGATAAACAGGCCTACTATGCCCGGCTGGTGATGTCTCCTTTGTTCCGTGACATGGAAGCCCACTTGCCCAAGGCGAAGGCTGGCGATGCCCAGGCCATCCTCCAAATCCACCACATCATCCTGGCCCTCGCCGGCCTGGCTCACGGCTTCTCCGACTGGACTCCCGGCAGCAACTCGGCTCAGCAACGACCTCCCCCAGACAAGCTCGTTTCTGATGAGTTCTCGAGGGCTGCCGAAGCCATCCTAATTGCACTCCGCGAGCTCAACGGCTCCGCAGATATCCGCACCGCCTGCCGAGCTTCGTTCAGCAAGCTGCTCGGCGTTCTCGGGTCTGCAGTGCTTCCTCAGCTCCCTCAGTGGATCGAGGGATTCCTTTCACAGAGCTCATCCAAAGACGAGATGGCCATGTTCCTGCGATTGCTGGACCAGATCGTCTTCGGCTTCAAGACCGAGATTTATGACGTCCTGAACCTGCTGCTCACCCCCTTGCTGCAGAGAATCTTCGCCGGCCTGTCGGAGCCGGTGACGGGCACAGACGACGAGATTCAACTCGGAGAGCTCCGCAGGGAATATTTGTCCTTCCTGCTTGTGATTCTCAACAACGAGCTGCAGTCGGTCTTCATCAGCGAAGCCAACCAGGCCTTCTTCGAGACAATGATCACCTCCATTCTCACCCTGGGACGCACCTTGGTAGCCGAAAACATTGGACCTAGTCGCCTCGCGTTCAGTGTGTTGGCGCGCATGGTCGTGGTTTGGGGCGGCCCCGACGTCGCCAAGATCTCGGACAATCCCTCGCCCCCGAGCGGTTCGGCCAACCCATCCATCCCGGGTTTCGATCGGTTCATGATCGACCGCTTCCACCCGCTCTGCTGGGAGGTGTTCCAGGACCCGAACTTCAGGCCGCACAAGGACGCTCAGAGCAAGCAGGTGCTCAACGAGATTGCTGGGCTTGAGCAGGCCATCTATGTCAAGACGGGAGACATGTTTATCCAGAACCTCCAGTCGCAGTTGTTCCCACACCTGGGCATTGACGGATCCGAGTTCATGCGGTGCATGTCCACGTCGGCGGACAGAAAGGCTTTCTCGGGTTATTTGCAGGGGCTGCTGAAGAGCCGTAGATAGTGGCTCGGCTTATTGCGGTGAGGGGGTGTGAAGGCTTTACAACTATGAAGGACAGGTACAGGGAAGGGGATGGATTTCGGGAAATCTCGTCTTGGCCACTTTTCTTTGTTTACATATCCACTGGCCGCATCGCCTTGGAGTTTAAGGGAGGCATTAGAGATTAAATGACAAATGACAAAAAGACCATGTTCTATGCAAAATCTTGCACATTGTGTTGGTGATGACCTCGCCGGCTGAAAGGTGGCTGTGCATGTTGGAAGACCCCTGAAATTCTTGCCCAGCCGTATAGCCGCAGCGCTTACACATTGAGACAACTCTCTAATTGGCTCTTGTATGCTAATAAGCCCAGCTGCATCTGTGTGGAGGTAACTGTCAGCCTATTATAGAAATCGAAAGGAGGACACCCATCTACCACGCCGAGCCTACCCAACGATTTCCCCTCTCATTCCAATCTTACTGCTCTCGTCGTCATAGACAGTCCCGCGCACCATCACTTATGCAACTCCCACCCTGACATCAGCTATGTCTGATCCTCAAATATACACAGTCGGTTGGATCTGCGCCATTACCGCCGAGTTTGTTGCCGCCCAAGCGTTCCTTGACGAGGAACACGCCGGCCCGCGACAAACCGCACGACACGATAACAATAGCTATGTTTTAGGCAAGGCTAGCGGTCATAACGTCGTTATTGCTACCTTACCTAACGGCCAATATGGCACCACCTCGGCAGCAACGGTCGCTAGAGATATGCTCCATAGCTTTCCGAATGTGCGTATTGGGCTGATGGTAGGTATCGGTGGCGGCGCACCCAGCCAGAAACATGATATTCGGCTCGGTGATGTGGTCGTCAGTACCCCAAATAGTGGACGAGGAGGCGTGTTCCAGTACGACTTTGGCAAAACCATGCAGAATTGCAAGTTCCAAGACATAGGGTTCTTGAACCAGCCGCCCTTGCTGCTGCTTTCAGCCCTTACTACACTTAAGGGCAAATATGAAATGAAAGGCCACCGGCTTATCGACCAAGTGGACAAGAATATCGGGAAGATCAAGAAGAAGAGCGCATACAGACAACCTGCTCAAGCAAGCGATAGGCTGTATAAGTCTAACATTGTACATCCTTCAAGCTGCTGCGATGACGTATGCGGCGATGATACCGCCAGTCTCATAGCCCGCCCTGAACGAGGCGAAGAAGATGACAATCCTGCTATTCACTACGGCTTGATTGCTAGCGGTAACCAGCTAATGAAGGACGCGTATATCCGGGACATATTGATAAAAGAGAAGGACGTTCTATGCTTCGAGATGGAGGCTGCTGGTCTGATGAACCACTTTCCGTGCCTTGTCATCCGGGGGATATGCGATTACTCCGACTCGCATAAGAACAAGGAGTGGCAGGGCTTTGCGGCCATGATGGCGGCAGCTTATGCCAAGGATCTTTTATACCAGATTGCGCCAGACACTGTCGAGGCTGAGAAGCCCATCCCCAATTCCAGTTAGTTTGGCAAAACCCAACTCATTTGATTCTATCTGACTGTGAACTAAGAGCAGGCACAATTTGTTGTGCCATTCCGCCGCGACTCCGATTTTGTAAACCGGCCTGACATCTGGTCATGGATTGAAACGCGATACGCCGGATCTGAAATATGCTTTGCTCTCGTGGGCCTCGGTGGATTCGGGTATGTCGCACCGGCTGTTATCAGAGGACTATATTGACAAAGCTACAGCAAGTCCCAGGTTGCCATACAATTCGCTCACCAAGTCCACGATACGTCCCCCCACACAAGCATCTTCTGGGTCAATGCCAGCACGAGAGCGACCTTTCAAGACTCTTACCGTTCTGTAGCAGAAGCTCTGGAGCTCCCTGATCGCCACGACCCTGGTGTCAACGTCCCAGCGCTGCTCCGCGACTGGCTGCAGAGAGAGGACGTGGGCCGGTGGCTGATGATTGTCGACAATGCCGACGATGTTGAGATGCTCACCAAGACGAATGATCAAAACGATGAGTCGATGCCAATAGCGTCGTATCTTCCAAAGACAGGCAATGGCAAGATCCTGGTGACGTCGCGCAGCTGGGACGCTGCAGAGAAGCTTACGGATAATGGCAAGATGATCCTGAGAGTTTTGAAAATGGAGACGTTGCATGCACTGCAGCTACTCCAAAAGAAACTTGGCCACGATATTGACGAAATCGCCGCATTGCGCCTGGCTGATTTCCTCGACCACATTCCCCTCGCCTTGAATCAAGCAGCGGCGTACATACACAGACGAAGCCGGTCGACCATACAATCATACCTGGACGAACTCCAAAGGAGTGACAAGCGGAAAGACGCTTTGCTGCGTAGCGACAGAGGGGATGCCCGACGGTACCCTGGTGTGTCTAATTCTGTCATTCTGACGTGGCAGTTGACGTTCGAGCAGATTAAGAAAGAGCAGCCCCGGGCGGCCGATCTCCTGTCGTTGATGAGCTGCTTCCAGGCACAGAACATTCCAGAGTACATGTTGCACCACTATGCCAGCGACGTCTCGAGTATTGAAGAGAGCGGCGACAACGACGATGGAGATTTGGAGGACGACTTGGAGGTGCTACAGGGTTACTCTCTCGTCGCGATAACAGCTACAGCGGGGTTCTGTGAGATGCACCCGCTAGTACAATTTTGTATACAGGCCTGGATTCGGCAATTTGGTCGCCCAGAGCTGTGGAAGAGACGCTTCCTCAAATCGGCATCACAACACTTTTCATCGGGCGTCTTGGAAACATGGGAGCAGTGTCAAATGTTAGTTCCCCATTTACAACCACTGCTCAATCAAAAACCTTCAGAAGAAGACGACCGGTTGGAATGGAGCCGATTAGCGACGAATGTTGCCTACTACTTGTATATGCTTGGCGACTACTCTCGAGCGGAGGTGATAGCACAAGACGCCACCAGCATTCGCATGGAAGGCCCAGGTCGGCAACATCCCTCCACGCTGGCGAGCATGACCCTCCTGGCGTTAACGTATCATGGACAGGGGCGGTGGAAGGAGGCTGAGGAGCTACAGGTGCAAGTGATGGAGACGAGTCAAACCGTGCTTGGTGTGGCTCATCCTGGCACGTATGGTAGTATGGGCAACCTAGCAGCAATATACGGTTGTCAAGAGCGGTGGGCAGAGGCACAGGAGCTATAGTTGCAGGTAACGGAGGCAAGCTCGAGTGTATTTGGGGAAAAGCATCCGGTGACGCTTCGTGCTATGAGCGGTGTTGCGATAACATACACAAGTCAAGGGCGGTGGGGGGAGGCTGTAGCGCTAGCTGAGCGGGTGAGAGATATAAGCTCGAAGGAACTTGGAGAGGAGCATCCAGACACACTGATGAGCATGGAAGACTTGGCATCAATTTATGACGGCCAAATGCGGTGGGAAGAAGCTGAGAAACTTCTGAAACAAGTAGTGAACGCTAGGAGAAAGGTACCAGGAGAGAGTCATCCTTCGACGATAAGAAGCTCGAGATATCTAGTATCGGTATATAAGAAGCAAGGTATACTGGAGGAGGCTTTAGATTTGCAAGCGCAGGTGGTGGCCATACAGAAGCGAGTACTTGGAGAGGAAGATCCAGATACGATAGCAAGTATAAACGAAATGGGAGTTCTAGCTGCTAACCAGGGCCGATGGGAAAAGGCTAAAGAGTCGTATATGCGAGCGGTAGAAATGGGAAATGGAGTGGTTGGAGAGACGGACTCTGACATACTAATTAGTGTGCATGACCTAGAGTGGATACGTAAAAGCATTTGCTTGGAGGGGACCATCGAGATACCAGATTGGCTATCTCTGATCTCACAGCCTGGAGACTGGAGTTTCAAGGAATGGGGCACGAGTGATCATGATCTCTGTAATCATGGGGAACCTCAGTAGCTGAGGAAACAGGCATACATTGACACCAATGTTTTCAGTTGCGAGAGGACTTATGCCATGTATTATCCTGCGTCTGTCACTATTGATAGCGCCGTTTTCCTGTAGTCAAGACGTGACTAGTTGTGTATGACCGTTTCGGGCACGTCACCATGGCGAGGTATAAAGGGTTCTTCGCTCAAGAAACCACGAAGTCAATTTACACGGCCACAACTGACTCACCAGAAGTCATAAACCTATGTGGTCTGCTCGGAGAGCACGAAAACGACTCCGTGGAGGCAAGATCTTCAGTGTGGGAGTGGACACTGTCGTAGAGAATGTGCTCATGCCAACGACAGTTTCTTGGAGTGAACGTACCGAGGAACCGCTACGTCTGGAGAAGACCAAGACTCACCGCCGGCTTCTCTACTCAGTCGGTACAATGTCCGAATTTTGCGGCCTGGTATCCCCGACATTGGTCTTGGTAGTCCCGTCCATCTGAGCCTACCACCGAAGGCCATATCGAGAGCTGTATCAAGCGTTTGCTCGACAGGCAGTAGTCAGGGCTCAGCTGTGTCTCATCGCGATGGCAAAGTAGCGGCAATGGGTGCCCACTTGATTCGTCATATCAGAAGCGGTCCTCAGACGCCTCTCAGATGCCAAATTCTGGACTTCGGGAGGTCACTCGCAACGGAGTCCTGGACGCTTCCCACGCTCGAGTTCGGTTCCGCTAGCCGTAGGTCGACAATACTGCAGCGAGGCTGTGAGCGGTGCTCATGTCTGTCATCTGCTGGTAAAAAGGGAGGATAGTGATACGATAGCCAAGAAAATCATCAATATCTCTGAAGGGAGGTGTCCGTCAGACTCGGCCGATTCGCCGCGGTGTTCATATGGACTGTCTCGTATTGAGCAGGACCACGCGTATGTCGAACCGCGAGATAGACAAGAGCTAGCGACGGGCCGCAGCCAAGATGTCTCGCTGGCATGCCGTGTGCTTGAGACACGACGCGTGTTGCTGAACCAGCTGGACGCTGTTCCGAGGCCGGACCCTGCCGTATTGTACGTTTAGTCGAAACGTGTGTTGCACCACACACTCATTTGCCGTGAGACCTGCAGTAAAACATCAACATGCTCATGTGTATTACCATTCAAACCAAGGGCAGGACGGTAGTTGCTGATCCCCATGAGAGCCTGGCAGCGTCGCTGAGACCTGTCTGTTGATTTCAAGGGACCAGAATGTCTCTCGGAGCATCAGTCGGAGCAATAGGTTTGGGAGACCCTTGGGATACATGTCTTGTGAAAAGTATCGCGGTACCGGGCGTTTTCTGGTCTGTGAGATGAGGACCGGGGATGATCTCAAGACGAAGCATCGGCAAGAGCCCAAATCGTTCGATACTCGGTGGTCTGTATGCGCAAAACAATGGCAGATTGGCTCGAGTTTCGTTGCTGCTCTCTTGGCCAGGCCACCTCGAAAAGATGAATGCAGAACCTCAAGCAACGTATCGGGCGCGTCAAGCAGTTCCTTGGTCTGCTGTCATCCGGTATCACGGGCAGTCGAGTCCGGGCGTGGCAAAACAGAACGCGCTTCGAGCCAATAATGTAGGCGATTTCCCGTAGTAATCCAATTTGTCGACAAAAAGGGAATGGGAATCCAGCCGGGCGAGATCCTTCGTCCATTCAGCCACCAACATTGAGAACAAGTTCTGAGGGAATGGTCGCTAACATCTTGCGGCGCGAACAGCCTTCTGAGCTTCATCGTACCCCTGAGGCGTGCATGTTGGCTTATGCGGGCATCCAAGTCTGGGGTTGGCCGAGGCCATCTTGACCCGACGAAAGACCTGCCTCTTGAAGCGGCGCGGAATGGGCTCCTTTTGCGGGGATGGCTGACTGACCCCAAAAAATTGTCCGAGATTTGCTTTTCGTATGGTCAGATTGCTTTCACACACTCTCTTTCCCCCCTCCTCAGGCACAACGAGGTTTGGCGCCGCGCATTGGACCGAGAGGGCGGGTCAGATTTCCACTTACCTAGAATAGACAGACAGAAGCACCGTCAAATATCCCACAGCAGACATCCAACTCGATCCCAGCCAGTCGCACGGCTTCCGATGGTAGATTTCCCAAACGGGACGCTGATGTCCAGAGTATGGAGAAATCGGCTGTGTGATCTGCAGGCTGGTGTGGCGCCGAGCTTCCTGAGAGACGGGAGCTGCATGGTTCATTAAACTCCACAACTCTGTCAGTCCCGCCGCGTGATCGGAGGTTTTAGGGGACGATTGTCATTAAGAATTGTCGGTGAGATGAAGACTGAAAAGGGAACAATGCGACAAACGAGATCCATTGTTTGCCAAGACCCGCCGGGCCAGAGCAAACGCGCCGGCCAAGGGGTACGCAAAAGCTTCTCTGCTCTGTTGCGCCAACGGGCCTCTCGGTTGGCGTCAATGGCGTACAGAAATTGCATTCCATGTGAAGAAGTGGCGGTCTTGCTGGCGGTGTCTGCAGGTCTCACAGCCAAGAGATTGGACATGGTCTGGGCAGGCGGCCAGTGGCAGCATGGTCGACGATGTCAAATTACGCTGGACAGCCGATCCGATCAGGCCGCTGCCAAGAACACGGAGGACAGACGGAGGCGGTCGACGGCGTGGCCTCGGGGCAACACTACCGCAAGCCGTGATGGTGCCGGCGCTGGCAGTCCTGAATCGCGGCTGAATAAGGTTATCATTGCTCCTGTCAACGAACCTGGCTGTCTGTGGTCCTCAGACGACTGGCGGAAAGTAGCCGTCGACGTCCAAGTCATGCCGGCAATCAAACACGTTCGGCCGGCCGTCGGTCAAGCAGCCCAAGAGCAGGCATAACAAGACGTCATAAGGGTCATTCGACATGGGAGAGACGTTGGAGCCCTTGAGGGAGCATCAGACGATCTGGTGCGTCCACAATTGTGAAACGCGCGATTAGCAGCACGCTGGAGCCCTTGGCTTCCTCGTGGGGCCGGCTGGTACGCTGCTGATAAGTCCGACATGGATATCTCTGAGAGACAATTTGCGATGCTTTTCCGGCGTTGAAACGGCTCTTCTTTGTTCTGGGTCGCCGATGAGGGGTTCCTTGACCTTGGTTCCTGGCTAATATCCGTCTGTCGAGGAGCCAACAAGACGATGGACATGGCTGGTACGCTCATGAATTTCCTGAACCGACGCCATCCCCGACCCCCAAGCACAAAACAACTTAAAGTAGAGAGCCACCGCAGTAGCGTTACTGTTCGCCCGAGTGGCGGCCATCTAGGCGTGGCAATGGCATGGCTGCCACGGAATCCAGACTCACGATATGGAGTCCCAGAAGCAAAACGTCAAAAAAAAAACACAGACATCGGCGGGATGGGCGTGGCGGTCGGGGCTAAGCCGGTTCAGGCGGCATCAAGAAGTGCCGGGACAGTCTAACGAGACGAACTGGAGATTGAGATTGGCTTTTTGAGCTTGAAGGGACACGGTCAGTGGGCGCGATGGTCCGTGATTCTGACGTGTTGACAACGCTGATCTCGCAACGCTGGATGATGCCGCGGAGGATTTTCGCAAAAACCCATCCAGGGATGGACAGGGGCGGAGGGCTTGGTGGCAGGGGGGCTCGTCTTCCCTGGTTCTCATGTTGCGGTATCTGCGCCTCTGCGTTGGCTTCCGCGGCTCAGTGTGCATGTAGCCGGGACCGCAGGTGCATGCTGTGGTGTCTGTTTTCCCGCCGACGTTGGCCAACAAGTCGGATGGATCGTTTCTCTCCCAAGCGCTCAGTCCGAAGACGAACAAGAATAGCGGGGATGATTTACCACGAGGCTCCATGGATGGACGTTGACGAGTGGTTCTCCCATTATTCTGGCAGCTTCGCGGGAAATTAAGCCGTAATGGACGGTTCGTGAAATGGAAAAAGATTGACAGCAAGAGACTGAAAAGGGGAAGTTGTGAAGATGATTTGCGCGGAGAAAAGGAGTACGTACATTGTGTGTATCCCAGAGGCTGACCATTTTGGAAATAGTGCCCACCAGCCCAGTTTATGTTCCTGCATTAGCCCACCCTCCGCTTCGTTTCTCATGCAGGTACGTACTGTACGGAATGTTTTGTGCGTCGGGCCCCTTTGTGCCTGGTTTGTGCAAACATCCAAAGACCAACTCCAGGGTCACTCGGAGGGGAGAGAGAGAAAAGGAGCCAGGGACGCAAGGCACAAGGCACAACAAGGCTTGCCAAGGGGAACGCCCAGGAACGGCGCTCCCCTGCCTGGGCTGTCTCTCTCTCTCCTCTTTTGGCGGAGAACCCTGTTCGCAGTGTGCTCGTGCAGCATCTTTCTTGGTGCTTGTCACTGGCTGATCTTCCTTCACCTCCATGTTTCGGTGCATTCCCGCGCCCATCCGTTTTGTTCCCTCTGCTCAGCTGGGCGGCCTCGTTGCCTCAGCTCTTCTCCGAGGCAGCTCTGGGCAGACCATGGCTTCGGATTGTCTCTCCCTACGACGAACGTCTCCCAGCAGCGTCCGTCTAGAAGACGTCTGCCGCGTTCCTCTGCAAAACCTTCTATTAACCTCAGCACCGTGCAGACCTGGACGATTCTCGGAGACTTCCTGCTGACATTCGTCGCCTATCCGTACGAAGACACTAAAGTATACGCACCACCGAAGCGAAGAGACAAGGCAAGGCAAAGCGAGTGAGCGAAATAACGACAGCCTGGATCTGCGAGCTGGCCTGCGCATCGTTGCAAAAGGTACAGTGTACGGCAGCAGACGTCCAAGTTGTGCAAGTCCAAGGGCCTGCGCGGTGTGTACAGCGTACAAATCACACCGAACCATCGCCCACTTGCCCAATCAGACAACCCATCCCTGTGGCCATTTAATGTGCCACTTTTTGACTTGCCTTCAAACCTCGCTTTGCAGCCCTTGATTGATTGACTCGCAATGCCTCTCGCATCCATCCTGGCCGCCTGGCTCCGGGATATTTGGGACCAGAGGAAACACCAAGCGTTGGTCAAGCGACAAGAAAACCTGAGATTGGCGAACCTGGTTGTGAAGGGCCAGTCATGTTGCGCGAGAGGCCACCGCTGAAGTGTGTCCAGCGGCACCGGCACACCAGGTGGACTGTCGATAGACGCCCATTCTCCGTCATGTGCTGCTCTCCAGCGTGACTACGGTAGGATTCCAGAATCCAGCGAGCGAGAGGGTGTGCCTCCTGTCTCTCCTATTCTTGTTGGTCGGTCACTCTAGTGCTGTCTGTAAGGTACGGACAGATGGACAGACAGCCATACAATTTGGATTCGCGAGATTGTCGTACCCCGACTCATTGCTTACACGAAGAGGGAAATTGGGGTAGAGAAGCGCCTGAAAACCAATGAAGCCAGCCATTGCTGGCGCACAAATGCAGCGCAGCGCAGCGCCTATGCCTGGCCCTGAAGCCACCTCAGGAGCGGATGGCGCCCTACTCGCATGGTGGGCGTTCTCGCCCCCAATAAGCGCTCACATCTCATCTCGCCTTACCACTCTTCAGGCTACACCGCAGCTCAAAAAGCAGAGCCTAGCAAATAAGGTGGCAACGGCGTTTCTCGTCTCCTGTTCCTGCTGTCGTCTATGCAGATGGAGGCAGATGGAGGCAGATGGATGATGGATCTAACCCCGGTAGCCTGGGTAGTAGGGGACCGGGATGGGCGCGCATGGGAGGTCGGCCTCGCCTCTGCGGGCCAATTCGCCCAAGTGCCCTTGCCGGTGCCATCCAACCTCCACCAAACCCCCTGGATTAGCGTTCATGGGGCTGCACGTTAGCAGGCGTTGTGTAATTTCCCACGGGCTGTGTGCTCGCTCCATGTCATGTCACTCCTCCTCTGTGGTCCTCTCACAGGCACAGGGACCGCTGCAGACAGACGGTGCCGAGCGAACAAGAGCGGAGAGAGGCGGGAGGGAAGCTGACTCTCTCTTTCGACAACTCAAGTCAAGCCAACCTTAGCACACACACACAGAAGAGAGGGGCCCGGGGTCGATCCCATCAAGGACTTGTCCAACATGGCCTATTAATATGCCGCCGTCCTCCCCGTTCACCTCGGCCGTCTTCTTCTTTCCCTCTCCAGCCAAACAAGCCTCATCAATCTCAAGCATCAGCTTTTGACTCAACTTTGACTTCGGTCGTCCATTCTTTACCAAGCTCTCAGCTTAAACAACACTCTCTTAATCAACCAACAAACACCATCTTCGTCTTTACGAATTTAACCAACCCCCTTCAACTACATTCAAAATGAAGTACTCCATCGCCGCCGCTGCTCTCGCTGGTGCCGTCATGGCCCAGGAGCCTGCTTCCACCGTCTTCTCCACCCAGTACTTCACCGTCACTTCTTGCGCGCCCACCGTCACCAACTGCCCTGCCCGCAGCACCGTCGTCTCCTCCAGCGTCGTCCCCGTGACCACCTCCACCGTCTACCAGACCAACGTCAAGACCATCACCTCTTGCGCCCCCACGGTCACCAACTGCCCCGCCGGCTCTACCGTCGTCGTCACCGAGACCAAGGCCATCGGCACCACCATCTGCCCAGTCACCGAGACTGGCGCCAAGCCCTCTGCCACCCAGCCCCCCGTTGTCGTTGTCCCTCCCCCCGCCAACAACGGCACCGTCCCCGCGGCCGTTCCCTCCAAGCCCGCCACCACCGGCAAGCCCCCCGCCGTCACCACCGGCGCTGCTCTGCCCTCCGTCTCCGTCCCCGCCACCCTGGTGTCCAGCCCGGCCGCCCCCGTCTGCCCCGGCGTCTCCGTTAAGACCATCTCTACCTCCGTCACCACCGTTGTCCCTACCGTCATCTACGAGACCGTCTCTGTCCCCTGCGCCACCGCCACCGGCCAGAAGCCCTCTGCTACCATCCCCGGTGTTCCCACTGGCGGCAACGGCACTACGTGAGTTATCCTGATATTCTGTCTAGAAACGAGCAGCATCACTAACACCCAAACCAGCTCTGTTCCCCCCACCAAGACCCCCGTCACTGCTGGCGCTTCCGGCCTGAGCGGCTCCGTCGCTCTCGCCGCCTTCGCCGGTGTTGCCGCCTACGTTTTCGCTTAAATCCTTTCCCCGGGACAATTCTAAAGGAAGCCATCACGGCTACGGCATTTAACGAACAACTTTTTGGCGGGTCTTTTGCTGGAGTAGTAGAGACGAGACATATGTAAAAAGAGGCCCGTCTTCTCTTTGTACATGTATCATCTTAACGGAATGGCAAATACCATTTGTATCTAATCTTCTAATTGTATTTGGGGTCTGTTCTCGGTGGCGCGAGTGATGCTCCGGCGTTGGAAGACGCTGGAGGAGATCTCAGCCAACCAGACGAGCCTGGCTTTAACGACGATGCGGTTTGGTGTAACAAGATATTGGTGACATTCTTCGCAACGTGACATTTCAAGTAGCCAACAAACTTGGCTCTGGCGCCTAGGGAACGAATCTCCTTCGCCTCACCCGATTCCCTCAAGTGAGGTAACATGATCGCCCCTACAGCGATCTTCCCCGGACTTCGACAGCAGAGTGCAACTCACACTTTTCGCCGTTGGGCAGCGTTCCCACCCACAAGACGACACCGACACCGAATCACCCACGTACCCGACCGCCACCTTTGGACGACTGTCAACCGGACCCCTGCGAAAGAGACGAATACCCCTGGGACTAGCGCGGCACGGGTCTTGGCGGGCATCTGAGCATGGGACAACTGAGGGACTTTCGGGAGATTACAATTGGGATGAACGGCGGCCTCTGATTGGGCGCCCGACCTGAGATCAATTTGGGTGAAACGGCGGGCCCCCGCCCGACGAGGATCAAGTTATGAACGGCGTCACCGCGCTTGCATAACTCTCCACCGACAAACAATCCACCACCCATCCTCCTGTTCTTTTTTTGAGTTCACCGAGGGATGATGAGGCCCCGGGATGGGGGACCGAAACGATATGAGAGGGACCCGCGGTCAAGCAAGCACTCCACGCCGCGAGCTGGGGTCATGCCGTCTCAGATCCTGAAAAGGAAGGCGATGGATTTTTTCTCTTTTTTGTGGCTCTCTGGGATTTCGAAAGGGCTGAGGAAGATGCCCCGCGGGATCCTCATGGATGACTAGAGAGGGCGCAGCATTGCCCGTCTCATTTCGGAAGAATTTTGGCATCCTGTTGGATGCCGGGACATCCCAAACCGCCACGGGCTTGATGTCTCTGGAGAGGGCAGATGGAACGGCGACGACGAAATGACGACCGACAGGCTGGATCCGGAACATGATTCGACTCGTGGGGTATCGGAGGATATTGTACCACAATGCGTACGAGTCGAATCGCGGAGACGCGGGACGATTGCATGATCGACGACGGTGACGCCGCCGTTGGGCGTTGGTTTCTCGACGGGGTCGTTCTGGCGGAGCTACTATACACTTACGAAATACGTCACGACGGCACGGGTCAGGTCTGATGCGGCCTCCCGAGCGGCTTGGTGCGCTGGCGACCGCGCCGCGTTACTCCTGGACTCGCACCTCTTCTGTCGTGGGCCGGCCTGCGGGTAGGCGTGCGGGCGGACGTCGTTTGATGGTGATCGGAATTTGACGGTCATGTCCGTCGTTCGATGCGAAGAGTCTGAGGCATCCAGTTTTCGAGGCTGTGAGGCGCAGATCTCATCTGGGCAAAGTCTTGGGATGGAGAAGGACGTTCACGGACCAGGTCAATCTTCTTTCCTTTCTTTTTGTCGTCATTTCCAGACGACGCACGGGAGCGATCGCCGTCCTGTGTTTCTCTCTTGTCACGGTATGTCTGAGCAGTCGAGGCGTCCTTCACAACCGATGGCGAATCTCTCCCGCCCGTCTACGAGCTCATACTTTGAGACTGTACAACGAACGATGGACGTACATCAGAATGGCACGACAACGTGTCTGAAGGTGGCCTTCTAGGTGACGCGCAGTCCTTTCTTGCCTTTGCAAACTGCGACGTGCCACGTATTCAGTGTCAGACGAGTGTCACATTTTTTGGCTACGCTATCATCAACAGACGGGAAGCATCGACATAGCTGTCATAGATCTCAAAGCCCGATCTCTCAGACGGGACGGCATCATTAGTATCAGCAATGATAGGAGTCCAGACCGGTTGCCCGTAATAGCAGAAAACGTCGTGGCACGCTGCGGACGTCGAGACACCGGACACGACGTTCCAGCGCATGCCTGTGAGCATCATATCCGGCAGGCGGTCGAAAGAGTGCCACATGGGGTCTTTGCAATCCATCAACTCGATGTGGCCATCTCCTCCTTCCTCTTCCAGCCTCATCGTCCAAAAATGAATTCCTGCCACTGAGCATCATGGGTCTTTGTGGGTATGTTTGAGATAGACTCGGATCAGGCCGACAGGGCTGCGGAAACTCCAAGGCCCACAGCTAAATCAGACGAACATCGTAGAAGCCAAAGATAGACATTGTCTGCAGTAAAGTGCTTTCGTCGTCTGAATTCGGGCTGAGATGATTAGTTCATGGCTTCGCCCACACAATTGCCGAATCCAGAGAGCACGCAACTTTAAATAGATGTACACAACTGTTCTATCCTCGCGCACCTATATTTCACCGAGCGGATTGACGATCATTCGTCGTACCTACCGATAATAATTAATGATCTTCTCTTACGACTACTGAAGCCGCCTGCTGATATGTACGTAGCTGAATCGTAACTTCTGCAATAAGGCCTGTCCGTGTTGTTTCAAAGAAAGAGGCCGCATGACTCGGCCAGTTCGTCCCATGTCCTGAATATGCTTACTGTAGGAAACCGAATCAAGCTTCGCTCGAAACGATTCCAGGAATACGTATCTCGAGTGCACGTGGTCAGTGAAAGGCGTAAACACAGATAGCACGACAAGGTCTTCGGTGACTGCTCCGAGCACCGGGGTCCGGCCTCCGGCGCCGGATAGCGGCCCCACACACGGACTTGGATCTCAGCTTCGGATCAACAACACATGACCGGCATGTTATTGACCTCGCAACGCCAAACGCAGGATCGAGATGTGTCGCCGATCTCGCCGCTGTGCCGGCCCGAAAACAGCTCCGTCAAAGGCCGCGGAGGAAACGATCAACCGTCGGTCTAGACCCCTCAACGCGCTGTCCCGATTCGGCGGCATTGCGCGCGGGCACACCAGACGTGACGCCTTCGTTCCAGCGGTCGGCTTGAGTTAGCCCTCTAGCAAGATTTGAGACAGCGTGCCCAAATCGTCCAGCGCCTAAGTCCGCCTTGGCATTCGAGCAGAGGCACGCACCCGTCCATGGTAACAGTCGGCGGCTTCTTCCACTTCACAGGCAGAACCCTTGGCATGGCCCTCACCACCAATACATCATGCACAATGGTGGGATAGGCCTCAGATCAATGACACCTTCATCCCGTGTCGAGATTCCAATGCCCTGGTTGTGCCCAGCCCTACAGCCCCCAGTCAGCCTGCAGCACGACACATCATCCAAACCCAGCCCAACCGTCCCAACTTTCCTCCGACTCATCAGCCCGTCGTCATCTCAAGGCCTCCTCCGTCCCAGCTAATTGGCTGTTCCTCACCGACGGATTCCACGATTCCCAAAGTGGACGCATTTGACGCGGCCCGCCCTTTCGCACTCGCTCGCACAGACCACAGCTTCCTTTCTCTCCCTGTTCGCACGCACGCAGCCAAGCAGCATTCCTCTTCCATTCGCATCTGACATGTCCGTCCCGGCCCCGCTTCCGCACTCGCTTAGCAGCCAAGACAGACGCCGTCCCATCCTTAACGGCCGATCTCTTTCGCCCTACGCACGTTTCTTCCGCTCGTCATCCAGACGAAGGTTGTGCTGTGCTGGTGCTTGTGAGCTAGCTAGCTGCGAGCGCAGAATGCATCCCTTTTCAGCTCACTGCCGCCAGGCGGATCGTCTACTTCAGCCTCTTTCACATCGGCCGCGAAGGTGAACTGTCTCTGTCACACACCCCCGGCTGACGGCTGCACCGCCCACCAGCTCCGACATGATTGGCGTTGCTGCTCCTCGAGCCACGAGCCTATCTGAATCATCGAAGAGAATGCGAGCCTTGGGGGCCCTCTAATGCGCCTAGCGATGACGAGTCTCTCCTCCGTACCTGGATCCCGCGATCCGTCCATGCTGTGAACGCCCCCATCGTGTTCCAGACTCTAATCCAATATTCCCTCCCTGTGACAATCTTGTATGTATATAGCGTGGCCCCTTTCCGGTCCTGAGTGTATCGACACGCTTGCTTGTTCCTCTCAGCATCCAAGGCCCGAGCACGACAGCCGGCATCCAAGACAAACATCTCCCACCGCGATCCTCATAGAAGAAGCCCTTCCCGCCTCCCGCACTTCTCGAAGCCGTCCCGTCTTCACCTCATACTCGTCCAAACGAAGCAAACCCATCACCAAAAATGGCCGGACCACCGCCGCCTCTCCCGCCGTACGTCGTCGTCTTCGGCCCCGACGCAAACTGCACCCTCGACATCTGCGACATCCACTACAGCCTGTACAGGTACCGCCCGAACCTCGCCGTCAACGCCCTCTTCCTCGCCCTCTACGGCATCGCCGGCCTCGTCCACATCTTCCTCGGCATCCGCTGGCGCTCCTACTGGTTCATGACCTTCATGGTCCTCGGCTGCCTCAGCGAGATCGTCGGCTACATCGGCCGCATCATGCTCTACCACAACCCCTTCGCCTTCGTCCCCTTCATGCTGCAAATCGTCTTCATCACCAGCGGCCCCGTCTGGTACACCGCCGCCATCTACGTGACCCTCTCCAAAGCGTAAGTCCTTCTGTTTGCTCACCTTGTTTTCGGTCGTCACTGTCATTTCGGCGGCGTTTGCTTTTTCCTGGGGCTGGATCTGGGCGAACCCACCCCTTACGCGGGATCGCAATCTTGCGATGCCAAAAGAAAGCATACTGGTGTCAGAACGCCATAACCGAGAGACAAAAGCGCTGACTCAGGCGGAACACATTAGCATCACCCACCTCGGGCCCGAACTCGCACGCCTCCCTCCCAAGGCGCTCTACTGGGTCTTCATCGCCCTGGACGTGTCGTGCCTGGTGATCCAGGCCGCCGGCGGCGCCATCAGCACCGATTCCAAGGGCGACTCGGACCTGGGCGTCAACCTGGCCATGGGCGGCCTCGTCATCCAGGTCGTCGTGATCGTCGTCTTCTGCGCCGTCTTCGCCGACTACATGATCCGGTACACGCGGTCGAGCTACACGCGCAAGCTCATGCAGCGCGAGAAGATCTTTTTCGGGTTCCTGGCGCTGGCCGTCGCGCTCATCCTCGCGCGGTGCTCGTACCGTGTCGATGAGCTGAGCGAGGGGTACTCCAACTCGACGAAGGTTACGGACGAGGGGCTGTTTATCGGCTTGGAGGGAGTGTAAGTTGGTCTGTTGTCGCGAGGTTATTCGGTATGCTGACAATGATTGCAGACTGATTGTTCTCGCTGTTTTCTCGCTGTGTCTTGGACACCCCGGCCTCGCTTTCGAGAACAAGACCGAGAGGGCCGAGGACAGAAAGGAGTCGCAGGCGAGCGTGGAGAGTGCTATGAGCGAGACGACGGACAAGGGCAGGTCGAGACACGTTTCTTAGGTGATTGACGTGAATGTTGAGGCATTGCAGAGGTGCCTGAGTCCGTCTAGCTACATTTCTTTGGTTCGTTTATTGGTTAGAAGCGCGCATGATACACACATGAGCAGATTTCTGGTTTAGACAGCAACACGCCGTAGAGCTAAGCTCTGCGAATGATACGAATCTTAATGATCAGTGAAATCATAAAGGTCCAATCTTGAGATCGTGATTCACAGCGGGAGGTGTATCCAACTCAATCAAGCCACTATTTAAATCAGTCAAATCAGTCAAATTAATGAAGTGTTACTCAATGCAAAGCAGAGGTTGTTTTAATAGGTATAACTAAATATCTTAGTATAGAGAAGGCGGATAAACAGCCTGAAGTGATCATCCCACGATCGTTAAAACCAGCCAGCCACATATCTGACTTCAACAGCTGATTGGGTTCTTGGAGAGGCTTCCACGACTGCTATCGCGAAGGCGTCTTATATTCCTTTTGCAAGTCAGGCCTGTGGCTTGCTCTGTAGTCTGGAACCAGTTGTGCTAGTACACGCGGGAGACGGCCGTTGCACCAGGGATAGCATGTAGTTACAGTGCGCAAGGACTATCTTTTAAACTAAAGATCACGGGTTCCAGCATACGATACTCACAAGAATGATCAGACGATGATGGACAAAGGTGAGACGCTTCAGTGACTGGCGGTCCTTCACGTATACGCGCGTTGGGCACCGCGTGACAGCATTAGCTAGGCCTTGGACGCCTGGAGCCACTGTTACTGAGGCGGACTCAGGCGGTTCATTGTGCCATTGCACGTCAAGTTATTGGCTCTTGATAACCTATTCATCATGCCCTGCAGAGCTTCAACTGCAGAGAAAATGCCAAAAAGAGCTTCAATCCCAGGCTAGGGTCCATATAAAGATGACCGAGGCGCCGAATTTTCAATATTCCAAACCGAGCAATACATTCGCCTAATATGCTTTGTACATGCAATCGAGACCGATCGTATGGAAGGTCCCAAGTAAAACTTCATGACGACATCCCACGCGTACGAACGCGTGAAGTCTTCCTCGCACCATTGTTGAATACTTTGCGTATTCTTAGGACACATCTCAGAGAGCGACGACGACTCACGGAGACGAACAAGTCCAGAGATGCTGGAATTACGCGTGAGGTCGGAATGAAGAAGTAATCAGTGTCGAGAGGCTCCTAGGTCCCGGGGCTACTAGGAGAGAAAAACGGCCTGAACAATGTTATCAACAACCGAATTTAAAGAATTGGCTCCGTCGAATGCTCGGCCATGGTACGTATCGCGGTAACCATCGAGGAACTGATCCCTGCCTATACCTTTTTTATTTACTTCAGACACTCAGGCGTGTTAGAAACGGATAAGAGAGCAATGAGACAGCTTGTGGTTCGCTTTCCGTCACAAGTCTACCAAGCAGGTTCGTGAATAACTTTGTCCCTGAATATAATTCAATTTCTTTTCAACCTCGTCTCGAGCTTCAGCTGCTTCAGTAATCATCCAAATACACGCTTTGTATAAGTGTCTGCCACAAATGAAGGGAAATGACGATGGCATTGTCGTGAAAACTGGTGACTTTTACCCATCCCCGCAGGGTAGACAAGATCCGTCAATGGAAGCACCCAGGATCATGCAAACCTGAATATTTTCGGTCGAAAGAAAATTAAGACTGGTAAGGACCTATTACGTGCCTGCAGTGGACGAGAGAGGTTCAATGCCATAAATACGTAGAGGCTCAGGCCTTGCCAGCGAGGTATGCGTGCCTTCTCTATAGCCACGACTAGGAGCATCGGTTTCGTTCGTTCTCGGACACCACCAGCATCAGCATTTTGTTGGGGCATGTTTACACAACTAGATAATCCCTCAATATCTCTAAGGTGTTTTCAAAATGCAATTTGAGCATCTGTTAGTTCTACGGGAAGCTATGCGATGATCTTGCTCGTAAGACATTGCGCTGCATCGATGAACACGTCACCGCGTCTTTGAGTTGTCCATTGCCGGAGTTGGTCCTCATGTGACACCATTCCGAATGCCTGTCTGAATACTCATAAGGTATAATGCGGACGTCTTGCAATGATTAACATTGATACAGATTGACCGGTCAAGACTCGTTCGCCAATTTTCTCAGTACTATGGGGGAAAAGGCTATCGCCATCTCACACCCCATGATCTGACATTTGGTCCGTGAAAATGTGATACGTCGCTTTTACCTAACATGCTGAAACAAGTTAGAGTATTCTATACATACACCGAAGGCGGCAATGGTGAATGATAGGGTGGTACCGACGAATACGACTCACCAGTAAGTGACGACATGCCTTCACTCGTTTGGAGTGGCATTACTTGATAAATTGTCCTGGCTGTCTATATGTTCAACCAACCAACCAATCCATCCCCGAATCCACGGTAAATTTGGTGCTTCTAAGTCATGTTCACGCACATATATATAGCACTTGAGAACCAGTCCCGGCTTTCAAACACGTACTGCAAGCATCACTGGCCAACGAGCGCCGCAAAAGCAAAAGTTCATAGTACAGTTCTGCATTAAAATCGTAGTGCCCATAGGCAGTCCTAGCAATGACATGATCGTAAAATACTCTATATATATCCGTACACCCATGCGTCTCATACTTGACCAGCAACCGCCTGTCTCACAGCGCCGGCCAGCTCGCCGAACAGGATGCCCTTGAACACACTCTCGCCCATGTTCTGCGTCCAGTGTCCCGCCTTGGAGAGCTTCTCCTTCCAGAGCTTCTTCTGCTGCGCCGAGAGATCGTCCCAGCTGACCGCGGGGCCGTAGACTGCCTCGTCGTGAACAGCGGCCTGGAACCTCGGGACCGGGTTCTCCTCGGGGTGGGTAGGGGTGACGGCGTCCTCGCGGATGACGATCGGATCACCCTGGAGCGCGTGGACCTCGCCGATGAGCGTCGAGAGGAACTCGTTGGGGGTGTTGGGGTTGGCGAGGGGGCTCGTCTTGGCAAGGAATCGCGGGCTCACGACGCCTGCCGACTCGAGACCGATCTGGAAGAGGACGGCCAAGACGAGGACGATGATGCTGACGAGCGTGATGGTAGCCTTGGTGCCGTATCTCTTGGGTTGCAGAGCGACGGCGTAGCGCTGAGGCCTGGGCGGGCCGCCCTTGCGCAGGGGGACTTCTCTGTCGGTGAACTTCTTGAGCAGGATCGAGTGCACAACGACGGTGTTCTTCATGGAGATGCTGGCGAGCTTGAGGTACTGAGGACGGGCGGTCGTCTTGGGCGGGATGAAGTGGGACAGGGCGACGTTTGTGATGTTCAGAGGGTGGACCTCCTTCAGCGTCGTCAGCCGTTCGAGGTTGGTGAGGAGCTCGAGATTCGAGAGAGACTTGTGCTCGACTGTGAAGAGCGACACGGAGCGGTCTTGTCCTGCCACGGCGACGACGAATTGCGTGTTGCCGAGCTTGGCATCGGGTGTTGACGCCGGGTTCAGGTTCCGCACGGCAATGGTAGTCGCCTGCGTCACTGTCTTTGGCAGCTTGGCCGACGCGGCCAGACGGCCCTTCTCCTCCTTCATCGGCAGGCGGATGCCCAAGAGTACCACGCCAGTGCGCTTAGGAAGGTTGCAGCCGGCCATGATGAAGTTTGGCGACAAGTACCGAATCGACCTGAAGATGGGCGTGACGCCAGCCCCGTCCTCCTTGATCGTGAAAGCCAGATGCGGCCCATCAACGCTGTTCTTGGTGACGTTGACAACGAAGAGGTCGCGCTCATCGCAGAAGGCGACCTGGAACGTCTCGTCGCCGGTCTGAATTACATCCAGATCCATTGCCTCCCTCGAAATCTCCAACGTGCCCCTTGGCTTCACCGCGGCCCCGGAAGCGGCCGACACCTCGAAGAGCGAGATCTGCGACTGCTTCGCCAGACCGGTCGCCACGGCGCCCAGCTGGTGCTTCTCGCCAAAGGGCGCAGACAGCCTCAGCAGGCGCTGGTAGGCGTCCTTGTCGTTCTCGGCGGGGGCGAAGAGGGCGGTGCGCGACAGCTCGGCGAGGTTCACGCTCGGGCTGTTAGCACCGACGGAGAGACGCGCCTTGCTCTGCTCGACGCCGAAGACGCGGAAGTGCTCGTTCTTGCCCTTTTCGACGTCGGCGGGGGTTGAGTTGATGCCGGCGTAGACGTGGGAGATGCGGCCCTTCTTGGGGCCGACGGCGAGGGTCATGACGCTGTCCTCGTTGCGGCTGAGGTCGGCCTCGCCGGCGATGCGCAGCTCGTCCTTTGCCGAGGTGTCGATCACTGTCTTTTCGCAAGTGTCAGTCGCGGTCTGTCTGGGGGGCCGGGACGGCAGGGATGGGTGCGCACGATCTTGTTGGCGACGCCGGACCTGTTGGCGCCGCCGCCGCCTCCGACGAGCAGCCTGTTGGCATCTTGGGGATCGAACTCGCAGGCGTAGGGGAGGTAGTCGAGGGTGAGCTTCGCGGTGTCAAAGGGGGAGGGAGCCATGGCTGGCGGAGCTGGATGGTCTTGGCGGCGGGATCAATTGAATCGAGACCAGTTGGAGGGTTGCGTGGCGGGTTCGTCTGCAGAATTGGACGTTGAAAGACTCAGAGTTGGACCATGTTTGGGGAGGAGGTCGTCTGGCGCAAATGGAATGAGGAGCAGGACACCCGGGTTGATGACGTTCGGGGCGGAAAAAAAGAGTTGGCCATCTGGCCTTGTCGTTAGGGGCGTTCTAGACTCTGGGACCTCCACGTGTGGTGCAGAGCTGAGAGCTGGAGCACGGGGCAGGCAGAGCTGTCACAGCTCAGCTGTGGACGCTCAGCGCCGTGGATCCCTGTTCGTGGTTCTTAGTCGCTGCACTAACAATTTCCCCTGCTCTCCACGAACCAGTCTTGGAGCCGCAAGTCGGATCGTCAACTTCATCTCAACCATGTCATGGTGTCGGGTTTTCCGGCGAAAGTTCCATGCGATTGAGCATGCGTTCAATATTCGGACTCGCCCTATTACTGTCCTCCAGCGATGTTTCAATATCACATCCCAGCGGGGATCTGCACGTATCCCGGAGAATACTTGCATACTGCGTTGATGAGTCAGGAGCAATCAATACATGTATTTGTATTGTATTGTACTGTATTTGATCATGTATTTTAGGGGACTTCGTATTGTATTTTGTAATATGATGTATTGTATTGCACTTTTTGCTGTGTTTTGGTGTGTCTTTTTGAATATTCTTTGGTCAGTGGCTTCTCACTATGAGTGATTTCAACAAGACCACACATCACTTCAAAGACATCAGACTAGCATTGGTCCAAAAACGTGAATGTCATTTCACTAATGATCTGTAAAGCAAGTCTCCCCAGATGACAGCGCTGTTCCTGCCTCAACACCAAAACGCCCTTTATCTCAACCGCTACACCGCGCTGATATCATATGCCACCCCTCGCAACGTTACCCCATAGCGTCAAGAATCTCTTCCCACCCTGAATCTTCACTGGTCCACTCATCTAAGCTCCCCTTCACATGCGCAAGTGGCGGTAGAAACGGTAGACGTCGCTGGGGGTGAGGCCCAAGGTGCCCTCAAGACGGCAGTCCATGTTGGCGAGCTTGTTGGTCTCAAGGGGGCGGATGGTACCCTTGCTGTCGGGAGAAGAGGACTGAGAGTCCTGAGACTGCTGGGCCTGAGCCTGTCCCTGTCCCTGAGTGCTCTGCTGCTGGCCATGCATCTGCATCTGGGACGCGGGGCGGGACGGGGGCTGCTGGTCAAGGCAGCTCTCGCGGCGGCAGCGCTCCTGTCTCTTCTGGCGACCAAGCTCGGCGCAGTCGTGGCAGAGCTGGTCGTAGAGGTAGGTGTGGAATGGCTCCTGGAGGTGACGGCAACGGTTCTTGTCGCAGGGGAAGCTGACGACCTCGTGGTGGGTGCACTTGTAGTAGTAGTAACCGCTCTGGCACATCTTGGCGGTTCTTGTGGCTGTGAAAAAGTGTTAGTCCTTTGACCAAGATCTTTGGGACAAAGGCTGAACCTACTAGTTATAATGTGAATTTGGTTATGTTGCAGATATATGGTGATAGAATGGTGCGCGGCTAATATGTTGTAGGAGACGTAGCTTTGGTGGATAGTAACCGACGTTCGGATGGATTTAGTGATGATTTAGATGACCTGCTTGACCATCTATCTTCCTTCCCGAAAGGAAAGCTGTGGTGTCAGAAACTGTTCGATCAGAAGACCTGGAGCCGGTGGCTGTTGAGATTGGCAGGGTAGGTTTTCGGACGTGATGGGCGAGAAATATTGTCCGAAGGAGACGAGATGGTAAGTCTAGTGGGATGAGCTCTGGTGGCTCTGGGACGTTCTCAGAAGCTGCGACTCTGCCTTCTGACTGCGTGAATTCTTGTTGTCGAAATGAGAAACCTCGAGATTCGGGCCCAGAGTACGCGGTGACCAAATATGCGATCTGAAGTATCTCAGATTCGAAAAGATGTCGCCGAGTCAGGGGTACTGTGGTGAGGTCTCGACGTGATATCTGTCGAACGTGGCTCCCAAATCAGCAATGTGAAGGGTCCGAGTTGATGTCGAGGGCTGAGTTGAAGTCGGAAGAAAAGCTTCAGGCGGGGTCAGACTTGATTAAATTGGAGCCTGGTCGTCGTTGGGAACGAGAAGGGAAGGCACTGTCGAGAAGTCGCCTCGTGCCTGCTCTTTTCGGTACCTGGCGGGACTGTCAGGTCTCAGCAGCACCTGATTGATTCCTTTTGAAAAGAAAGTGACCAGAATTCGGGAAAGTGAGTCGAAAAGTTTCCAGTCAAGTAAAATATGGTATCTCGGGAAAGAACTGATAGCCAGGGGCGTTGAGCCTGTTGGACGTTGGTGATGTTCTTTGAGTGCAGTCGGAGGCACTGAGAGGAGATCTGAGGTCCCAGGTTAGTTACGTGAGAGAGACTCTTGAAATATCGGAAGGAAGTCCAGCCTGTATGAACTCTCAGATGAGAATACGAATTATCTCAGGGGGGGCAAGAGCAATTTCATTTTCAGGTTGGGTAGATCACTTACCACTGAGTGAAGCGAGGGTTTGGTGGTGAGTATTGTTGAGTAACCTCAGATTTAGACTCCCCGCTTTGGTCGAGACTGTGACCTCAGCTGAGTGCCTCGTGAGAAGTGCCGGGTCTTGCAAGATTTGAGATAAATAACGTTGATGTACTCAGAGAGTAGCTGATTTGGTAAGTTGTTGAGTTGAGTGAGACTTGGACTAAACTCCGCAAAGGCTGTGAAGCGAAGATGCCTCCACCGTGATATGTGAAATCCGAGGCGTAGTCGGAAGAGTTGTAGCTGATCGTCTGAAAAGAAGCGACTTAAATAGACGCGAGAAGAGCAGAGGTGAGAGGAAAGCTGACAGAGGCAGGAGCATAAGGAGGTGAAGCTGTTGCTGCTTTCCGATTTGGAGACCTAGTCTAGTGGAGGTCTTCGGACCAGATTGATAAATAATGGCTAGATGAAAAGTTTCACCATCAGAAATTCACGAAAAGCGATGAAATTGCAAGTATAATGCGCGACATCGAGGACCAGGCTGCTCGCCCCTCCTACTTGGGAATCAACAGCATCCTCGCATCTCACACATCTCTCATCAGACGACCGAGGCAAAACTGCTCAAAATAAACTTGTATTCTCACAACCAACACCACGCCGCCGCAACGCCACTAAATTCTTACACACCAGCAAAACCTAATCCACGAGAATCTTCTCCTCCAGCTCCCCGAACCGCTCGTAAAAGCTCTCAAACAGCTTAATAGCGTGCTCGACGTCGGCGCTGCCGCCCGTCTCGCGGATGGAGTGCATGCTGAGCTGCGGGTTGCCCAGGTCGAGCGTCCGGACGCCGAGCTTGGCGCTCAGCATGGGGCCGATGGTGCTGCCGCAGGGCGAGTCGTTGCGGACGACGAAGAGCTGCAGCGGGACGCCGGCGAGGCGCGCGCACTCCTGCAGCAGGACGATGCCCGGGGAGTTTGTGGCGTAGCGCTGGTTGGCGTTGACCTTGATGACGGTGCCGCCGTTCATGGCGGGCTGGTGGGAGGACTCGTACTTGCCGGCGTAGTTGGGGTGGACGGAGTGGGCCATGTCGGCGGAGACGAGGAAGGAGCGGGAGAGGGTCTGCTCGTAGGCGGTGGACTCGTAGTCGCCGCCGTCGTGGGAGGAGACGGCGACGTACGAGCCGTCCGAGGCGGTGTCGCGGCTGCCGGGCAGGGAGGCGAGGCGGCGCAGGACGGCGGGGAGGAGGTTCGAGTTGGCGCCGTGGGCGGAGGTGGAGCCGATCTCCTCGTGGTCGAAGCACGTCACCAGGCGGATGGTGGTGTCGTTGTCGAGGACGCTTGCGTCCTTGACGGAGGCGATGAGGCCCTCGACGGAGCAGTACGTCATGTTGAGGTTGTCGAGGCGGGCGGAGAAGATGAACTCGTCGTTCAGGCCGCCCAGGCAGGACTTTTGGATGTCGTAGAGGACGAGCTCAAAGTCGACGACGGCCTCGGGCTCGACCTCGGCGTGGGCGGCGATGACGTCCAGGATGTGCGGGTGGTGGCGTTCCGTCATGGCCTTGAGGGGCTTGAAGTCCTCCTGGGAGTCGTCCGTGTCCTCGGGCTTGGCGGCGCCCTTGTTCAGCTCCGCGGTAGCCAAGCCGGCGATGGGGAACAGCTCGCTCTCCTTGTTCGGGTCAAAGTTGGAGCTGCGGTCGAGGTGGATGGCCAGCGTGGGGATGCGCAGCAGGGGCTTGTCGACCTTGATCAGCTTCTGGACGAAGTTGCCCTCGCCGTCCTTGACAAGCACGCGGCCGGCGATGGAGAGGTCGCGGTCGAACCAGCTGTGCCAGATGCCGCCTCCGTAGGTCTCGACGCCGACCTGCAGGAAGCCGACGTTGTTCTTCTTGGAGACGGGCTTGATGCGCAGGCAGGGCGAATCGGTGTGGGCGCCGATCATGGCGACGGGGTTGCCGGGCTTCCACTTCTTGCCGATGGCGAAGGCGACGATGGAGGAGCCATTGCGGGTGAGGTAGTATTTGCCGCCGGGACGGAGGGACGAGTTCCAGGAGTCGCGCTCCTTGATCTTTGTGAAGCCGGCCTTCTCGAGGAGTTTTGAAGCAGTCGCGCAGGCGTGGTAGGCTGGAAGCGGGGAGTGTGAGCTTTTGCGGCTGTCTGTGGGGTTCAATGCAATACTTACGAGTGGGAGAGGCGTTGACAAAGTCGACAAAGTCGAGGGCAGCTTGGGGCGGAGCCATTGTGCGGGAGGTGGTCGAGAAACGAGTTCGTGGTTGGAGGGGTCGCAGCACGGTGATTCTGGCGATGGCGATGGCAATGGTGGGGTTGGCGGTGCTTGGTCTGGGAATGCTTCGGCACAAATAAGATGTAACCGGGAGCATTTAGGGT
Source organism: Colletotrichum gloeosporioides (assembly GCF_011800055.1). NCBI lineage: Eukaryota > Fungi > Ascomycota > Sordariomycetes > Glomerellales > Glomerellaceae > Colletotrichum > Colletotrichum gloeosporioides. The sequence continues at coordinate 118,805 of NW_025544672.1, read as the reverse complement.
TTGGCAGGACAAGAGAAACACGGATCGGTTGCAGACGCGGAACGCAGCTGGTCTGCCTCGTCGTGTGCTCTTTTCGTTTCCTTTGCAAGTCGGGGATCTGGAAGCTATCTGGTCACGAGGGGAAGCTCGTCGACTATCGCTATCGCATGTCGTCAAAGGCCACCCGACGTTGATCCGCGCCGAAGCTGGGATTGTCTCCTTCACCTGCCGAAAAGGAACGAGGTGGAGCGCGCGCACCGGCTCTGGTGTTGCTTGGGGATTGGGGACTTGGCCGTCCTCTCTGTCTCTCTCTTCTTTCTCTTTCTCCAAGAAAGATACGTACCTGCGAGTCGTGGGTGCCCTCCCTCAGCGCCTCCAAGGTGTATCGGTACTCGATGAAGCTGAGCTAAGACGCCTTAAGGTAAGGCAGCATGCGCATCCATGGCACAACTAGTCGTAGTCGGGAGGGCAAAGCCAGGCAAGGTCACGTAGGTCAGCATCGATCGCCACTAAGTGGATGACGGACCAGCATGGCAAGGCCACGAAAGAAGACCACACTCTTCTTCTACTTCTTCGACAGACGACTCACATCGCCAACAACTCGTGCAAACAAATCTCTCTCTCTCCGTCACGTCTCGCCCTCCTCGGCTCCTGAAGCCTCCTCTCCCGTGGGCCCTCTCTCATCCTCCTCAATTGATGTGAATGGACCCTGGTAAGACCCCCGTCCACAGAGAACAAGCACCACACCTCTCAACATGCGTGGCGGCAAAGTCGACCAACACCCTTGTCACCCTGGCGTTGCAGCACGACAGATACGGAATGACCCCCCCTCCTCCCATGTTCTGCAGATCCCAGGGGATTCCTTGACGACACCCACTTACAGACGCCAGCCAGACTGGCCCGCACCCTGCACCAGAGACAGAGGGCAGCAGCAGCACCAGCATCCATCAATACTTGTCAACGCCCCTTGCCCTGTTCCTCTTTCTTCCTCGTCCTTCTTCTCGCCTTGGACGAGAGCGTATCCGGAAACCTGTCTTGGTGGCGAGATATACCACCAAAGACAACAAACTGCTGTGGATGCGCTTGCTGCAAATGTCAGATGTACACGACAACATAGCACATGGTGAAACTCTCGTCTGCCCTCTCTCACCCAATTTCCCACGCAGCAGACAGCAACACAGCTTCGTACCCGTCGGCGGAGCCAAGCTCATTGGCGTGACCCCAAGAGACGTCTCCCCCCCTTTGGGGATGCCCTGCAGCTGCTTGTCTGTGCACTCCCCACCCCAAGGGCCAAGCAGCAAGCAGCGCAGCACAGCGACGGGCACCATTGACAGCGCTCGTTCGTCGTCGCCGGTTCCCCCCAAGGGTCGCCCAATCTCATCTCGCCAAAGGGGAACAGAGATCTCTGTCTGTAAGATAACTTTGAAGGTGGCAGCCGACAGCGGTTCTGATGGAACTCTCGCCCCCAAAGGTTCAAACCGACAGGCCAGCTGGGAAACATCTCTCTCCACATGCCCCCTGCCTACCTCGCTCCCTTCCCCCAAAGGAAAACCTCCATTGAACCCATCCTCACGCAAGCCTTCATATATCGACGACGCTGCAGAGACAAAGACCTTCCCGTCAACCCAGCACCAAACACAGTTCGCCCGCGGCTACGGGCTACCGGCTAAGAGCTACAGGGCCGTCAGTTGGCCGCGTCCCTCTTGCCCGGGAGCCTCGTCCGTCGTCGATCAGCGCCTCACCAGCGCCAGCACGTCCTTTCCCTCGACCGCGGTCCACCGCTTGCTGCCCACCCACCCCTGTCCACGACAAAACTAGTGAGCAGGGGCACTCCATGGCTGCCGCGACCCCATTTGACAAGCCGCCTTCTTCTTCTTCCCACTGTGCATATACCGGGTTCTTGCACACACACTACCTCTCTGTAATCGAGAACCCTCAGACCCTCGCGATTCCTGCGGCGTCGGATGGAGAATCCCATCATCAGGCCTAGAACGCAGTATCGTCTTCCGAACGAGTCTCGGTGGTCACGAGGTTGTACCATCCGCAATGCTATATCCATCGCAAGCCAGACGGAGGCTGAACACGAGTTGCCATCGGGCTGGATGTGGGGGGAATGAGAGCCGCGCTTGAGCTTCCCTCGCCCATTCCTTATGCCTTCCAGAAGACAGCCAGCAGGTCCCTCCTCACAGAGTGAAATTCCTTCCCGCATAACCAACCCCATGACAAGTCGTCCGTCATGAAATCCGTAAAGAATATGCGAGATGCAAGATCTTCGAGCGACAGTCCGCCGACACCCATCGCCGGTCGTCCCCTTCTATCCATTTCAGCCAACACATCAGTCCGTGACCGTTTGCGGTTTGTTGTCAAACCGGGCCCCAATATCGTCGTGGACTTCGGCTCGACCTGAACTGAACGTGGCCACACAATGGCTTGATGGCGGCCGGTAAGGGTCAGCAAAAGCCACCGTCTTTTCGGGGCTGGGCAGAAAATACATGGCGAAAAGAGAGAGAGGGAGAGAACGACAAAATGAGACGAAGACAGCCCAGTGCCGCCTACCGAGATTCGAGCCAATCGTTGCCGTTTCTCGAGCCACCCGTCCAGGGTCTGGCCTTGTTCGCGGATGGGCACCGTCCCAGCGACACGCAGACGCTTCCGTCACCTTCCAGAGTGTGATCCTCAGGGGGCATGATGCCCTGTTCCTCCATGTACCTTGTCCAAAAAGTTGCCTCGACGTTTTTGATATGAAGCAATGCGTCTTCGATTTAGCTGTCTTGTTAGTGACCTTGAGGTGTATGTGACACGCGCAAGACCTCCTCAGTCAGCCATGCGGTTTGTGGTCGAGAATGAGAAAGCCCGTCGTTGAAGCTCACTCAAATCAGGGCGACGGGGAGGGAAAACTGGACATGGAACTTGGAGTGGCCCTGACCCACCACCATGGGGGGTCTGGCCCCCTGGTTACCCGGGTCGTCGATTTGAGTGCGACGATCAGACGTCGTTGACTGTATCAAAAGAGCTGCCGTCTGTACCGCGATCCTCTTTGTTCAAGTCTTCAGGTTCATCACATCCCAAGTGCTCTGAAGACAGCCCTTCAGACCGGCGTGCGCGGCTGGCTGAGGAGGCGAAAACTAGCCCATCCGCATCTCGATTTCGCCTCGCTGTACCGTCGCCATCAGATACGGGTGTCATTTCATGACGCCATGCCTTGCGAATCGTTGTTTACCGGTATGACAAAGCCCAAACTCACGCCATGATGCACCCCAATGAGGCCAGGTGATTGCGGACTGCAGACAACAGGTCATTCGGTCTTTTCTTGTTGTACCTTTCTCTTCCATCTTCTTCATTATCTTCATGCCTTGCCGTATCAACTTCTTCCCGTGCGAAGCTAGCTCCCGCACTGGCAGTTCGAAACTTTGAGAGGGCGCGCAGATCATGGAGGGGAAGTGGGTTGTTGGCTTACTGCCCATAGGCTTCAGCAGCCTTCAAGGTCCTTGGCTGGAGCAGCCGTTTCGACCTTGAGAGTGAGTCGTGGGACGAGATAGATACGCTCGAGTGCGTTAGCTGCATGACCCTCGCCCGTGCCGTTCAAGCGGGACGAAGGCGTAAACCTAAATTGTCCAACTGCTGCTTTCGTCCGTCTCTTGAGTACACCTCACTGTGATAGGCCCTGCCACTGAGTACATGCCTGAAGATGGCACAGAGACCTCCAAAGCGCTCAACGGCACCGTCTGCATCTGTTCTCAAGATGAGTGCAAGCAAAGGGGAAAAAAAAAAGGGGCGACCTGAAGGGACTTGAGAGGAGGTCCAGGCAAGGGATCCCCCAGTGGAAAGACAACGGCTGGGGAAACGAGAGGGTGGGTTGGTTTGCGTTGTGTCGCGTTGGCCTTGCTTGAAGCCGTTTCGCCTGCCTCGTCCAAATGGTCGCCTGTCAGTGGAGAGACATCGTCTCACAGTCGAACGCTCGTCGCAATGCAGGTACAAGCAGATCTGCCAGTGCCTACGGCGAGGAACTGCAACGACCAGATGATCCCCGCGCAGCCGCCTCTGACAAGCTGGTTACAGACAGCTTCAGTTCGCATATGCCTTGTGGGCGAGTGGACATCTGCCAGTATCACTGTCATCGCGCGGTCCCATGTCTTGTTCGTTTCCCTCCTCATGTTCGCTGCCAGCACCGTGTTTCTTTGAACCCCGTGCCCCTGTCAGCCACTCGGGTGTGGGAGCGGGGGCTGGTGTGCACATGTCTTGGTGCTAAGGCGCCAGACCCGCGCAGATGTTCTCTTTCGGGCTTCCACGTATTTGCTTTTCCTGGCTGCTGGGAGGAGGGAGTCGATTGTAGCACATATCCAGGCCGACGTTCTTGACAAGCAACTGTGCCACCAGATAGGCCCAAATTGCAGGCAATCTGACCGGCCGAGCCGACCGGAGTCGACTGGACCCCGGCGGTGATCACTGGTGACGGGCCAATGGCCAATGACACCCAGGGCGGTCATTTGCGCACAACAAATAAAGGCAACGGCCAAGGAAGGTACTTTGGCTTAGTCGAGAGTGTGAATCTGTTCTGTTGATGAGAGCGCAGCTGTCACGACCGACCCAGGGGCTCAGCTCCTATATGGCAGCCTTATCGATGAAGCTGACTACCGGACCAAGCATCTACCGGACCAAGCATCTGGGCGATGGTGTTGCTGACCCTTGCCGGGCTGAGAAAGCAGCGGCGGCGTAGTACGCACGACTGGGCCTTGTGCTAGTGAGGCGATCGAGTTGACCGAGTCTGGTTGTCTGCCATATGCACGCCAGGAGTTTCCGCCCCTTCCACCCGGCAGCCCCCTCCAAGTGTGACTACAGTCAGCGTCGCCGGCTGGCGGTACTCAGAATTGAATTGCCACGCCTGGTGTTCTGTGTCCCTGCAGAGATGGTGGCAGTGGGCGTAAGAAACAGAAGGCTGTGATATTGAATTTGACAGTGATTGCCAGCAGGCCATGCAGAAACAATCCAAAACACATGCCATCCCAGGCACACGCAGTAAGGACGACGTCGAAGAGGGCCGCGAGATAATCTGGACTAGCCGCTGTTCAGGGCCCCCGTCCACAGTCCTGGACCACCCACATTTGAAACGGGTGTGCTATTTTGGCGGCAGAGGTACGCGGCGAGCAGTGGGGCAGGCTGGGACAATCTGATGAAGCCCGTGTGCGGATGCGTGCGTGCGTGTGCCTGATGTCTGTCTTGAGCATCTTCCGGCTTCTGTCAGTGTGGTGTGTTTTGGGCGTGCAGCGCCGCCAGCTGGTGCAAGGTGCGGCACGCCTGCGACACATGCGGACTGGCAGAAGTGTGGGATGGAGTCAAGGACGCAGAAAGAGCCCGGCATAGAGTGATGCGAGCGTAGGGCAGTGGACGATTTTGCTACTCGCGACCGGCGCGTGGATGGCAGAATGAACCCCAAGGCCGTCGTTCTGCCATCGCATCATCTTGCAGCCCTGGCGCTGACTCGTCGGCCGCTTGTACAAACGGGTTGTGCGGTAGCAATCCGACAAGAATGTTTGGTAGAGGTCGTTGTTGTTAGTTAGTCGACCCAAAGTGCCGTTGGTAGAGAGCAGTGGGGGTGATGAGCCGCCTTCCAGGCATCCGCGTCAAAGACCAGCAGAGTGGGCACCTTGCCTGGCCCTGGGTGATGAGTTGAACCCTTCTCTTTAGTCAGAGACTTCAAGGAGATTCGGATCCGGAGTGGGTGGTGGTGGTGGTGGTGGTGAGGACGGGCATCGTGCATCTTGACGCGGCTGGAACGAGACGAGTCTGGGACGTAACCTTAATGGGGGCCGTTCAACCAGTCATGGCTACTGCTCGACAACGGCCTGACAAGAGCAGACACCAGACGCTGATTCCCAGCCGTGGAAGGGCGGCGAACCCTCGAGAGTCAAGTTCCCAGCGTCTGATGGGCCTGATGCTGCCACTGCCTCTGTTGTCTGGATGCATACTGATTGACGGTGATATTGTGCTGCAGACTCTGGCGGAGGAGAGAGGCAGGGCGTGTAAGTGTGTTGCTTGTGGCGCGTGTAAGGTGATCAACGGCAGCAGAGTGATGTAATAACCAGCAGCCTGTGACTGCACAATTAGAGTGAGGCAGCAGCTGAGGCGGACCCTCTCGACCACCCACCTACTCACAGTCGAGCAGAGCAGTCACCGTCAGGGCCAGGCAAGTCCCGACTCTCGTTGCCAACATCTCGACGTGTGATTGGATTGGTCGAGTGTGTAGTGTAGGCGTGATCGAGTCGGGGGCACGGGAGGGTGTGGCCAGTTGGGAGGGAGCTACCTGGGATTAGCTGGAGATCCTCTGCAAGTCTGCAGCGCAGCAAAGCAGCTGGCTTTTTGCGCCTTTGTACCCTGGACGACTTGCTCACCAGGGGGGGTACAAAGGCAGAGTGCGGGAGGGACGAATACGCAGTCTGCAGCAGCCAGACAAAACTGCCCAGGGTAACAATAGTCCGAAATATGTATCGTTCGTATGCAGCCGCTGCCAATGTCAGAGGCCGTAAAGGAGCAGAAAAACCTCCGTAGTCCCCCTCTCCACCCATGGCCGCGAGGATTGGCAGTCTGGGCAGAAGAAATTATCACGGTAGAAGAAACATCGCTTGTTCCTCGACTTGACAGTCAGCCACCTCGATGACGGCGTTGGAGAGGCCAATTTACTAGTAAAGTAGTATGGAAGACGGCGGGAGGACATGCGAATCGGGGGTAGATCTCGCCCCGTTTGACGTCGGACTTGCCATCACCCTGTTTCCCTTCGTCTTCCTCCTTTCGAGCTGGGGCCCGTTGGGTTGGCCCTGTTGGCGTCGACCAGCGGCCTTGGGCACTCTGCGTCATTACCTAAGACAACTCCCGCGAGTGTAAGGTTAGGTTGCTGTCAGTCCGAGGTACCCTTCCCTGCTTATTTCTCTCGGAAGTTACTTCACCTTTCTCCTTGCTGGCGGAGGGGCGCGTCCTGACACCAGCTCCCGGCGACAATCCGATGGGAGCACAGTACACGAACCAACCAACGTGGCAAGCGCCTTCGCTGTCCCCTCTTTGTAGTCACTTTTTGCTGACCTTCCAGATGGTTTTTCATCGACGAGTAGATGCAGAGACAGATGTCCATGTAAGAATTAAGCAAGGCCTTGCTGATTGCCTCGGCCTCGCTGTGTGATGCATTGATATCGAGCACCTCATTGAGGGAGAGAGAGTTTTTTGCAGGATGTTGCGCCATGGCATGGGCCCGAGTTCAGATGATTGCCAGCACTTCTTCGACCCCCTCAGACGTTCCTGATTGCCCAAGGCCATTGTATGTGTTGCTTTCGGCGTTGTTACACTGGGTGACTGGCAATCCTGAGCAAGTGGAAACGGCTAACAGGCAAAACAGGCCTGTGCCGGGTCTGGCTGGCGCGATAGTCGGGGAAGAAGGCTACCTACACCGCGGCATGACTTACCGCCAGCTGCGGGTAGAGAGCCCGGTGGCCAACTTGTATCTCGTCGATGCTACTCTACCGTTGGGTGACTTACAACCCTGGGACCGGTAAGGCGAAGGCGAAGAAGAGGCGAGGCGTTGGGTGTTTACACTACACCCCGAGATAAGGTGCCCAGCGAGGCAAGGCAAGGCGAGGCAGGTTTGGCATGACAGACAACAAGGCGTGCCAAAACGTCGCCCGTCGATCGAAACGGGGTCTTTTGGGGGAGCGTACCGTGCCTTACCATGCCCCCAGCTTCCATCGGAACTTTCTGTCTCTTCCTCAGAGTCGTGGTGAAAGAGAGATAAGGTCTCGGTCGCCGGGCCTTGAATAACGTTTATTGGGGCCCCGGTCGTGGGATAGATCACTATGTAAAGTGTATGCTTCCTGACGGGGGCACACGCGACGGATACATCCCCACATACCTTACAGTGGTGTAAGTTGGCAACCAGGTGAGGACCGCCCTCCACCAGACAGGCTCGTCGAAGCTGGCACCGTTGTTGTGTTGGCATCAATTTACCTGTGATTTTCTTGCTGCAATGCTTCGGTAAGGAAGCAAGGCGTGAAGTGTGGACAATGTCAAGCAAAAGCCTGTCTTCCGAGCCCCAACTCTATGCACCGGACCATGTCTCCAACTCGGTCTGGGAACTCGCAAGGTGCCTGTGCGTGCCCTGTTCTTTTTCCCTTCGTCCCCGTTACCTTCGTCCCGTCTCATTGCGATTGTCCATATTGAGATGGATAACTGTGGATGAGCCTAATACCACAACGCCTGTTCTCTCCCAGCTGCAGCGAACGCCGGCCACCACTTTTTCCCTGCTACTTGCCTCTTTCTCTCTTCCCGCTCACTGGATTCTGAACACGACAGACAACAGTGTCGACGAGGCGAGGTACACCGCCAGGCCAAGTATCCCGTGGTCGTCGCAGTCACTTGGCACAAGCTCAGGTACCTGACTCCCCTCTCACCTTGGAGGACGCAGTCCGTCACGGCTTGATCAGTCTTGGTCTAGCGTCCATGTGAGCAATGGAGCTAGCAGGGGTCATCCCGGTAGCATTGTGCGCAGTGTGCAGGGAAAGACAGCAGCAGCAGAAGAGCAGCACCTTGGGCCACGAGCCGTGAGCCATGAGCCTCGAGTATTTTTATTTTCTTTTGCTTTCCTGTCTCCCCTCTCTCTTCCAAGAGAGAGTGAAAGTGAAATGCCCCTCCCCTCCAAAGATTGTCCCTCCCGTCCAGGTCCTCATGTCTGCTGCGTCTGCGCGTGCTCTTCCTGGCCCCAAGCAGACGTTACGCGCCGCGGCCCCGTTTTTTGCACTCGGCTTCTTCCTTGTTGCAGACGCCATGTGAGGATCTCTCTTCACCCGTTTGGCAAGATTCAAATCTCCAATGCAAGGGCCCTGATGATCCACGTCTGCCCGCCATGGTTTTGCAGCCAATTTGCTTTCCTGCTGGGTACGGCGGGGAAGAAAGAAAGAATACAAGGCACGCCGCAGGCGAAACGTGAATGTGTGAGCGGGAAGGACTCGGACTTGAGGACCGTGTTGCTGGGTCGCGCAAAGATGTGGCGATTGGTGAGGGTTAAAAAGGAAGCGACTAATGAAAAGTCGTGGAGCCGCGACGGGGGAAAGGAAACGAAGGGCAGAAGAAAGGAAGAGGAACGAACGCTTGCCCGTCCCGTCCCGTCTACTCTCTCTCTCTCTCTCTCTCTCCTGCGAGGCAGAAGTGGAATAAGAAAAGAAGAGACATCCAAGACCGAGAACAATGCCAAGACCCCTCCAAAAGCAGACGGGCAGGCAGAGAACGAGAGAGAGCTAGTCGATGAGACTGGACGGACTATGGGCCAATGTCTTGCCATGGCTGGACGGGAGAGACAGAACGGCCAATGAGTGGACGGACGGCGGACGGATTGGTGGTGGAAAGGCCAAAGAATGTACCTTGCTGCCAACCATTGAAATCCGAAGAAGCTGACGTGCGCTGGCGATGGAATGGAATGTGTAAAGCCCAACCGCACGGTAACTGGTAAGCTGAGCTCTGCCTGGCCTGGCTGGGCCGTTGGCCCGTTGGTTGTCGGACGGAGGATAGGCACAGAGGGTATCGAATGTCAGTCAGAAAGAGGGCATTTGTGGCATTCATTCCATTCCCCAGCGGACGGATTGCCCGGGACCTTGTTCCTCGTCCACTCCCGTCGGTCCCTGGTTTTTGGTAAGGTTGTGTGAAGGAGCCGTGGCGTGTCTGCACCGCACAGCAGCACACTACCGGTCGTTGCCGACTCTGCCCTGCTCACCGGGTGATGTAAACCGCTGTCAAGTGAGACTCGTGACCGGGGGTTTCTGGAGATGGCCATGGGGCTGCTCCTCCGCGATCTCTTGGTGAAGGTCATATTGATCGGCGCATCGCAATGCGCACGCTGGAGACGACGTCCATACCAGCCGCCTCCATCCTTCTCGTGTTGAGTCGAGCACAAGCACCAGCACCAGCAGCAACGACAAGATGTAGAGTAAACATTTCGGAATGGCTTCAGAGGAGGTATGTAGGTACCTGGCTGGTCTCGGACAGCGAGCCCGGCCGTGGGCATGGGCTCTGACCCTGATCCCGGCGTTGAGTCTTTTGGTTTGTCTCTCCCGTGGGTTGGTTGACAAGGTCTGGAGCAACGGTGCTCGCACCACCCACCGCCATCCCACGTCTTTTCCTCTCTCTTCCTTTCGCGGTACGACTGATATTCGGTGGGCGTTGTACGAGCGAGTGGTGAGCAGTGGGAGGTGTCAGTCGCTGACCTGGAGTGCCTGACCTCGAGGCGCACATGGCTTGGGTGCATTTTTGTATCGTGTTAGCAAGGCAGAGCAACAGCGTGGGCGGGCGTTGACCGCTTCGCTCACCGCTGCGACGATAGGCTGGTACAAGGCAACTGCCGCCAGAGTGCTGCGTCCAGGGACAGGCTTGTGAGGAGCAGGGTCTCGAGCAAGGTACCATGACCGTGGCTAGTGGTGAGGTGAAGCAGACAGGGTTGAGAGGCATGGGTTGTTGGTGTTTTGCACCGCTCTGGTGCGCTCGATGAGGGAAAAGAGCATTGTACTGGTGTTTCTGCTGCCCAGTCTCTGTTGCTCTCTGCTTCTGCTTCTGCTTCTGCTTTTCTCGCTGTTCTTGTCCTCCTTTTGAATGACACTGTCGCGAAGTAAAGGGAATGGGAGAGAGACAGACAGACAGAAATCCAAAGTCAACCACCGCTCGCACTTGGGGATGAATTGTATCCACACCCCTGTCGTTACTACCACATCATCCCTACCCCCATCCCCTCCTCGTCCCTCGTTCCTCTCCTCCCCCAAAGGCAAGGGGAGAAGGAAAAAAAAAAAAAAAGGACCAACTGCCGCCCAAAAAAGGGACCCCATTTTCGCCAGGTGCCTGTGTGGAAGGCAGCCAGCCCACTTCAGCCCGCCCGCTGTCCGCCGGTGAGTGGCCCCTTGGTCCTTGGACGTCCCTTCGTTTCCTGTCCGCCAACCTTGTCCCGTCTGTTTCTCGTCGCCATTGGTATGCACTCTCTTTTGTTGGCAGCTTTTGTTGGTGTTCGTGTCGAATCCCAAAAAATCTAATCGCAGGCGTCTAGTCGTATCCTGATCCAGGCGTTGTCTGTGTTGAGTAAACCGTCAAGATCAGCAACAGGATGAGGGCACTCATGCGTGCCTTTGTGGTTGAGTTGAATGCCGCCGCCGGGTGATGCGCCAGTTGCCGGCGCATAAGACCACGGGCGGCTCATACCCTCGCTCGATGCGTGGCTCATACTCGACCCATGATAATCCCTCCGGGCTGGTGTACTTACTCTGTGAGCGTGTGTGTGTCTGCTTGTTGTAGGCATGTATGTTGGACGTTTCGTTTTGAGGCTCATCTGAAGATTTCACCTTGACGAGGAGTATTATTTTTATAACGGCATATTCTGTATTTTGTATTCTGTTTTTCTTCCTCTCTTGACAACAACAGCATCAACGACGTCTCGTCGACCATGCTCATGCATCTGTATTCCATCTACCTTTACTGCATAGCAAGTTGTCGTCGTCCAGGGCCTGCCTCACCGGTACCTGGCTCCTCCTGGCGGTCCTGGTGCGTGTGTCTCTCTGCCCTGCGCTGCCCTGTTCCTCGCTGCCTCTGGCTCCCACCTCCCACTTGTTGTTCCTATCTCCACACCCCCCCTTTGCGGCATTCCCAGGTCGTCCCATCCAATCCCGTCTCCCCGTCCGCCCAGCCCACACACTTCAGAGTGTCTGCACTTCACCAGTCACCCTTCTTCTCACACGCCCTCCCCTCCGCTCCCCTCTCTCTCCACTCGTGCATCTCGCCGCCCTGCAGGCCCCATCCTCTCTTCTCTCCCAGTCCAGTGCTTCTCGTCGCTGGTTTCTAGTCTCTACTGCTTCTGCTGCTTCTGTTCTGCTGCTACTGCTGGCCCCCCCGTCACTCTCTCACTTCACACGTCCACGTCCTCTTCTTGGTTCCATCCCATCCTATCCCTAATCTCATCCACACACACACACACACACACACGCGCACACACACATCTTTCTCTCTCTCTTCATCACCTACGCCCTCTCTCTTCTTACCCTCCGCCGTTCTCGCCCTCTCTCCCCTCCCTTTCCCTATGGCCAACTCCGCTTCTGCTTCCTCTTAAGCTCACCGGCGCGTGTTTCTGTAGTCTCCGTACACCGGCCTCATCTTCTGTTCTGCCCTTTGCCGTGATCCACTGCCAACCCAACTCTCCCATTAACATCGTCACGAATATCTACCTACAGCACTCTGTAAATAATACGACAACAGCATCTGCTCTTTTTCGTTTCAGCCACCCCAGTCGACGACTTGCAAAAATAGGCTCCACGCTTAAAAAGCGCCAATCCTGAGTCCACCAGAACCTAAATCAACTGGCACTGATCCAGCAAAGCCCATCTCCAAGGGCTCCACCGCGCCCAACGATCCCGTCCTCTGCCGTACCCGTCCACCTCATTTTCTATCGCCAGGTACCTACCTTACCTGGATACTCTGTGCAAGAGGTACCATACCTGAGGTACAGCAAGTACCCTGTTCCCAGAGCTGCCCTGCGCTGCGTGTACCACAGTACATTGGACAGGTACCCTGCCCACCTACGCACTCTACTGGCTGTGCTCACCTCACCTCAACTTGGCTGCCGCTGCACCTCCTCCCACTGCACAGCGCCAGTGCCACTCGCTCATTCACTCACTCCCCCCATCCCATACTGCCTGCGTAGGTACCTCTCCCAGACCAGACAGACCAGACCAGGTGCATACCCATACCATACCCATACCCAGCACTCACACCCACTTGCTTTCATCTCCCAGTCCGCCTCTTTCCTCCTCCTTCACCACCACAACCACTCCTCCTCCTCTCCTCCTCCTCCACGCTGTCGCCGTCGAGTCGAGGTCGTCGTAGGTCTGTCTGTTCGACTCTCGCCTTGTCGAATGCCCACGATTCCCTCCCGTCGACATTGCAACATTTCTGTACAGCTTCCGCCGGCGCGCTTCGCCTTATCCCGCTTTCGAAGCACCCCCGGTTCGCTTTGTCTCGACCTGCGGCTGCCGACACCCACCCTCCACTCTCTGGAATTTCGGCCGCTCCTGGACTGACACACCCAAAAACCACAACAATCCACCGCCGACACTCACACCTCGTCGTGATCTTGTCGCCTTCATTCTGCTTTCCCTGCTCTTCGCGTCGGGAGAACATACTGGCCCTCGCAGCCCGGTCCTTACACAGCAACAGACCCGGCTCCCAAAGTCCGAACTACACGCTCTCGGATCGCCCTCCACGTAATCCCAGCAACCAAAAAAACACGAGACGGCATTCACCAGACCACGCCTCACCCGCCCGCCTTCTACCTCGTCTTCCACGACGACGACGACGACGACGACACCGACTAAACACCACCACCTCCGAAATACTCACATCGGTTGAGATCAGAGTCTTTTGCAGCACCCCAAATCCGCTGCAGCAACAACACGCAGGACCCACCCGTTGCTTTACAGTCACACGCAACAATCGGCTAGCTCTTTATGGTTGTCGCAGCACGTCGCTAGGCACCCTGCAGGCAGTCGACGGCTCTCCGCCTCATTGTTCAAAAATAGCCAGCACCTCTTCTGCTCTGCCTGGTTTTATTCGAGCAACCTCACTCATTGATACCCTCAATTTTCCAAACCCGACAGCGGTCTCCGTCACGACAACCGCTCGACGGTCCACGGTCCACACCCTCAGAAAACCGCGACGACATAGAACGACTCGTCGCAGGGACTTGTTCAAACCCTGTGGAAAGCGGCCATGGCCGCAAACATGCAGCACATGGCGGGAGCGGCGGGGATGATGCAGCAACAGCGTCCCCGGCCCTCCCCAATTCAGTTGAACCAATTTCTCTATCAGACGATGCTGGCCCAGCAGCAGATTCACTCGGGCTGGCAGGCTGGCGTCGCGATCCAAGAGCGCATGATCAAGTGCCACAACCTGTACGTTGCGTTGCCTCGCCTTGCGCACTTCCCGTCCCGCTTTTCCGCGCCTCGCTTGGCCCGTTCCCCCTTCTGTCGATCGCCCTGGCTGACGTTCTGCTACCTAGAATCACCAACATCGGACTCGCAGTCGCCAACATAGACTTTATGAAGGCCGCAGAGGTTGGCGTCAACTTCGAGCGAGAAGCCTTCAACAAGTCGGCCGACAAGGTAAGCAGTCGACCAAGCCACATGAAAAATCGCCCGCCTCCCGCATCAAATTGTGTGTGCACGGCTAACCCACCGTCTAGGCCTCGTACGAAGCGCAAATGAGCAACAAGACGAACGAATTTTTCCGTCGACGACAGGTCGCCGAGCAGAGCATGAGCAACAACATGCAGCAGGCCCAGGCGGCGGCCCAGGCCCAGCAGCAGCTGATGATGAATCAGAACAACGCTATGCAGAACCAGATGGGTCGCGGTATGGGGCAGAACCCGCAGCAAGGTTTTCAGCACCTTCAGCACCAAATGCAAGCCTCCCAGTTACAACAACAGCAGCAAGCGCAGATGGGCATCAACATGGGCAACCAGGGTGGTCAGCCCATCGGCCCCAACCAGCAAATGTTCCAAATGCCAGGTGGCGCACAACAACGGCCCCAGAACGGTATGCCCAGCGACCAATCCAACCTCAGCCCAGCCGACCAGCAAAAGGTTGTCGAGCTTGCACAAAAGCTCATGGCTTCCTGTCCCGAATCCCAGAAAAACCATTATCGGCAGATCGTTCAGCAGCGTTTCGCCCAACGTTGCCAGGAGTACTCCGCATCGGGCAAAGATCCCGTTCTCATTTGGTTCCAGCATCAGGCATTCCAAGGCCTGACCAAGAACATTGCGATGCAGAGGCAGCGTGCACAGCAGGGCATGCCCCCGAATATGAACCCAGCCCAGGCCGCGTTGATGCAGGCTGGCCGAGGGCAGATGAACCCCGCCATGATGAACGCTGCCGGCATGCAGGGTTACAACGGCGAGTCTGGTCAGTTCAACACCATGGAGAGCATTATGAACCAGCAAAAGGCCGGCATCCTGGCTCAAGCAGAAGGCCAGATGGTTGTTCCCGCCAGCAACGGCCCGGCTCGCAACGCGACGCCTCAACCTACCGCCGGGCCCCAAGGCATGCCGAACCAGGCTGGTCCCAACCAGACGCCCCGGCCACCTCAGGCTCAGCAGCAACTGAGCATGCAACAGGCACAGCAGTTGAAGATGGAACAGCAGCAATCTCAACACGCCGCTCAAATGCGGGCGCAGCAGCAGGCCAGACAACTACAAGGACAGCCGAACGGTCTCGGCGGAGCACCTCCATCGCAGAGCCCCGGCATGAACACGCTGAACACCCCCATGCGTCGACCTCCCAGCGCCATGAACCCCATGGACGGCCAAGGTGGAAACGGTCCTTTCGCCAACACTCTGGGTGACCCACGGTTCAACCAGGGTAACCAACGTCCCATGGGCGTTGGTGCTATGGCTAACAACCCAATCTACAACAGCATGATGTCAAACATGAATGCGGAGCAAAGATCAGCCATTCAGCAACTTCCACAAGACAAGCTTCACGAGGTCATGGGCAAGTGGCAGGAACAACAACAGCGAAACCGCCAGATGAACGCCATGAACCCTGCCATGCAGAGGGCCGGCCAACCCGGCGGCTTCAACATGCCGAATGGACAGTATGGCATGATGCAACAACAGCCGGCACAGGGCGCACCCAACCCTCAGCTCATCGCTCAGCAGCAGCAAATGTTGGCCCGGCTCAGGAACCAGGGAACGCCTCTGGCACCAGCCCACCAGGTGATGATGGACGGTTTGGATCTCCCTCCTCCAGTGCTCGCTCAGATCGGTACCCAGCTCCGCGCCCCTCCCGAGGTTCGCAAATGGAAGGATCTCAGGGCCTGGCTCACACAAAACCCCATTGCGCCTCAAGTCCAGACACAACTTGAGAGGGTCCAAAGACAGCAGTTCGCCCAGTTCATGCAGAGACAGATGGAAAGGAGGAACCAAGCCGCGCAAGCCCAAGCACAAGCGCAGCAGCAGCAGCAGCAACCGCAGCAGCCACAACAGCAACCCCAACACCAGCTGCAACAGAACCCTCAGCAGCCCCAACCGCAACCGCAGCCTCAACAGCAGCAGCTCCCGCAACAGCAGATGAACGGCATGCAGCCTGGTAACCCTGGCCTCGGTCAGCAAGCTCCTAATCAGATGCCTACCATACCCGCCAGTATGCTCGCCCAAATGCCCCAGGTCCAGGTCACACCCCACGACATCATGAATGCCCGCAAGGCAAACCCCAAGGTGGCGAGCCTGACGGATGACCAACTCCGGGCGTTCATCGTCCAGATCAAGCAACGTCAGATGGCTGCCGCCATGCAAAAGGAAATGGCCATGAGGATGCAGCAGGGTGGCCAAGGGCAGGCGGGCGCGCCAGTTTCCGCTCCTCAGCCTCCGCAACCCGCAATGGCACAAGCCGGCGTTCCTCAGCCGAACCCCACGCCCACACCTACCCAGCCGACGCAGCATGCTCCGCCGAAGCAGCCGAGCGCGACGCCGGACCCGAAGACGGTTGCCAACGCCGCTCGGCCACCAAACAACAACCGCCCAGCGCCGACAAACCAGCAGCAGCCCCCGAACCCCTCGCCGGCAACGGCGCAGAAGAACCTGAAGCGCCCCAGCACTGATGACGCCCCCGATGTTCCCCAGACCGCCACTCAGCCCCAGCGACCAGCAATGCCCCGACAAATACCGAACCTCACTCCTGAGCAAATTGCAAACTTGAGTCCCGAGCAGAGGGCCAAGTATGAGCAGATGAAGGCTCGTCAGCAGGCCATGGCAGCCGCTGGAGCCGCGGGCATGGAAAACGACTTTGAGAAGCTGCGACGGATTGGCCAGGAGGAACAGAAGGCCATGATGACGGAGAACATGCCCGACATCCCGATGAACCCGAATGAACGAGCGGAAACGGCACAGCTGCTGATTAGACTTGTGCACGACATGGGCAAGATCGGCAAGGCCTTGGGCAGGTGGTACGCGGCCACTCGAGACGACGCCCGCGCGAGGGCCTACTTTAGAGCTGTAAGCACACTCCTCTCTTGAGGCGAATCAATCACTGACACGCAGCAGCGCATCCGCATGATTAAGCAGTTCGAGGACGGAGAAACCATGTTGAACCCCAAGGCGGTGTTCAGCATCCGGCCCGCCGAGATCAACGAGGTCAGGCGCCTACTTGAGACCATGGCACGAGACTGCGCCAACTTCCAGAAGAAGGGTGCCGCGCCGCCTCAACAGCAAGGCGGACAGGCTGCACCGAACCAGGCAAACGCTACACCCACACAGGGTGGACAGCCTGCTCCGTTGAGTGCCGCGAACCTGGAGAAGCAGACGCAGGCGCTGAACAAGATGCACAGTCGATCCAACAGCAAAAGCGGCGGGCCACCGGCGGCACCGACCACGAGCCAACCCCCGTTCTCGTTCGGCGCGACCTCTCCCCACGGGCAACCTACCTACGCACAGCCAAAGCCCAAGGTCAGCAGGGACAACCTCACACTGCCGCCGAGGAAGAAGACCAAGACCGACACGCCACCGCAGCCGAGCCAAGCAACGCCGTCGCCGCAGATCAGCAAGTCCGGCTCCCCGGAGCTCAAGCGACAGCCGGCGCCGGAGCCCAAGGCGCCGCCCAAGCCCATGTTCTTGTGCCCCGAGGCGGATTGCGAGATGGCCACGACCGGTCTCCCGTCGGAGCAGGCACGACAGGCCCACATCCAGGAGGAGCACGTCAAGCCCCTGGAGGACCCGATGAAGTTTATGCAAGAGAATCTGGCACTCTCGCTGGGCCTCGATGTCAACGGCCAGGTCAAGATGGAGCCTCAGGCGCAGCTCATGGGACAGAACCCGTCCAAGCAGGGTCAGACTCCGGGAAGCAACCCTGCAGCCACGCCCATGTCCCGCGATGCTTCCATGCAACGCACCGGCAGCAAGGTGGGCGGCAAGCAGGACACGAGGCCTGTAATCAAGATGGACGGCACGCCGAAGCTGGAGAACAAGCAGCCCGAGCTGGGTGGCGCCCCGCCCGCGCCGATGGATGCTTGGGCCAACACCATCGACCCTGCCAGCCTGTTCACCAACCTCGGCAATTTCGAGATGGGTGCCGGCGGCGTCATCAGCGATATGGGTGTGTACCGGTCGCTTACGCCGAACGACACGCCCGAGTCGAGCAAGGACAGCGGATCGTCGGAGCCCAACAGCGACATTTCGGAGAACGCCAACTTGGATATCGACCTCAACTGGCAGCCTGTCGACGTCGACCTGCTCCTGGACATGAACAACATCAACATGGACGGCGGTCTCGACAGCTTTCCCAACGGTGGCGGCGAATTCGATGCTTTGATGCTCGAGGAGGCGATGCCAGTGGAGCAGTTCCCCAACTGGGACGAGGTCAACCCCGATTTTAACAAGCCGTTCCAATTCGACAACAGCTTGTATTCCTTGGACGTTTCCGGATCGTCATGAGGAGAGAGGAGGGAAAGAAGGAAAACAAAAAAGGCGGAGGACAAGGACAGGGAGACGTGAGATGTTTTGAATACCCCGGAGGAGATTCCAACGAATGATGACCAGCCGGTTCTTCGGACGGGTGGGAAGGGTTAGCATCAGGAAAAGCAAGGCTTCGGCGTTCCTTTGGTGGGCAGTGGCCGCTGCCTCTGGGTCGGTCTCTTTGCGAGCGATGATTTTATATGGATACACAACCCTCGGACGAGGGGTTGGAGTGCTTTGCATTGTGTTTTTTGACCATGCTCGTTCCTTTCAGTATTATTGGAAGCCGTTTGGCTCGAGGTTTGAGAGACGATTACGCGTTTGTACCTATGGATCTGCGAAGGGCGGAAGTCTTAGTTGTTTTCTTTGGCGCCGACAAAAGGCGCGACTCTTGCAAGGGCGAGAGGAATGATACCCGAGATTCAAAAAACGGAAACGTCCCTAGCATTTTTGCGATGTGCTGCAGTGGTTGGAGGTTTAATGAGCAGTGACGACATGGTACACGGTCTCTGGTGGTGGTTCAGTGTGAATAAGACGCGTGTTGGTGGGCAATTTACGGCGTTGGGCGATCCATGAAGGGATGGGGGGACTTGTCACGTCGATCCCAGCAGCGTGGACCCTGACCCCGTACCTGCATTTCACTTTCTTCAGCGCTAGGCCGCATCCGCTCACAGGTGGCTAGTGAACCCCTGCAACGACAGACGCGCCTCTGGGGACATGCAGGGTTATGTAAGCCGCGTTCTGGACCGTGGGCGCTCTGTGATGCGCATCACGCCCTGGAGCAGGCGCTGTAGCGTGCTGAGGCAGGGGCCGTACAGCGGCACCACAGCGGCCTGGCGGCAGGGGTACGCGCCCGCCGCCAGCCACCGAGACAGGGGGAACGGAGGGGGCACCACGCTGCACCAACCGTCCCCGGCCCGCGATGGATGTTGGTGGGGGACAAGACGAACCGCGAATGCTGCCACCTCAGTGTGAGGCGCTGTATTTCGGCAGCTGGCGTGCTTTTACAGCGGTGTTCGTCCGCTAAAGACAGGTCGCGACTCAGCAGACCAGGCCGCCGTTTGAGCGACCCGACCTCACACGAGCAGAGCAGGCGACGCTGCATATTTCCCGGGTACGCGTTCGCCTGCATTCGCTTGTCCGAATCCTGTCAACAACACGCTCCCTCCCTCTTTAATATCTCTTGGGGCATTTTCCCATTTTCCCTTGCCCTGTGTCTCGAGAATCCTCCTCGAGCAGTTGTCCTCCTTTTTCTGTCTCCCTAGACTCTCAAGACCTCAAGACACGGGCCGGAGCATCTCAACAACGTTGACCGACGCACTTTTGTTCTATTTGTTTGTTTGGACAGCTCTGTGGATTCCAAAACGGCCGTCCAGTTGCTACAGCTGCACGCGGGCACAAGTCGTCGATCATTCGTTCGGTCCGCTACGGGCCAGCCCAGCCACGAAACCGTACCTTCTGCCCCGAAAGTCGCTCAGGTTGCACTCCGGAATCCTGAATTGACCTTGTTCTTGCAGCTGCAGCACTCTGCCCTCAACCTCACTTCTACCAACCCTCCTCCTCCCCCCTTACCCTCCCTCACCTCAATCTCCATCGGGAGGCTTCTTTCCCTCTCGTCCCCTCCACCACAGCAGCGGTTCCCGTAAACCACAGACACCATGAACCCCTCATCACCAGCCAAGAGACGCGCCCTCGCGCCCCTGGACGCGAACGTCAACGCGATGTCGCCCAAACGCCAGCTGCACAACAAGACCACGATGCCCGGCTCGCCTCTCAAGAGCCCAATCAAGTCTCCCCTGGGCCTGAAGAGGTCCCTCGACACCGTCATCTTCGACGAGAACAGCGTCGTCCCCAAGAAGAAGCAGTGCCAGGAGCCCGTAAAGCTCGCCGCACCCTCGCCCGCACCCGCACCCGCACTGTCACTCAAGGCGGAGCGTGTGTCTGCTGCTGCAGCTTCTCCCGCACCCGCAGCACCCACGTCCACGTCCACGCCGCCTCCTGCACCCGCACAGACCGAGGAGGACATGCCCGACGCGAAGGAGGTGAGGGACCTGCATACATCACCCGAGGGGAGCGAAGCTAATGCGTATGAGGGACCGCAGCAAACGACGCAAGAAGAACCCCTCCGTCTCAAGCCCGAGAAGAAGGACGCCATCACCACCGCCGCGGACGACGAGCAGACGCAACGACAGCAGACGCCTCGCAGGTCCGCGTCCCCCGCCACGTCGTCCGTGTTCGATAGCTCCGCCATGGACACGTCCCAGAACACCACCATCCTCACCGAGCCGGACCAGGAGCAAGCGGCCAGGACGACGACGACGCTGCCGCCGCCGAGGCCGAGGAGGTTGTTGACGCGCGAGGAGGCGCGACAGGTACGGCGAGACTGTATGGGGGACAAGGAACGAAATGCTGACTGGCGTCTGCTACAGAAAGCTCGCATCTTGAGGCTGAAGCTCGGCCTCGCCAACTACAAGCTCCAGACGGGGCAGGAAGACGTGCCCCTCGACAGGCTACAGGTCAAGCCGCTGCCCGGGCAGGAGAAGAGGGCGTTGCCGAGGGTCACCGTCCAGCCGCCCTCGAGCCGTGACGGACCCCCTGAGAGCGAGGCCACCATCGAGGCGGATGACC
This sequence comes from Colletotrichum gloeosporioides, assembly GCF_011800055.1. Classification (NCBI taxonomy): domain Eukaryota; kingdom Fungi; phylum Ascomycota; class Sordariomycetes; order Glomerellales; family Glomerellaceae; genus Colletotrichum; species Colletotrichum gloeosporioides. The sequence goes on along the minus strand of NW_025544672.1, from coordinate 97,690 downwards.
GCAGGGAGGAGGAGACACAAGAGGAGGAGGTCGTGGTGACCAAGCCTGAGAAGGCTACGCTGCCGGCCGTGCCCGAGGAGGCGTCGACGGCCGAGGATTCAGCGAGCCCTGTCTGCGGAGGGGCTGTGAGCAGTCTGCTTAGTCTGGCGAGGGCCTCGTCGTCCGTCTCTGCCTCGTCATGACGTGTCTATTACGGGTTTTCTTTTTGGTTGCATTTGGGAGATTTACGACTGGGGTTTGATATCCAGCATCACGTCACAGCAAACGAGTTGGACAATGTCGCGAGATACGTTTTTGGGGTGGCTGATCTACACACGCTGTCGGATCTCGTCTCGAATCTTATGTCCGGGGAGGATGGGGTGGAGGTCACTTGTCTGATTAATTAGTCTCGGCGTCTTGTGGCAAAGACGTGCGGAGAGTAGAAATACCCTTGTCACGCTACAGCATGAAGGGCCGGCGTTACACGGAGCATGGGAGCATTAGGTAACCTCTCATTCTTTCTCCGGAGGGAAAAAAGAGGACGGGCGTACGGCGGTAATTGACGCTGGTCTTTCTGGCCATACAAAAGAGGAACTTGCTCGTCTGATGTTCTTGCGGTGTTGCATTGCAGCTCCGGGGTGTGAGGAGAAGCCAGGCTAAGCTTTTTCGTGATCTGGATGTAAGGGGCGAACTATGCTTTGTTGGAGATGGTGTGCTGGGTGACGGCCGCTGCGCTACGGGATGGGACGGCGGGTGCGGGTTGGGCATTGGGAAGAAGATGAAGGTTCGGGTCTAGACCGAACGGGCGGGGAATGGAGGGAGGGGTTGGTTTGTGTTGTCGTGTGCGTGTTACGGTCACGGCGCCGTGGGGGATGGGGTACGGCGCGGCGATCGGCGGTGGGGCGGGGACCGGGATCACGGCGCGGGAGTGGGAGTTGGGGATCCTTGGGGACGTGGACGACGTCAACGACATGGAACAGCGTGAGGCTCTTAGTTGTGGTGGTTTGGATGAAGCTGCATCAAGAATCGTGTCTTGACGCTGCTGGCCATTAGCGTGCTCGCGAGTGTCTGCTTGATCGATGAGAGACCGTGGGTGGCATGTCTTGGTCCTGTCTTTTGTCAGTGGGCGCGTGGAGGGGCTGGGTGTGTACGAGCAGTCGTCTCAAGAGCGAGACCAGCGGCATCAATTTGTACTCAGAGAGCGCTTCGTCCCGTCGGCAATTGAGCGTGGACAACAGTCTCGCATTGAAGCGTAATTGAGGAGTGGTGGCGGTCAGGTTCAAGAATCCGATCCTCGGCTTTGGACCTTAGAGCACGCTTCGCGAGTACCCTCTGCAGGTCTGGCACTGTCTTTGTTATACAGAGTGTCACTGTGACTTGAGCGGAAAGGAAACGTCGTTCAGTGATTGTAAGCTTAATCAGATCTATTAGATTTCGCAGAGCGTACGATGTTATACAATAAAGTAGTGGATCTAAGAGACTAGCTCAGATGAAGAGAATTTTGCAGCAAAGGCGGGCTCACATATGAGAGTAGATGACCTAAGTAGACTGTTTAGATCCACTTAAGTTCCTAAGTCGCTACTTACTATGAAATTTCTAGCTCTGAGTAGGCACCTCAGTAGACGGGCTCTATAGTGTGATCTGCTACTCACCAGGAAGTTCACGGTCCTTAAAGACGCAGCTCAGAGTAAGTAAAGCGTGGCTTGAGTCGCGATTCACGGCTGATTCCTCGTCGTCTGCCACCCATTTTTTCCCAACACCTCCGTACTGTGCCCGCCCGTCGTGCCCGCCCCATCTTGCATCTTCTCTACCTAGCTAAAGCATAACAGCAATACTTAGAAGTTTCTACTCATAGTAGATGGAGCCCACGCTCTACACACTGGAACTTCTCTTCGTAATTTTGTTCGGCAGCGTGCGACAGAGCGGCAGCTCGCCAAGTATCTATGGTCGGTAAACAGGCCACAGATGGCAATCAAGTCACGGATGGCAGTCAAGTCACGGATGGCAGTCAAGTCACGGATGGCAGTCAAGTTTTACTTTCATTAGCTACCTGCCCATCTATCCTCCACTGGCATTGTGTGCCGTCCTTCATTGAATACGCCATCAAGCGTGCTTTCGCGATCCCGTCGTGGGGATATCTCCTTAGTATGCCACTAGCATTGTGTGCCATCCTGCCTTGAGTACGCCATATCAAGCGTGCTTTCACGGTCCCGTTGTGGGGATATCTCTCTAGTATGACAGCCTTCCTGGCGCCAGGTGCCAATGCTGGTTGATACCGAGGGCCGCACACTCTTCGGCAGTAATAGAGGCTGGAAGTGGCTCTGAGGCCCCGTTGCCGCTATCGTCCGGGTCTGACGTATTCGGGTCGTTGATAGAAGTGTCAACCAGCATCATGGAATCGGCCTCGCGATCAGGAGAATGATTGTCCCGCAATCGTCTCAACTCCTCTGATCTTCGCATTTGCTGAGAAATTTTCTCGTTACTCTGGCGGAGTGACTCTTCGAGTTCGGTTATCGAGCTGGCCTGCTCATTCAGCTGCTGTTGTAAAAGCTTTGTCTCATTCAGCTGCTGTTGTAAAAGCTCATCCTTTTCCTTCAACTGCTGTTTGAGAAGCTTCGTCTCATTCAGCTGCTGTTGAAGTGCCTCGTCTTTTTGACGCAGAATGTTTTCTGCGTCCTCTGAGTTGACGCTGGCCCCTGCCGTGTCGGTCTGCTCTTGGTCGGTCTGCTGCTGGTCGCCCAAACGCTTGTTGCGATTCTTGGTCTTTGCCTTGTGGCGGCGGACGGCGATGAGGGCTCGCTCAATGTACATGGTGAGCGCTGATGGGCCCAGAGGCGGGTTGTCTGTAGAAGAGTTGTACATGTGCTCCTTTATGAGCTCTGTTGGCAGGAAGGAGGGTATCCCCATGTACGCCGTTGCATCCAATGCCTTTTGGACGGACTCGAGATCATATCGAGAAATGGTGTAAACGCTGACGGGGCCATTCTTATCGGTAGTGTCCACGCGGGCCTCGACTTCGACAATTTCCTCCAGGGCCGTCAGGAAGAGCGAAAAGATCGATGGCGTGCGCTGCTGCTTGAGACGCTTTCGCACCTGTTTATGCAGGTTGTAAATAGGCAGATTCTGGCCCTTGGTTTCCTTAATGACCTCCTCAAAGATCTTGAAGAATGGGTCCTCGTTTGGTCGGACAAGCTTCCATGAGCGCAGGTCGCGGCTCCTCAGTATTGAAGTGTATTGCAGCGCGATGGCGAGGAGTCTGGGATCTCTCCCCCACAGAGGGTGCGGGATCAGATGGTACAGGGTCAAGCTGAATTTCGGAGCCCATTTGTCCCGGATCTTGCTAATGTTCTCGCCGTATACGAGGTCGTACTTTTCAGAGATGAGCTCAAACGGCGTGATACCGAAGAATCTGAGTGCCTGTCGGAATGCCTTGCCAATGTCGGCATCCTTGTAGCCGATGAGATCTGACCGATATGGGTCTGCTTGCCAGCTGCTTTGGAGCGCAGTTTCATCGTCTGCCGACCAGTCTTGATCGTACTCCGTCTCTGGTAAAGTTCGTGGCAATAGCACTTCGAGGTCTGGTTTCGACAGTCTGCCGACGGCTTTTGCGTTGATGGTCCCGGTGGTATGGAATACGGTGTACTCATACTCTACCCAAGCGGACTTGTCCTTGCCCTTGCAGACGTGTTCTGCGTCCTCTTCGTCTGCCTTAGCTTTCGCTTTGCGAGACTTTTTGGCATTTGTGGGGTCGCCATCGTGGCTTGATGGGCGCTTTTGGTGTGATGAAGTTAGATCCATCTTAGGTTGGTTTGGGTGTGGGAGGGTTGTGCGTGAGAAAAGTTGCGCGGGTGTGCCGGCCAAAGGGGGAGACGAAAAAAGCGAGTATTTTTCGCGGGGGGATGGTAGATTCTGAGGCAGTAGTAGGCAGGAATGGGAAGGCACTCCCGCTCGAAGTGGGAGGTGCCTTCCTGGCAAAGGGGCCTCACCTTAGAATCTCAAGTCCACGGCCCACACTCGCACACTTTGCCAGGAGGTTGCCTACCTTTCCTGTGTTAGTGAGAGCGACTGTTTTGTTAGAGGTTACGCTACTATTGGGATGTTTTCTATCTTCTCTATCGTCGTCCTTAACCTTGTCGATATCGTCGTCCTCGTCCTCGTCCTCGTCGTCGTCCTCGTCGTCGTCCTCGTCGTCGTCCTCGTCGTCGTCGTCGTCCTCGTCGTCGTCCTCGTCGTCGTCCTCGTCGTCGTCCTCGTCCTCGTCGTTGTACTCTTCGTTGTACTCGTTGTCCTCGTCGTCCTCAATCGGTGGATGGTAAACATCCAACATCGAGCAGACAAAATAGATAGACATAGACAAATCAGGCGGGCTATTTAATGGGCCCACGAACTGCCGCTTCTATATCCAGGCGCTGGGTGATCTATTTCTCTGTCAAGTTCCGCGCCTAGTCATGACCAACTGGGAGAACTTTGTTCTGAGGACAGAAGGAATGGGCGTGGAAATTGATTAGCAAGGTCTGAGTACGAGAGTATCATGACTTTGATTACACACTTGGCCGCCTGCTTCTGACACGGTTCATGGTGGGTAAGAAACGACAGCATATCGCATTTCAGGTACATTTTCACTTGCGTAGTTCATTAATGACCAGATGAGTTATTCGGATTTGGTCTACGACTGTACACCTTTCCATCTGCATTATTTGACCGCTATTGACACCTCCGTGCCATGCATCCATCAAATCGAGCTACCTATTATGACTGATAAAAGGTCAGGAGCTTCTTGCCATTGTGTACACAGAATAGTAATGGAAGACATTTTTGATCTTTCGAGCCTTTATGGACTTGACATTCCTTATCTTTGGTGCTTCCAGCTTCCTGGCCTGCTTCGCATTTGAGGGTTGTATTGAAACAGTAGACTTCCCCTGATTCTGCGTACTCAAGGAACGTTTTTTTGAAATTGTCTGAAACCTTCGGCTAATGTCTCAAAAAATCTCTGAAAGGAGTTAAACTAACCCATTATGGAGCTCTCTTCCAAATCTCTGGCCTTCGCAATGGCTTCAACTCTCCCGTTGACATGGACCTCTGTATGTGTCGACTTTGCAATGCTCAGTACGGATGAGGCATTGCCGACGTCCTCGCTCATCTTCGTGACGGTTTGAGCTTAGTTGTGCGTCTGTCGACCTTCTTATCGATCTCGCTGTTGGACTTTGTTGGGGTTACGTTGTCCAAGGCGGTCTCCACGGTATGCACTGCGGCGATTTTGTCGACCTTCTTCGTGATTAGTTCAATGGCTTTAGCCATAGTGTTCAAGTCTTTGATCTCGCCGTTCATGGTCCCATAGGTCCCTGACACTAGCAATACCGCTTCGAGTATCTCGATGGCATCGTCCCTGGTAATCTTGATGTCCTCATTGATGATCTCGGCGGCGATTGTCTGCTCGCCGTTGCAGTCTTGGGCATTTCGACAATTGCTTATCTCTCTCAGCCATGGAACCGGCTAAATGCCCAGCTACTCTCTCATGTTGGGCGGCAATTGTGTCCTGGATCACTTTGAAGACGGGAGACGTGTCCTAGTCAATTCTTTACCTGTCAGCTACAGAGCGAGGCCTTTTTGGCTAGTCCAGTCTGCCTCCTTACGAGTGCATGCAGACGCACCGAGGTTTTTTTTTTTTTTTTTAAATTGGTGTCGACATCCGCAATCACTGATGAAGCATGACGCCACATGGTAGGGAAAGGGGAAAAGCTCAATTTGACGACGCAGGAAACCTATGTTTGCACCCATTTCATGACCTGCTGCATCAACATGAAGCAGGGGTGTGGATCCGGGAAGAACGCCATGGTCATTCCTTTATAGCTTCCAGTGAGAGCTAGCAGCCATCTGGGGGTGTTGGCAGTCGTGTGGACAAAGCCAAGAGGCCAGCTGCTGTTGACTTGAATTCCCTCTGATTTGAGCGATGGAGAGCTCCCTCAGCATCAGGACTCAACAAGTACTGCGTGATACTACAAAACTATACAGCAGCAGGTTTACAGATTGATATGTCTATTTAGCCCTGGCCGGGTGATCGAAAACTCTTACAAATAGGAAGCTCTTCTCATTCCGGTCTTCTGACAGGACAATTCTGTTATATAACAGACCGTTCCTTCCCCGGTAAAAGAGACGGACATACCGCCGTTATTCACGGTACCGTGACAGACGTTGGGAACATCGGAGCCGCGTCGGCTCGGCCTGGCAGCCGCCCAAAGTATCGGGGCCCTGCGACATGGGTCAGGGCTGGATCTCGACAGCAAACGGCTTTGCGACGTCGGCCGCGTGTGATCGTCATGTAACAAGAGCCTCAGATATTGATACATTATCAGACTCACTGTGTCACTGGAAAGTCAGCAACTGGAAATTAGGACTCAGCCGCTGTAGGCAAAGATAATAGGGGCTCCTGGTCGTGAAGTTAATCAGGGGTTCCGTGCTCTTGGATACGTCTCTACAGCCGAGATTGAGAAGGGACGTGCTGTCAGATACTCGATCTACTAGTTCTAGATGGACCATTACAAAACAGAGCGATGCTCCGAAACTCATCTGTCATGGAGAATGAGGTTTCCGAGTCATAGAAATGCTGCTCCTGAAGAGACCGTGTTGAACCCAACAAGTCGTGATCTCTGGACATCAGTCTTCCAAACAACTGATCGGAAAGCGATCGGAGCCGACATGCCAGACTCGGTGCTATTACACCTCTCTCTCAACTGCCGCCAGGCCACTGGTCCGGGCTCAGAGGCTATACAGAATGGCGCGACTTGTAGTGTAGAGCTTACCCAGCCCGTTCATGATTCACGATCCCTCCCCGTATCAGCCTCCCACCAAGCAACCTTCTTCTTCTCAGACAACACATCTGACCCTCCCTGGCCTACGGCTGATCTTACAAAAGTCACGGCGAATTCTTCTCTCCCCGCAAAGTCTCACCATCGGCAGTTGTGAGGTCTCCCCCCGGATTTCTGCCTCCCCCCCCCCCCCCCGGGCAAAANCCCCCCCCCCCCCCCCCCTGGGCAGAATCCGACGCGGGAAGGATGGAAAACATGTACGCTGGCTGCAAAGAGGGCAGGCGGGGTAGCCCGAGCCGACGGGTCTGTCGCCACGATGGCACGATATCGACCAAACAAGCTCGACACGACCCGATCAGAGCCCCCAGTACGAGCACAGTGGCAGAAATCCGGTGAATCTGACTGACCGGCTCCATCGGCCAGATATCGGTCGACTTCAGCCTCATATAGGTAGCCACACCCCCTTTCCCGGCCACATCCCCGGACTGTGTGTCTGTAGGTTTGCAAAGAGGAACCGAAGCGAACCGGTCGTCAAGTGTCTGCCCATGCTTCACACAATCAAAACAATTCTGCCAGTTCCCCCTCTGAAAATCGATGACAACTCGACACAATAACAGAGAGAAGCAAAGCCAGCAGACACTTATTCCGAAATACGTGATTTGATAGCACTGCCCCCCGCGCTCGGGATACCAAGACGATAATTGGCTCACTGTCTGGTTCGCATCTCCCCCTCCCCACCAACCCGTCCTGAGTTCATCGTCCCAAGCGTTTGTCTTTCTCACGTCCCGCTATGCTGTCAATGTGGCGGGGCCTCGAGGTCGGACGAGAAGCAGAGAAGATTGGGAAATTGTCAGCCAAATCGGACGATCCCGAACCGGCAAAGCAGAAAAGCCCGAAAGTGCGAAAGAAACGAACAAATCCCATGTTGAATGCGAAATCCAAATCAGCCACCGTTCTTGTAACTTTGCCATTTTCCGTCTCCGTTGTCTACCGTGACGCAGGGCCTAATCTCATGTCAATTTCCCATCGTAAGTTCATGACCTCGTCTTTCCCATCACCGTTCATGTCACAGGTTCCCTATCGCCGTGAATTTCGACGCATAATGACCGTCATGTACGCCATCGTCCCTATTGCTGGTCCTCTCAATCACATCAACCTGTCGCGCTCGGAAACGCACAGACACTCGCAACATTCTCGTCATCGTCCGACAACTCCAACCTACCGATTCCTCTGATGGGCGGCGCATCCCACATCACCTCCCCGTCAGGTTTACATGCACAGCCTTCACATTGCAGTACCCCACCAGCCCGGCCTCCCCAAGCTCGCGCCCGATGCCGCTCTGCTTCACGCCCCCAAAGGGCACGCGGAAGTCCGAGTCGTTGCTGCTGTTGATCCACACCATGCCCGCCTCGACGTCCCGCGCGATGCGGTGCGCCCGCGCCAGATCCTTCGTGAAGACCGCCGCGCCAAGTCCGTATGTCGTATCGTTTGCCATCTTCAACGCCTCCTCCTCGCTGCCGAACTTGACTACCGCGGCACACGGCCCAAAGATCTCCTCCTGATAGACCGTCATCGAGGTCTTGACGTCGGTGAAGACCGTCGGTTGGACGAAGAAGCCCTTGCCCGATGCCTGCGGCGCTGGCTCTCCTCCCATGGCGACCGTGGCGCCTTCGTCTCTGGCCGTCTGGACGTATCCCAGTATTCTCTCGTACTGCGCCCTCGTAATCTGCGGGCCCTGGAAGGTAGCTTCATCAAAGGGATCCCCGACAACAGATATGTCACGCACGGTTGACGTAAACTTGTCGATGAACGCCTCGTAGATGGCCTCGTGCACGAGAATGCGTGATGTGGCGGTGCAGACTTGCCCCTGGTTGCTCATGATCCCCTCGTGAGACCACCGGGCGGCTTGGTCGAGGTCAGCGTCGTCAAAGACGAGTGACGGGGACTTGCCGCCGGTCTCGAGGGTGACGTTCTTCAAGCCACCGGCAGCAAGCTTCATAATCTCCCTGCCTGTAGCTGTACTTCCTGTGAACGCGACCTTGTCAACGCCGGGATGGCCGGCCAGGGCGGCTCCGGCGTCACGCCCGTACCCGTTGATGATGTTGACCACTCCTGGCGGGAACCCCGCCTCTCGGACCAGCTGCGCGACATACAGCATCGACAAGGGCGTCTGCTCCGCCAGCTTCAGCACGACCGTGTTCCCGCAAGCAAGCGCAGGACCCAGCTTCCAGGCCGCCATGTCGAGGGGGTAGTTCCAGGGGATAATCTGCCCGCAGACCCCCAACGGCTCCTTGATGGTGTAAGCCAGCTTATCCGGGCCGACGTCCATCGTCTGGCCGTGGAGCTTGTCGGCCCAGCCTGCGTAGTACCTCAGCACCTCGGAAAAGTGCGGGACATCGACGTCGCGGCAGACAGAGTACGGCTTCCCGTTGTCGAGCGTCTCGATGGTGGCCAGGGTCTCCAGGTTCGCATCAACCAGGTCGGCCAGCTTCATCATCATGTAGCCGCGTTCCGTCCCCGAAATGCGTTTCCACGAGGGATGATCAAAAGCAGCCCTCGCCGCTGCGACAGCCTTGTCGACATCCTCGGCCGAGGCAGCGTGCACCTTGCAGATCTGTTCCTCATTGCTGCGCCGACATGATCAGCACGGAAAACCGGACATGCGGGCAGTCTGCGACTCACCAAGGATTGACAGTGCTCAGCAGGCTCCCGTCGGCACTCTCGACGAACTCATTCCCGATGAAGAGCCCTGTAGGCTGACTCCAGGACCGCCCGTTCGGAGCCGAAATGTCCGCCGCCGACGGTGTGCTCGTCCGCGACGTCGAGAACGAGGCTGGAAGGGGTCGCTGGGTACACGGCCATGGTGCCGCTCCAAGCGGCCGACGCCGACGGCACGGTGCGTGGGATACCCCGGAAAAGCTAGCAGTCCTGGACAGGGCCAGACGACGGGCCAAGCCGGAAACCACGGAGCGCGTGATCGCGGACATGGTTTTCGTCGCGAGAACGAGAGGGGGAGGCAGCCTTGCAAGGGGGGCGGTAAGGCACAGCGAAGCGGCGAGATACTCAAGCCGGTGAGGTCATCCCGTGGCTGCCGAATTTTGTGTAATTATTGTCTTCTCTGTGAGGTATGATGTGGCAGCATGCAGCTCGAGACTCGAGATTGGTAGGCTGCATGCGGGGAAATCTGGTGGTGCGGCCACTCGCCCAAAAAAAGGGGGCCGCCCAGATTCCCGAGGCCGATCGTACCTGATATCAGCCCCTCTTTTTCTCTAAGTGATGGGTCTCCACTCGCCGCGGCTCCGGGAATCTCGTTGGTCGGGTTTCGGTTCGGTGAACAGCTTGTCAATGTGCAGTGCCGAGATGCTGCAGCGATGTGTGCTCCCGGCGGGTCACAGAAACGACAAAAAAAAAGATGGAAAACGCAAGGCTTATCGAAGGGGGCGTCGGAGAAGCAAGGAGGGCGTGTGTTTTCCGTTGTCCAGGCTGCCCAAAAAAGCAAGAAACAGACAGGAGAGACAGGCAGGCGACCCCCCGAACAGGACACTTCGGAACAGGTACAAGCAGAGGGACGTGCTTCACTCTGGACGATGTACCTCTACCTCCCGCCCTCGACGAGGAATAGCGAACGCGACCGGGCCCGTGATCTTGTTCTCCCTCCTTCTCGTCCGAGCCGCAGCTGCAGAAAGGGCAAACAACGACAACGAGGCATGCAACACAGCAAAGCAAGCACGCAAGGTGGCCAAGGTAAGGCAAGGTAGGCAGGTCATGTAAGCCAAGCCAAGCCGAGGCCAAGGCAGATGGATAATGTCTAAACATGAAGATTCTCCCTCTCCCCACCGTCGCTTTAGCTCCCCGAGCCGATGGACCGACGACCATGCTTAATCATTTGGCGCGCAAATCATCTGCCACCCGAAGACAGGATTCCACTGCAACATTTCGCTGTCGTCAAGTGCCGGAACGCCAAGCCCTGAGGCTTGAAATGTCTTGTCGTCAGTGGACCTGGTGTTTTTCAATTCTCTTTACCTTTTTTCTACCTTCTTCTCCAAAGCTGTCAAACCTCCAAACACACACAAACACAACCACCAACACCCCCGCCAGAAAAGAAACCGAGTCTGCCTCGGCTTTTCGCGTGCACCGTCTCGTCACTCGTCCGTCGGTTTCGCTCATTTCAGCCTTGTCTAATCTTCTACACTCCCCCAAATCAACGTTTTCCAATCGCATTCAACCAAAAATGACTACTTGCTCGGCGCCAGCAGCCGACTATCATATCAAATCTTTTTCGCAATGCCGTCCTGGTCTTTTCTCTCCTTCTCTCATTGACAAGGGCCAAGAAAGTCAACCGACAGGCACGCGCGCTAACAATAGCATATAACATCCGACTCTGAAAACTCAATTAATTGCAAATCAGCACCCAAGTGCAAGCAAGCCTCCTTTATGTCAAACGAGGCGCCTGGTTCGTCGAACCTCGAACCTCTTTTCCTTTCGCTGAACACCCCCCTCCCTCTGCCTCCCCTCCCCCCTGACCGGACTCTGCTCGTCTTCTCCCCGTCGAAGCGCGAACCAAAGATGGTGCAACACCAGTTAGTCCGTGGACACTGACAAGACAATGGGCAGAAAAAGCTTCCAGAAGCGTGCGTTCTTGCGCGCGAATGGCGTTCGAGGAAGAAGGAAGTCTGGGAGACACTTGGAGCTACTCAAATCAGACTAGAGGCGGGGCCCGGGCATAAAAACGACGAAAAACACGGACAAGTTCCCATACAGACAAGATGAAAATGTCAACGTCGCCGGGGACGCAAGGGGAGTCGTTGGGGCTCGGAGGCGGACCGCCCGCGCCCCCTGTCGGGAAGCTCTCCCGCGCTGCCTTTCTGTCTGTTCACCCGCTAGTCCAACGAGGATGCGTGCGTCAAGGTATGAGGTGCAGCATGTAATGCGGTGCCGTACAGCGTACAGCCGCACCGTTTTAGGTTGTGTCGCTCGGGAGTTGACTTGCCTCCCGATTTCGACAACGAGAGGCAGGAAGAAGCAGAAACTAACCCACACACTTGACCAAGATCTCGAGGGCTGCCTCCCGATTTAGCCAGACACACTGATCCCCTGTTGTTCTCGATACGGAGCCCAATGTTGTGCGTATGCATATCAGAACTGCACCATAGCTGCTTAATTGCTCGGTCTAATGCCACGCACCCCTCTGTCTCTCTCTCCTCTGGATGCCTCCGCGGCCCCGCGCCTCGGCGGACATCACACTCTCACACACATGAAAGCCAACGGCGGCACATGTGGATGTCTCCCGGTGGATGATGGCACACACACACATACCGTTGACGCTGGACAGCAGCGATGGTTGGCTCGGACGGACTTGGAGGTTGAAAGTCAACCGCCAACGCTACCGCCAGTCGACGGATACCTACCGCAGTGAGCCATCTCGAATGTGGGGGCCGCCCGAGTGCCGCGCTGTGTGGCCCCGCCGTCCCCCCCCGTTTGCCGTTTCCCGCGTCCCCGTTTCCCGTCTCTCGTCTCCTCCCATGGCCCCCGTTCCTGTTCCTGTGCCTGTTCCTGTTCATGTTCCCCAATCTTTGCCGCTTCTCTCCACAGGGACACTCCCTTCTGACATTGACGATATCTGTCAACACACCAACCTAGCACACTACTGACATGCACTTACATGCCTCGATGCATCCGAGAGACCCTGAATCCGGTGGAGCAAATAACCCAAATCAAAAAAAAGAGTGACACGGGTAAACGACCTGTGCCTCTTACCACCACCACCAACACACCGGCAAATCGGTACGTATCTTTGGCTCGGTGAGGTCATTTCCTGATTGGGCATCCGACGACCCAAGCCATCATCTGCCCGCTGCGCCGCGCATTTCAGCAAAAAAGAATCGAAGCAGAAAGGAACATCCAACTGCAACGAGCCGAGTCAAGCCGCTCAGGCCGCTGGACGAGCAATGTATCCATCCGCAAGCCCCAATTACAGACGCATTGCAGAATAAGAAAGAATAATTACAGAAAAAAAAGGGTGAACTGACTGACCCGTTCGGCTTGGCGTCGTTTGGCTCTATTATATCCCGCACCACACACACACCCCTTTGGAAGATCAGAATCACGAACGTTGTCCATGCCACTCACTCACTCACCTTTCGGCTTCTCTTGGATGTCTACCCCCACCCCCTGCCCACTCCCGATTCTTACCCTCCTTCTGCTTTAGGCCAGGCCATCTTGGGAACGACAATCGAACATCCCACGGAAGTAGCAAGGAACCCGGAAGAACACAGTCAACATCCCACGCAGAAAAGTCACACTAGAGAGGGCACAGTCGACATCCCGCGTAAAAAGAAATCCCATCAAAAATGGCAGAGTAAGAATATCCCTCGCCTGGCGCGATAAGCAGACGTCAAAGATGCGTTGGCACGCGATATGTGCCTCTCTTACTCTCCCCCAAAGAGTCAGTTAGTTAGTTTAGTTCACGTTTAGCTGCCGGCAAGGGGTGGACTCCCCTCCTCAATCCTAGAAGTGGTGCGTGACGTGGCTGGCTGGTTGGCCCCCCCCTCATTACATTACGACAACAACAACTCCTCGCAACTCTGTCAGAAACCTCAAGGAAACATGCAAAAGGCAGTTGCGATCCCACCAATTCCGCCCTGTCAGCTGGCCTAGGGTAAACGCTAGGAACACATTCGGATGCTTGGGGTTTGCCTTATCTGGCTGAAGGGAAGGGGGTGTGCACGGTAGAGTACCTCACCTCAGAAGGGGGGGCGACCGACAGACCGGTCGATCAGCCAGCCCAGCGCCTCCGATGATGGATGGATGACTTGCATTGTGGCATAAGCTGACTTGCCCACACACCGGGCTGCGCTGTGCCTTCACCACAACCAACCCCCGACACGGGCATCTTCCCAGTCTATCCCTCTCTTTGCGGTCCCTGATCGAGCTGGACTAACAACACCCCTCTCTCGCCTCACTGTTGCCTTTTCCAAACCAAACTGCCAAGTCACGATCCCCCCACGCCATTGGGCCCAGCAGAAGGAGGGCTGCGCCATCGTCTTCCTCGTCATCGGTTTCCAGCAAGGCAAAAGCCGGGATTGAGGGACTTTGTCAAGTTGAACATGAAGCTGTTGTTGCTTTTTTCTAACACGCGGCTGTCTAGTACTGTTTGAACCTAGCACAGGTAATGCCAGCCCACGCCCGAGGGCATCCATCCACCCGCCGGTCTCTGTCCTCGCTCGCCAAGACCCTTTGCTCAAACAGATGTGATAAACACATAGTATACAGATTCCACCACAATCAAATAGGTATCCGCCAGCAACGGCGTAGGGCAATACAAGAGAAACAGTTAGCCAATGCTTCGTCTCGGGCGCCCTGAAAGACAATTCTGAAAACACCAACTTGGACCGCCCTTGAAGGCTTTGTCCTTTTTTTTTACACATAATGCCGGGAACACATGAATAATCTTCTGGACCAAGTCCTGCTCTGTTTTTCTTTTTCTGTCCTGATCCTGATGGTGGAGATATCCCTTCTCTTTCCTCCCAAAAATGGCCAACTCCGGTAACAACCAACAAAACGTCCGCGTCGGTCGCCCAACTATGCGAGTCTTTGTGTGAAAAAGTCCCTGAACCCCAAAACAAGTGTTCCATTTTGAAGCCGCCTCTCCTATTATAAATCTGTAGCCATACGATTCGAACGGGGAAGCAGCGAAACGAAGTGGGTATAAAGTAAACGAGTGTCGAAAATGTCAAATAACCTCTGGCTCATTGAAGGCCGTATTCTGTCGTATTGGTTCTCACCGCTGGCCCTGGTCATGCGGATGGTGTCCGTGGTGAGGCGGAGGGCCAGGGGGTCTGCTGGCGAACCCCGTCTCGTGGGGGACGCGGGTGTAGCTGGGGTACATCGGACCGCCGGGGGTTTGAACCATTCCCGGCTCTGACCCGGGAGCTCCGAAGGGCCCTTCCATAGCTCGGAGAGGAGGCAGTCTCTCGCCACCGGGGGCCGTCGAAGGTGGGCGCTGCATCATGCCGTACGCTCCAGCCTGCATCGGAGGCAGGTTGCCCGGTTGGGGAACCGGCGTGCCGTACGACGGGACCGAGAACTCGGGCGTCGGCGCAGAGTCGGTCCTCCGTCGTCGTGCCGGTCTCTCCACAGACGACTCGCTTGACGCGTAGCCCTGCTGGGGGTGAGAGAGGATGGGTGCCTGCGCCATTGGGCTGGTCTCTGCCATCGAACCACCACTCCGTGAAGACGTCGGGCTGGGTGGCCCGTTCGCCATGTCACTGAGTGGTGTGCGCAGGACCACCTCACGCAACCGGTTCCGCTCATCCCTGTAAAAGTCTCTCTCCTGAGTCAAGTCCCGCAGGCGAGACTCCAACTCCCGGTTCCTCTGCTCCAGCTTGTTCATGGTGGCGATCTGCTCTGCGTCTCTTTCCTTCTTCCGTTGCCTAAACCGCGCGGACGCGCCGGCGTTGCGTTGCCGCTTCTCGTCCGCCTGCTTCGATGCTTGGTGAACGTCGACGGGCACCACCATCCCGCTGTCCCCTCCAATCCTGAACATTATCCCGCCCTCCATCACCGCCTTTGCAGATTCGGACCGCAGGCTCTGGTACAAGGCCGTTCCGCTCCCAGGGGCCGACCACACGGGGCCGGGGGGAGAGACTTGTGGCGGGTAGTTGGGCCCGGAAGGCATCATGCCTTGCTGGCCCTGGTATTCCGGTCCTCTGGGATCTCGTGCCATCGGAGGCAGCTGAGGCCTATCAGCATGCGGTAGCTGTCCAACCATTGGCTGGGACATGGATCGGGGGGGCGTCGTCAACGGTCCCATGGTCGAAGGTGGAGGACCGAGGGATGGCGGGCCGGAGAACGGGAGACCGGGCGGCGGACGACTTGGCTCCTCCTCGTAAGGACGTTTCGCTCGCGGCGCCGAAGGAGGTAGGAAGGGGGTTTGCTGGCCCTCGTGACCCTTGATGCTTCCCTGACCGACGCTGGCTGCTCGTGTTTCCCTGGGGCTGAGAACTTGCCTGCCCATCGTCGGAAAGGGGAAGCCGCCCTTTGGCGAGCTCTCCGAGGGAGTGTACCCAAGAGGTGTCGTGGCTGGGTGCCCAGCTGGGGTTACTGGTTGTGATCCCGGGGGACCAGGAAACGAGTATGGTCGATCCGAAGTGCTGTAGTGTCTCGGGGGCATGCCGTAGGGCGAGCCCTGGGGCTCGGCACTCCGAGGTTGCGACGTCTCCCCCTGGTACCCTTCTGCGTGTGCCTCGGAGGGGTTGATCAAGCCTCTGATGCCCAACGACGACCGTGGAGCGTACGGATCCCTAGCAACATCTTGTTGTCCTGGAAGAGAGCTTTGTTGGAAAGGGCGAGGGGGTGACTGCGATGGAGGCCGAGATGTAGGTGCAGGTCCCCTCTGTGACATCGAGACCTGGTCCCCTTCGCACTCCTGGCCTTGAGGGCCCGAACATTGACCGCCCTGACCAGTGCTTGAAGCGGAGGAGTGATCCTGATTCGGGTGGGAGGCTGGGTGTTCGGATGTGTGCCCGTTGTCGAAACCAGTCTGTCGAGACGCAGTTGACGGATCTGAGTGTGCGTAATCGCTCTCCTTAGCCTCTCGGCTTCGTTGAGGATGTTGTACAAAAGGCCGGGCAACTGCTGAGACCGCCAGTTTGTCGACTGGGGGTGGGACTAACTGGGTCGAAGCCAACAGTCCCAATTTGCTAGAAGTCGGTCGTAGAAGCAGAAAAGATGAGGAGGCTCCGGCAACGGCTGGGAGGGCCGTCGATGATGTTTGACCCCTGACCTTGGACAGTAACAATGGGTGGCTGCAAGAGTTGTCGAAGGGTGATTGGTTGATTAGCGTAGCTAGCGTCTAAGCCGTGTGCTATCAAGATGTCGTGATAGTCCCTTGGGGATGATGGAGGGAACGTTGACGAGTTGATGAAAGTCCTCCTGCGGAAGAGGTTGATGGAGGGTAGTTAAGGATGCCCGAGGTGGCCACCAAGATGTATGTCGGGGGCTGGCGGTACTGACGGGTCAGGATTAGATGCGGTGAAAGGTGGGATGCAGCTGAGCGGACCACTCATGACTCTGGGAACGAATCCCAGACTATGAATGGCCAAGGGGATCTTACGCACTGTTTATGGCCGGATCTACCTACCAGCGTGGACAGCCGGGCGAGGTGATGGCGTCTTGTAAGCGAAGCTGGTGGATGTTGCTGCGTCGAGGAACTGGCCCCCAAGCTCCGTTCTTTCGAAGAGAGAGAGAGGCGGTGATGATGTCGGGTTGTTGGGGTTGCGTGTTTAAAGTAGCAAAGCTTGGATTGTGTTTCCCAGAGACAGTTGACTCGAAACCTTGACACGACGGGTTGGCCGGCGGCGGTATCGGTAGGAATAAGAAAGTAAGATCGAAGGGAATCGTCAGGAAGTTCGCAGGTCTATTGCTCCAATGTAACCGTAGTTCATTACACGACACAGGCGACGACTAGACAAGGTCGGGAGGAGCCAGGTCTATTTGATTTTTTTCTGTCCAGCCCTAGCGTAGTTCTCCCATGGCGGCATAGCGTTCTTATCGAGCCCTGGCAACTTGCCGGGGAGCTTAAGGTGCATGGGGGTGTGGTGGTGGAGGAGGATGAACGGCGACATGGATACGGATACCTGGTGAAGCTGCAGCAGCTTGTTGGGTTGCGGTGGACGTGTGCTGGCCGGGGTGCATGTTCCCAGGAAAACACCGGGGGGTCGCCCCATTCTCGGCGCCATAGGGTGCTCAGACATTGACAGGGCTTAGTCGACCGGTGGCTCTTCGTTCGGGACCAGAGACAAGTAGCGGTACAAGTCCCCTTCTGACGCGACCGTACCTCTGTACAGGTGTCTTGCTGGCTGTGTGTCTGTCTGCTGTCTGTCTGCCTGCAGACTGTCTGCTTCTGCGTCCCCGTCGTCTGCAGTCTGCATCTGCGTGCCTTGCTTGGCTTTGACTGGGACCTTGATCATGTCAAGTTTGTCTTTTTTTCTTCTCCCCTCGCTTCCTCATCACTTCCTCTGCTGTTTTGTCTTATGAGTCTCTCTCCATGACATGTCACGCGAGAAAACGCTTGTATTCCAGGAAGGCTAGCCATGCTTGCCGCACAGAGGATAAAAAGGTTCTGACTGCTGAGCCAGTCCGGAACGCCAGGAAGAAGACTGGGATATGCCTGTACATTTTCTCCTCGGACCAACCCAGCAATGACGGACAGAAGCGACGGATGCTTCGCAGCTACCGTCCGTCCAGAATGGCGCAGCCCGAACGCCTGAAGGTCTGTAGCAAGTGCTGCTCGGCCGAGACTCTACCGGCAGCTTGTCATTACCAGAAGGCATAGCGAGATGACGATGCGCTCCGCAACCGTTATTGCGCTAGGGCAGCTTCGTCGACGGCAAGGATGGGAGCACATCTGGCGCTCCACGATATCCATCCCGTGCCTTATTTCGCACAGATGGGCTCCTGTGTATTGGTGTGCATCGACTTTGGGCGACGGTCAGCAGCAGGCAGTCAGATATGCCTGAATGGAGAAGGGGTACTGCGATATCCCTCTTTCTGCACAAACATGTATCCCTCTGCATGATGCAAGGCTCGGGGAGGCTGGTCCAACACCGCTCTTCTGACCGACTTTGAGAGGAGGAAGAAACGCGGTATGTAGGACAATCTCTCCCTCATATCGACCGGTGGAGCGCGGAGAGAATGGTAGAGACCAGGGAAGAGAGGGAAAAAAACAAAATCGGCCGGGATTCGGAGGTCCCTGCGCTGGTCCCCGGGGAAGAAGCAAGAGAGAGACTTGAAGACGATGTCCTTGGGCCAGGCTCATGGAAGCTACCTGGACGCTAGCCGGCTTATCGCCTAGCGTGGTTCGTAGAGCAAAAGTGAGGTCGACGGGTCAGGTACAGCGGCATCTATGTACACACGCTGCTGCTGGCTTGCTGGGAAGTACATTGTAATGCGGTGGTGGTGAGGTAGGTAGTCCAGGTCGACGGATCCCAGCAAAAGACTTTTCGTCCCAAGAAGCCCGCCTGTCTGGGGCGGGTTAGGATCCAAAGCCGTGTTGCTGAGAGTGATTGGAGTGAGCAGATCGCCGTTGCTCCTCGCGCGCAAGCAGCAGAACCAGGACCAGTGTCTCGGCGGCAGGCCGCCCGCCAGTGTGTGGCACCCAGTCACATCCATTGTTCCCAGGGGTCCAGCCGGTTCGTCAGCTCTGAGGCGAGGCAGGCACTGGGGCAGATGCCCGGGTGGGAATCCCACAGTCAGGCAGCCTGCAAGGAGGGTACTTTAGCCTTTGCCATGTCGATTTGGCAGTTTGTCGGGCGGACGTCGAATCGGAAAGCCGGAGGCTAGCAGAGAGGAGCCATACATAATTCATTATGTGATGTGCAGCGGGCGGCAGCCACGTCGGTTCCATCTGAATAACGGTGACGTTTGGGAAGCCCGTCCACGGAGTCTGGGGGCGGAAGATTTCTGCCCTGGTTCGCATGGCCGGCCTGTAGAGGAAGAGGCGGAAACTCTGGCATCTGGAATCTTGGATACGTGATCTGGGCAACGAGCTCGCACGTCGTAGCTGGTACTTGTATGTAGTTGTTGGATACGGTACGCTGGGCCTGACCTGACCGGACGCCAACGGGCGCTCATTGCATCATCGCCAGGTCCGTTTGATGAGGCGGCGGACATGGAGAGCAGGGGTTGTTGTTCACTGTTTTCTGCACCAGCCCCAAGTCCAACAGCCAGGCGGACGGGAGGAACTTGGTAATCGGTCAAGTAGCTTGAAGCATGGCGAGATTGTTGGCGACGTGATGGCCGAGGGTCCCCGGGTGGCTATGCGCAACATGCGTGATGCGGTCCCTAGGCCTGGACAGAGTGTATGGAGACAAAGCTGCTTTCGGTAGAAGCAGAGAAGGCAAAGGAAATTCGGTGTTGCTGGGCTCTGGTATGGGTGCTGGCTGGGTTGAGGGATGTTGGCGACGATGGGCATGACGGATGGGCTATGGGCAGATGAGAAGCAGTTCGAAATGGCATGGTGGTGGTTCCTGCCATGGCATCGCCTGCTAATTAACCCAGATGAGGAAAGAGAATGGAACCAGAGCTAAGCAGAAGAAACCACGGCGGAGCTTGAGGTGACGGGGAGGGGACCTGGGCACATGTATCGTCACATACAACCACCGCAGGGCGGTACATGGCCATCAGAGTTTCCCAAGTGCCCCAGCCTAGTGCAGCGCTCCGGTCGGCATGTTTCTGTGAGCTGCAGGGGAGGCAGCTCTGGTGCCAGGAACTTGGTGCCAGCCTACGCATACCTAGGTCCAGATTGCCCGCTGCCCTCTCACTCACCTTGGACTCACCTGGGCCTTACCTTGTTCGCCAGAGAGACCGACCATCAGCGAGGCCAGCCAGCTCAGGTAAGTAATGTCGCACCGCGCCTTCATAACGTGATGAGTTGCACAAGTACAGCATGACACCGCAGTTATTACAATGGGAGCACGGCGCCAATAGCACGCATTCTTCGGGTGAGGCTCTAATCTCAATCTCTTTCTTCTTCAGAGGAAAAGATGGACGATGGCCACTTACACCGGTGACCGGCGACCGGCGGACAAGGCTTGCGACACCAAGAGTCAGGCAAACTGCTCGTCTTCGATTGGGTGTTAGTCGTCGCGAGTCCCGGTCCTTGGACCCTTGGCTTCCGAGGGTTTGGGCAGGCACGCGTGCTTTTCTTCCCTCCCTCCACACTCGCTGAGGTGCTGTGCTCAGATTTCCACTCAACTCAGATGAAGGCGATTCAGGTATTTTTACCACCCCCCTTGCCCCAGCTCAGCTTCAATCCCTTCCCTCACTGTAAGGTTCCTCTGGGATGGGATTAGGAAGGAAATGCCGCGCCCTCAGAAGTCTATTTGATGACGGAATTAGAAGGGACCGCTGGGTCAAGGCGCAAAGATGCTTTGATGACGGACGGAATAGGAACCGGGGGACGGGGAGATGGGGACATACACCAAGTACGGACAGAGAAACAGAGCCAGAGACGGAATGATGGAGGGCGGGAGGGATGCAGCAGAAAGCAAACCGGAAGAAGGAGGGGTCATGATTGAACGAGACTGAAGAGTGTATTCATTATTAGCACTTGACATAACACCAGATGAAGGCTGAGACCCAACAAGTGCCGTTCATCATTCCGTCGCCAGTGCCAATTTGCCTTTGCAACTCTTTCTGCACTCCTCTTTCTTCTTCTTTCCCCCGCCACCGGAGCGTCGTCCGTCTCGTCTCTGCTGCCGTTTCCCCCTGTGTCTTCTTCGTCCCAGCACCGCCCGCCGCGAACCTTCATCATAATAGCACACTCTATCTCAACACTGCTTACTGCCTAATACTTACTTTACCTCGCCTTTGGTGCCGCTTCCACCCACGTCGACGCCCTCCCGAGCCTCCATTCGAAGAGGGAATCCCATGCGCGGGCTGAGATCGATTAGACTTAAGCTACATACACCATCAACACCACTTACAGCACCGCTCTTACGTCGCCGGAGGTGGTGAACTATGGCATGCCCTCATCGCCCTCCCTCCATCACGGACAAGAAGCGATCCAGCCCAAACCAAACCAGACCAGGCCAATTGCTTTATTCTTCTGCAGTGTGATGCGATGTACAGCACAGCACAGCATAGGCATAGGCACGCGGTGTAAACGGCATCATCCACGTTGGATGACTTCCTTTTGGATGTTGGGCACCCATGGCGCATCCACATTCCTTTTGCTGCCCCTGTCCCTGACACATCACAAACCACCAGGTCCAGACAGAGTGCTCTCCTCCTCCTTACAACTGTGAGGCAGAAGCCCGCCTGGGAAACCGAGAAACGGCCTCTCCACCGCCGCAATGAAGCTCCCCTGCTTGGATCCCTGCCGCCCTAGCCCATCCCAGCTGCACCTTGAACACGTTTTGGCTCCTCATTTTCCCTCGCGGAACACGGAAACCGCCCCTGGTCTGTTCTAACGTCACCGTCACCGTCTTTTCGAGAAGGAGAGACGAGGAGATGTGAAAGTCGATCTCGTCTCATCCACTTGTTAGTCTACCCTGCTATGCCTGCCTGCCTGCCCTCGCCAGCAGCGGGACCCCGTACTTTCGATAGTACCGCCCTCTGTGCGTGCTGCGCGAAGGAGGAGGGCGTTCCGCGGCGATCATGATCCAAAAGACCAAACAGCTTCACGCTCATCGAAAATCCGACTCGTCATATTCCGGACGGCACTAACACCACTCACCTCCTCGTGCTGGCCTGGGTTTGCCGCACCAGACTCGGCGCCGCAACAGTCATACCGCCCCCATGCCGCAGCGACAACTCCGTGACAACACACCGGTGCAGCTGGCGCTTAACTCACGCAAACATGCCTCACTTGAGTTGCCTCCTCCAGCGCATCAATCAACTCTGCTTGTGCCCCCCTCGTGAGCCCGACATTCCCGGCGATGGTTATTCCCGTTGTACAGGGCCATGGAAGGGTGGTTAAGATCTGAAGGGCAAACGACGGTGAACTGAATCCATGCAAAGGCACGAACGTGACGATTCTGTCTACACGACTGCGTATGGTTCAATCTGTCCGAGGTAAGCAGCGGATCTGACCTGGCCTGCCCCCAAACATGATCCTCCTGCGAATAAATGAATAATAGCCTTACATATACATGACTTGATGTCAAGGTACAGACAGCACTTCTCGCAAGGCGGTCAGTTGACACGCAAACTCTAACCCCCAAAACTGCGCCAGACTGACAGACCGACTGGTCGTCAAGATCCACCCTCATACACATGCTGCATCCGCTCCGTGGACACCTACGCTATGTATCGCGCGCATCGCATCGAGGCGGGCGGGTGGGTGGGTGGAATAAACTGGACTGGTCATGGATGCTCGCTCACCACCTCCTTCTCTGATCCCACCCGCGCTGCATCTCAAGATCCTCGTCCAGGCCATGCCATGCCATGCCGTAGGTACCATGCCATGCGAGCCCTTGCTCGCCTTCCCGGCCTCCTGGAACACCATTCACACGCAGCCACGGCCGGCCGCTTCTGGATCGAAGCCGGACGAGAAGCCTCCTTGGGGCATGGCAGCGAGCACGCTCCATCGGCGGGCCACAGCAGAGAGATGGCCACATCTTGCGTGCATCTCAGTCCACCACCGGCCATGGGGGGACAGGGTCCATGGACGGAAAACGAACCGTCCCTCAGTCAATTGCGGCATGTACCTCCCGCCGTGAGGGCGGTCCCGTCGCTAGGAAATCTCCAAGGAGGGGCGGAAGGGGAAGCTAGCACGAAGTACGAAGTGCGCAGTAGACTTTACAAGGTGCTCCGTCCTTTAGCAGCTCTGCTGGCCCAGCAGCAAACACGCAGCAAGCGCACATTTCATTGTTGTTGTCGTTGACCCCAGAACCGCAGGACACGACATTGTGCAGGATGACGAGCCATCTATTTGTTTCTTTACCGTTGCGCTGCTGCTACGCTGCGGAGCTGACTGACTGACCCCAATGGAGAACAGCCGTTTCGTTTATGCTCGACTCGAGCAAGACATCTGGGTTCGTTCATTCCTGCTCGCTCTCTGTCTCACTCACACACACACTCTGTCTGTCGCTCTCACACACACACACACACACACAATCTTGTCTTTGCAACTTTCCCCACACCACTATCGATTTCGATGTAATATACCCTGCAAGCAACCTTACGAACTGAAATAACCACCCATGCCTTCCCAAGACTCTCTCCCAGGTTCCCAGAAATGCCCCAGTGAGCCGACACCGACTATGACCGACCACTGGCTCCAGCTGCCCGTCACACGGTCACTCGCTCGTCATGGCATGGGGGGAGACGAACAGTGGGAGAAGGAGACCCAAGACCCTCTCAATTCCCCCTCCCTTCGCGCCATCTCCACCCTTGATGGCCTCCCACCCGCGCCTTTTCACACATTTCTCATTTCTTCTTCGTATTATCATCTTAATTCTCTCGGCCTGGGGAGGGGAGCCTGGAGGAAGAGGAGGAGGAGGGACTTGATTCTTCACATTGCCCTTTCTTTTTCTCCTGCTTCTGGGTGTGTGACCGACCCACTGGCACAGAGAGAGCTTGACGGACGTTTGTCTGGTCTGGTCGCGTCCGTCGTGGTCGCCGGCAGCCACCGACCGCGCCGAACAAGACCAGACAACAGACGGGCAGGGCCGGACGAGGCGTCGTCGTTGGTTGTCGTTCGTTCAGTGTTGGTTGGGCGCGCGTCGGCCATGATATCACTCACCCGCCTCTTGTCTGCCATAGTAAGGACTACGGATGCTGCAGATGATATCTGACCCCTGGCCCCCGGTCACCGACGCACAGCACCACCCGCGGGACGTGTCGTCGTTGTACATACTTACATGCACCATGCCGCCTGCATGAGCTGTATGCAAGGCCCCAGAAGGAAGGAAGTGCCATCTGCGGCCCAACATGCGGCCCCCCAACACACACACTCTCTCTCTGTCTCTGTCGGTCGGCTGCCCTTCCACCTTACCTTCTAAGGGCAGGGACAGGCCGAGTACAAAGATACCTGACCGTGTCGTCGCTCCAGAACAGACGACACACGCGCTAGACCAGCGTAATCGACAAGGCAAGGCCGCCGCGGAGCCAGGGCACCTTTGACGAGAAGACGGTCATTGGTGCTCCGTACCCAAGGACCAGGTGGCCGCCCGCCGCCCATCAAACTCACTGCTCGCCTCAGCAAATGAATCGTTCCAAGAGAGTGGATAGGCGCAATAATTCCACGTTAGCTCGTCCGGGACTTTTCGTGCTTCCGCGAGCACCCCCAACCTACGACCTGAGTCCTCGCCAACCATGCCAGTAGCCTGCCAGGCCTGCCCTGCGTGGTCCCTTGGGTCCTGGAGCTGGGAGCGGGAGCTGGAGCTGGAGCTGGAGGCTGGCCAGAGCCTGGCACGCACCGCCTCGCAACCGATCGCAACTGGCTGGCAAAGTGTCCGGACAGACAGAGAGACGGAGAAGCACACTGACTGGTTTGCGTCGCCAGACAGAAACTCTATTCGTCAGGTACCACGCCTTATTACGTCTAGAGGAGCTTGGGGTGATTCACAGGTTGCGTGCGCATCTGATGGGCGGGGGCCTGAAGCGACGACTGCACAGTCCTCACGGTCTTACCGCCATCTACACGCGCTCGTCTCTGCCGCGAAGCTCCCCGAACAACCCAACACCCCCGTCCGTCTTTCTCCGTTTCCAAACGTGTGAAAACGTGCCAGGGCCACCATGGATCCGACATGCGTCACGCCTGAGTTGGCGAACTAGTGGCATATGCTGCAAGAGGTGACGACGGGAAGGCGGTGCAGACAGACAGAGACGACCCTAAACCAGACAGAGAACAACGTCCAGTCCCAAACACCACACGCACGTTGGACGGACAGCAGAAGCACCCTGCCTAGCAGGCCGCAAGACAAGATTACCTTCACACCCATCACGAGGCTCAATTTTGATCAACTTCCGAAGTGTTACATTTTGATGCCACGGCGCGCGACATGGATGCTACTGAATAAGAACAAAACCCCAGGGCCTGCCTCTCAATCCAAACGAGGTGGCCGACTCCTGGATTTTCAAGATGAACGGGCGCCCTCATCTTATCAGACCTTGTCGCAGTGTGCTCACAGGGACCAGAGTACCAGGACGAATGTAACATCGGTTCACGTTGGGACCAGCAAGGCACAAGGACATGCCATCGCCGCTGGGAGGGAAATCCGTGGATCAAGCTTTCATTTGCGCTCGTCGCAGCCGAAGCCGACGCAACCTAATAATAAGAGGCTCGCCGCCAGGCGGACAGGAGCCAAGCCAGACTGCCTAGATCCATGGAGGGGGAAGCCCACTGCTATGCCACCCACCCCCCCAGTTATGATGATGCATCTCTAGCATGCCGTGATTGTCACGGGGAGTTTAACTTCGTGATTCGGAAGCCACGGTGCGGGAGGGTGGGATGCAGCCAGCCTTTGGTGCGTAGCAACAGTCTACAGATGCCAAACCGGCGCCGACTCGCAGCCGCAGATGCTTTGCCGTCGGCCGTTCAAGACTGCAAGAGAGACGGTTTCTGTGAAGTCTAACAGGACGTTATTGAGCCGCTGCATCTGGCCGGTTGCATGCCAGACGATAGATAGAGTTGGTCCCCTCCCCGGTGTGGGCTGCAGAAATAAGAGGAGTAAACCCCGATGCGGCGATAGCGATTGCGCGCGCGCCGGTCCCCTCAAATGACATTCCATGTTCCATGGATGACACGATGAAGTGCGCGAGATGAACCCCACCGAGGGGCCGAGTCCTCGATTGTTTTTGATGAGACAACTGAGACATCTGCAACGATAAAATGAGCGCCGATATAACGATCAACTGCAACCGCGGCGAGCGCTACCATCGTGGAGCCGCCCTGATGAAGGCCCGTCGCGTCGGCCAGAGCGTTGCGAGCGTTGCGTTGCGTTCGGGGCGAAGGGGAAACAGCAACACACGCTGGGCAGACAGAACATGTTTGCTGCATCTCTCGGCAGTCGTCCGCAGAAGCAAGGACAAGCAGGGAGAGTTTCTGGCACATATTGATACTTCATGGTGACTTTGCTGTCTGTCGTCGTGCTGGTGGTCTTGGGTATTGCTGTTCCGCGAGCCGAACTCTTTTTTTCCCTCCTGTGAAAGCAGTCCTAGTCACACCTCCGGATTCGGATTTGCGATAGGAAAAAGGCCACTTTGGCTTGCGGCCATTTCCCACCATTGCCCAATTTCTTTTGCGCGCGCTCGTCCGCTCGTCCAAGCGCAGGAACTGTGTCGACATGGACAGGTCACATCAGCCCAAGGCAGTGTGAGCGCAGTGAGAGAGAGCAGCACTTCATAGCCTGTTCCCTGCCCGTGTTCGTTGTCCGGCCCGTCCCTAGCAATTTGGTTCGCCAGCTAGTCATACGCAGTACCAACCATACATACATCCCACCAGTCAGCCGTACCGTACCGGGCATGGCTGGCGGTACATTTCCGTTCACGATTGGCACTAGTGTGATCCGGCAGAGCGAGCGCGCTGACCATTGCAAGCTGAGGTATAGTTCACGAGAAAGGAAAAAGAAAAAAATGGAGAGCAAAGCAAGATGCGCCGACGATCACTGCAACTCGGAGAGCCAGATGGGGTGGGCGCTCAGAGGTCGCGCCAATTTCGCAAAACCGTTAAATGAAGCCTTGCTAAACTGCACTTGGGTTAAACTGCCCAAGCAGTTGAATGACAAGCAATCCCAATGCTCGAGGCCAATGCTACGTTGACGGGAGTGCTGACTGGAAGAGCGACACCGAGACTGCCCAAACGAGGCGAGACGGCGGGAAGGGAGGAGGGAGAGACCATGGACCGCCCAGAAGAGGATGTGACGTGAGAATGGCATGCATTTGCAGCTGCAACTAACACAACGGTGCTCACACGGGCCGCGGTTCATGCGCCCGGCACCACCCCTGGACGAGAGCAGCAGCAGCGCCTCGGAAACGGGAGTCCTTGATAGGAACGGTATTGCTACAGCACCAACAAGAGACAGACAGAGAATGTGATCAACGGGTTGCCAGCGGGTGACCCGTGCAGCTGCCATGCAGCTCGCCATTTGGAGCGAGAAAAGAGACGCCTGAACTGCCCTGCTGCTGGGCTGCTGCAGTTCCATGGCCGGCAGCAGCAGCATACGCGCCCAACCGCTGACTGCTTGCTTCATGAGTGAGCTCTCTCTCCAACGTCACTTGTCATTGTCAACCGGTGAGGCTTACAATACGAGAGGGGATAGCGCCAACGGCCGATACGACGTGCCGGAAGGCTGTTTGAAGCACGTTGGAACCCCCTTTCGTTGGTTCCTGTTCATCCATCAGTTATTAGTTCAATGCTACATACATGCTAACCCGTCTGTGCAGTTCGTGTGTACTCACAGTACTCTGTAAAAGGGACAAGAAGACAGCCCAGCCAGCCCGGTTGACCCGCATCGGCACCTGAGCTACACTACACGATTCATGGGCAAGCTACGGACGAGCCTCGCTGCAACCCCTCCTCGTTCGGGAAATTTGCAGACCTTCCCTCCACGGCTTGTGGGCGATCATGTGTCTGATCCCCCTCCCCCCTTGGTGATGGAACAGTTCGATCGGGGTTGCATAGCCTGCCTGGACTGGACTGGACTGGGCCATTAGCCTGAGAAGCCCTGTATTGCAACGCAAACCTGGAGATATCCACCCCGTTTTGGGGGCCTTGATCGGTTCGTCTGTATCAAGGGAGCAGCAAACAATGCTTGATTCAATATTACAGTGTCGCTGCTGTTGTTGTTTCTGCTTTGACCCTGTTCAATCTCGCAACAGAAGCTCTTCGGGATGTTCGCCAGATCAAAGACAGTCGACCATCACCCGCAGCGACGGTTCGGCACGTGAAACGGAGGGTTCGCAGGATGGGACCGTTAAGATTGGGAATCTGGTGAGCCAGTCGGAACCGGGGGTTGACTTCGACATCGCCCCCAAATGTCCACCAGACTTTTTGACTGCGTGGTGCGCCGTCCTGAGTCGAGTCGCTGAGTACTGACCATCGTTCGTGTCGCAACCCGGACGGGAGAGGCGTGCTGGCTCCCCTCCTAACCCCCCGGACACACGCAAGTTCGCGGGCGATCTGAACATTGTTTCCCTTCGGTCCACACCGCCGTCCCGGAACACGCGCCCAACGTTCCCCGGGTTCCGGACTTGCTCCCAACCCCCCGGAAGCAGCTCCATTCGGGCAAGTTCTCGTCACAAGACCACACATGCACTTTGCTCTGAATAGTCACCAGCATCGATGGGCGAGCTAGCCTTCTCAGGGAGCGGCTGCGCTTTTGCTAGCCGCCGAGCGCTTCCAGACAGCTGTTTGCTCGGACGCTTGGCGGACGCCCATCAGGAGATTTTCGGGCGAGATCTGCTGGTGCTTATTTCACTCTATTGGTATTCTCATTGCTTTTTCCCTCGCTCTCGATTTCCATCCTCCCCCAAATGCCGGGCTGATTGCGACTCAGCGCGATTCATTCTCTTACATGGAGTCGCATATCACAACCGCAGTCAACGACGATGAAGGATGCCTTCCACGTCGTTGCTCTTGTGTCCTGTTGCACCGCTGAAGCCGGCGGCATATGAGGCTAAGCGGCCCGCCTTCCGTCGGCTTCACGCAACGAGTTGGGTTGCACGCGCGATCCCTCCGTGTCTTCGGAACGAGATGCTTCGTCGCAAAAGGGCCAGATTGCAAGGTGGATAAGGGCTTCGGCTCGGTTCGGGGAGGAGGGACTGAGAAAAAAAAAAGGCCAATAGTATATCCTGTCCTCACTCCGGATTTTGTATCATTCTCTTCACGAATTGAAAACTTTCTGACGTCCGTCACCAGAAGACTACAACTCTCGGTTCCAAGTGCAACTAAAGAAAGCGGAACCACTCGTTGTCGGGTTTCCTTCGGATAATTCTGGGGGTTGACAACACAGTGGCAGCAAGCAAGGCGCCGCTTGCAGAGGACATCCCGGGTCAATTCTGCAAGGAATAACCAACGTCTCTTCTCATCGCGAAATCCCTCATCAACCTTTGGGTCGACAGGAAACTCTGAGATTCTTCCCCGTCACGCCAAAAACGTAATCGGACGGAAAGGGCCGCGCAATCACTTCACACCTCCCGCAGCACCTAGTAGCCATGGCATCATCCCTTGAGCAGTGGAAGGTCGACAAGCCTTACCTCAACATCCACTGCGCGCTGGGCGAGGGGCCTTACCACGACAAGAAGAACAACCTCCTGCGCTTCGTCGACATCAAGAAGAAGCAGGTCCACATCGTCGACCTCGCCCGGGGCCCCGCGTCCCTGCGCACGCTGCAGCTCGACGTCCCTGTCGGCGTCACGGCCGACATCGAGGGCGTCGACCCCAAGGACCGCATCCTGGTCGGCCTCAAGTATGGCATCGCCGTCCTCGACCTACAGACGGGCGAGTACGAGTACGTCGGCAAGCCGCTCAACGAGCAGCGCAACGAGCGGCTGAGGGCCAACGACGGCGCCGTCGATCCTCACGGCCGCTTCTGGCTCGGTACCATGACGGACTTTGGGTTGGGCGATTTTCAGATTGAAGGTATGTCGCAGCAGCAGCCAGCAGAGGGGAAGGCAGTTGAAGCGGTCTGACGGACGTCACGACCCATGTTCAGGCGTGCCGCCCGTTGTCGTGACAACACACTTCTTCACCGCATATACTCCTCAAGCCCCCAAAAGGCAAACACACAGCAGCTCTGAAGCCAACTCACGATACTAACTGCACCCGAAAGGCGCCCTGCACCGCTTCGACGGCACGTCGGGCAAGGAGGACGTCGTCAAGGGCCTCATGATCCCCAACTCCGTGGGCTGGTCCCCGGACAACACGACCATGTACTTCACGCACTCCACCGAGCGCAAGGTGTACGCGTGGGACTACGCCCCCGCGGACGGCGCGCTCTCGCGCAAGCGCGTCTTCTACACGCACGACGGCCCCGGCGAGCCCGACGGCTTCCGCGTCGACGAGGCCGGCAACCTCTGGCACGCCGTCTACGGCGAGGGCCGCGTGCTCAAGATCTCCCCCGAGGGCACGCTCGTCGGCGAGATCCTGCTGCCCACCAAGGCCATCACCTGCGTGCAGTTCGTCGGCACCGAGCTCTTCATCACGACGGCGTCGCTGGGCGAGGACGAGGAGGCCACGCAGGAGCAGCGCGAGAACGGGGGCGCTCTGTTCCGCGTCGACGTCGGGGTCAAGGGGCTCGATTTCTTTGAGTTTAAGCTCTGAGCTGGCAGCATGGCGCATAACGGGCCTCTTTTGCAGGGTCGCTACGGAGTACTACGAGGGGAGGGGGTGGAAAGTTCACGATGGAGTCAAGTGTCTCAGAGACTCCTGAGGGAAAGAAAGTTTCGATGGATTCGACGAGGGATGAGGTGACCCGGCGGGTTGTCAGGGTCCTTGACTGGTCACGATAGTAGAAACGTGGTTGGTGATGAATGACGAGAATGAAGCATACGACACCGCTCTTTGGGCTTTTCCTCCCCATCCCCCTCCGTCCTTGCCGCGCTTTGCAGTGCGGCTTCCCATTTTTTCGCCGCTGCTAAAGAAAAAAAACTGCGCGTCGAGTCGTGTCGCGGTCTCTGAGTGGCTCCCCCCCTTCTGTTCCAGTCCCGGTCCAGACAAAGATCGTCAACACGACGCTGCGACGACACCTTTCGCAGAGCACACTCACATGAACCAATCCGTGGTGCAGCCAGCGGCATACTCAACAAACCTCCTGCGCTTCCTGCGGCTTCACGATAATTTTTTTCGGGTTCGAAGAGCGGCTTCGTGTCTTTGCGTGTGTTTTATTGACTCGTGGCCATGTAAGTCGAGGGTTTGCTGGCTGGCTTGCTCTGCTATGCTGCATGTTGGCCCCCAACAAACCCCGTATGATTACACTAAAAAGGGACTGCAAGCAGCATGCAGGAGGCTCGCCTCACTTTCACACCGTCCAGGTGGAATTGCAGTTTGGGCACCAATGCCTAATGCCTCCGAGAGAATACAAGTACACGTTTTTTCTGTCAGATTTACTGCACATTGTCACAGCTTCGTGCATACCCTTTCCCATCGCCGGGAACGTATGACAGCCAGCGAAAACGACGTGGGAACGACGCAGCTAGTGACGTCCGACATCGCTAGATGGGGCAAGCAAGGTCAAGAGGTAGGGTCGAGTAAAACCCAACCGCACGCTGCACACGCCCACGCAATACAGACCACACGCCCGTCCGTCGCGTATCTGCATCTGCAGTCGACGTGGCAGGCCTCTCTCGTCCACGGTAGATTGTATGTGTACATGGCACGCGCTCACGACCCTGTACCACATACTTTTGTGCTCTTTTTTCACCTCTCGTCTGCTGTTCACAAGAGTCCACCCCGGTTTTTCCAGATCGGAGAATTAAAGTGGTTCCCACGAACGAACGACCGGGGGCCTGCCGCATCGTGCAGTTAGATCGGAGCCCGAGCCGCCATGTCATCCCATCCCATGCTGGCTGCGCCTGGGCCTCAGAGGCCGGGACGCACGCGGGACGACCTAGCCCTAGGGGGGATTCTGCATCTGGGGGCTAGTCTAGCCCGTACCATTCCTCCATCGTCTTCCATCCGGCCGGCCCCCCAATCCCCTGGTCTCCCGGGCATCAGCCCCGGATCCATGGTTGGCTTGCCGCTTACCGCCGCCGCCGCCGACGTTCGCCGCCACGGGTGTCGTGTCTGGCCCCCGCCTGTTCTGTCCGCCACCGCTGGTTTCTGCCCCGTCTGCACTACTTCAGTGCGTACATGCGTACCGGGAACAGTTCCTTGGGAAAGCCACGCTGCAGCTCCGTCCTGATTAGGCGGAGACCCGCTTCCTCGAAGAGGCTGCGGAACTTCTCATCCACTCTGTGTGTTTGTTGCACTTGCGTCAGTCTATGCAGGTGTCTTGCATGCATCCGTATATACGGGCCATTGGGGGCAAGGAACAAGGAAAGAAGACGAGAAAACAGGGCCTGGCCGGCGTTTGACTCCGGCAGAAATTTTGCCACCGCGGTGGTTGGTGATGGAGTGTAAGGGACGAAAGCTCGGGAAGGATGAACGGGGCCGGGTATAGCGCATGCTAACTCACCTTGTCACGCTGCTGTCGACGTCGTCAAACAGGTCAACACCGCTAGTGCTCAGGTTCTCCTTGACGACGATCACGCCGTCGGTGGGAGCAATGACCTCCTTGCAACGACGCAGGTAGGCAACGAGCTGCTCGTCGGTCAGGTGGCCGACGCACCATTGGTTCCAGACAAGGTCGTAAGCGGTGCCGTCGAGGGGCTTCCACTCCTCGAGACCAATGTTGAAGACGGAGCCGACGCCCAACTTCTCCTGAAGAGCGGCGGTGAACTTGGCGATGGGTTCGACAATGTCGACTTGTTCAGCTACATCGAGCATGAGTCCCTCTGTGATGCGGCCGATGCTGGGGTTCGAGGGTCAGCAGGGATGGTCGTGACATGGTACGGAGACTTGGGTCGGGGAGACAAGGGCAGGGGGTGTATGTCAGAGGTACCGGTGAGAGGTTCCGACACGAGGAGGCAAAATGGAGAAGGCCCAGGGCGCAGAACAACGGGGTCAGGCGAGGCAAATCATTAGCTCGGCCCGCCTTGCAGTGTCGTTGTTGCGGTGGGTTAGGGGAGAGGTGATGGGCATGGGATGGCGAAAAGAAGGGGTAGGACTGAGAATAAGTGAGAGGCGGTGAGGGAGTTGAGTGACGATATGGCGGTGAAAAGGGAAAAAACGACGGGGGTCCGTGTATGTCGGTGGTGGTGGTGGTGGTGTTGGTGATGTGAGATGGGAGCAACCAGAACCAAACCAGCCGTCAACCTTCCGCCGGATACATGACACTTGAATGTAACGGGTACCGAATTGACGAAACCCTCGGGCCTGGGAACAATGACAAGAGGAAAGCGAAGAGAGAGAAAAACTCACCCGGCCCCGCCTTCCAGAGCGCGGCTCACCGTCCGCAGACCGCTTTTCGTGCCGATGCCCAGCTTGGCCAGAAAGTTGCGCGAGCCCTGCAGGTCGACCTTGCTGATGTAGGGGAAACCACCCAGCATGCCGTTCACGTCGGCATCGATTCCCTGCCAGTAGGAACGGCCATCTTTGGCGTTGATCTTGGCGTCGGGCGGCGGTGTGGTGGTGGTGGCTGCTGCTGATGCTGCAGACTGCTCTCCCGCTGCTGAAGATACGGCCGTGGCTGCGGGTGCCGTTCCTTCGTCGCCGGGCATTGTGACGCACACGCACGCGCACGCGCAATCTGACTTGACTGCCTCGGAGGTGGTGGGTGGTGGGTGGTGGGTGGTGGGTGGTGGGTGGTGGGTGGCGGGCGGATGCGGCGTGGTGGTGAAGAAAGATCGGAGGCGGTCGGGAGCGGTATGACATTGTTGAAGAAGCGCGCCGGAGCTGCAATGCACTGACGTACAGGAGGGGGACGTTCGATTGATGCATGGCGGTACATTATGCGAGTCTGACACTGCTTAATAGGGTGGACTCAAGATTTAGTCGCCTAAGCATTCCTATCCATCTAAGCAGGCAGAGACCCACAGATAAGGCTGATAAGACACGCCTGCCGCCCCGGTGCCTGGCGTCATCACGGAAAGCCCCTAAAACTAAGGTTAACTTTGCAACCTTAGTACGCCCGCCCGCCCGCCCGGGGCCTAACGACGCCCACTGCGCGCAATAAAGTTGACCTAAATGCTTGCTGAATTTATCTGCACTAACGGGAGTTTCTTTTGCCTTTAATCTTCTTTATATCCATCTGAACCGCTTCCCCAAGCTTATCTCAGCTCATGCACCTGTCAGCCTTGCCCGTAAAAGCTACGTGGGATGCGCGACTCTCAACGTCTTTTCATCATGGGCGCGGGTGGTGACTACATGCCATGTGCGACTTCACGTCTCTCCCGCCGCGACATCAGCCAGTGCCCGTCTCTGATCTCAACTCTTGCATTGCTGCCTCATCTGCGCCCGAACAACAAGGTGCTTACGATCGACCGTTAATGCGGCCAGAACCGACCGCCTGGGACGCGCGGGCTCCTCGACGAGATGATTCACGTCGACAGATTCCGGATGGTTCCTCAGGCGACAGCTTCTCTTACACCAGTCAGGTGACTTGGACATTTCCCGTTTGGTAATTCTTGCGATGGCGCGATCAATGTTTGAAGGTCCGTCCAGACGACAGCAGCGTCCACAATCGAGAAAAAAAGTCGCCGTCTCAAGAATAGGCCGTCGCTAGCGAACGGCAGCCATCATCCGCAGAACAATTGCTCCCATCGGCAATGTCAGAAGGACTGTCACCATCTCCAGATGAAGCAGATATTCCAAACCGGACCTCAACGAGGCAACTGTTCGTCTCCGCCGCGGGAGAGCAGGCGATCATAATGTGGAAACCCGGCTGCGACGTTCTTCGCGATGCGCTTTGGCGACTCCGGCAAAACTTGTCTCCAAACCACCACGGCTCAAACTTCCCGAAATACCTCGACAGGCCACCGCCTGGCCCGTGTCTCGAATCGCAGAGATTTTCTTCCAAATCACCCAAGCCGATCCTGGAGATCCAGTAGGCTCGCGAATCTGGGGTTGCCAAGACATGTAACCAACATGCAACCGCTGCAAACGGGCGTGGGATCCCTTTTGGAACAAAGGATCTGCAATTATCACGAGAAGGGGCAGACGTCCCTTCCTGTACAAGGCGTCACCCTGGATCCCTCGGCCACCGCCGTTGCACCTCAACGTCGACATCATGTGAAGCCCGTGGCTACACAGCCCGTTTCTCAGGTTCTGCGTGGTGCGGTCCAGGCTTTCTCGGCCAGCGAGGGCCTTGCGGCTGCATGCAGGCAGACTCGCAGCCGGGTCTTTCCTACACACTACCACGTTCTGATACTGGACCAGGGGGGGTCTGAACACCAGCAGACTGGGTCCCCTTTTCTTCCCCGCGGGGGCGGAACCTACGGATCGCGTGAGAGCTCGCCAGACGGGAATCCACTAGCAGTTCGAGGCAGTTGATGGCGCTCCCAATGGCTCGGTATTCCGGCAGGTTTTGTGGCGCATTTTGCTACTGAGGAGTACCGCCTGCTTCCCAAACCTAAGCCTTCCAGTGTCAAGAAAGCTTGATTGACAGCGGCGATCGACCTTGACCGGCACCTTCTACCCGCGACGCGTCAGTCTTTTGATCCTTTGCATCGCGAATATGCAATTTTTCATCGAGCTTTGCTCGGCGACGAAGAGATCCGGAATTGGATCGAGCTCCATTGGGGGCCGGACGCTAGCGTCATGGGCAAGTATGCTTAGGCAGGTATGCTTACTTGACATCACCATGTCCTGGTCATTTGTAAACTGGGAAGATAAACGGTTCTTGACAGAAGTTACAATGTGCGTAATCCTCCAAGGGAACGGCTGAACTTCCAGCCTATCGAAAGCCTTCGTTCTCGGTGTCGAGTCGTGGATGGCAATGCAACGAATGGCTCTGGGCAGAAAGCGAAGCCAGGTCGGACGAGGCGAGGTGGTTTGAGGCGGTTTGACTTTTCTCGCCTCCTTGCAAGATGTTTTGCAGCTTGTGGCCCCGACGCCTTCGGGCCAGAAAGCTTACTGCCTCAAACGTGGTGAGAACAGCAAGGGGGGATCTTGCAAAAAGGCACGAGCCAGACAAGGGCCGATCACCCGCGGCTGTGGTTATACCAGCGTGTGGGCTCCTGTTCCTCCTGCTTTGTCGCTGAGACCAGGCCAGGGGCGGCCATACAGATGAGAGCGCATTCGAATCAAGCATGAATAACCTTGGCTGGCGCAGTGGGGGTCTTTTCTCGTCTGCAGAGCATGATACGCGATGAGGAAAAAAAGAAAAAGGAGAGATAGGGTGAGGGAGACTGGCGACATCGGACGAAGGATTAGAGTTTCGGTTGCTTCGAGCACCTTGCCCCTTTGAAGGTCTGGATGTAAGGGACTTTGGACGACGATGGACCGAGTTCCGAAACACGACTCTGCGGTTGGCCTGACTCAACGGTGTTGCTATTCTGAATGATGCGATGAGAGAGGCAGCAGCAGATGCGCCATCTACACAATCCGGTCTCTTCACGCGAATCCTTGGAGTGGCTCAGCACATCGCGCCTGGACATTGACGTCTGTCTGCCCCTGGGCTTGGGGGTTTCAGGCTCTCGGTCACCCTCTCTCGACATGTTCCGCTTCACGCCACTCTCAGTCTTGTTGTTGAGGTCCCGGTTTGGGACGAGAGGCGGGTGAGTACATAAAGGCTTCAACCCATCCTCTCTCTTGGCGGTTCTTGGATTGATTCGACGGCAGGCCTCACAATACCAGATTTAATACATACATTCCCTTACAACCAATTTCAGTTCACCAAATCGACCGGGTTCGATTATCTAATTCATCAATAACTTCGGTTCACTTCAGTCCAACAAAATGAAGTTCCTCACATTCTCCCTCTTCCTCGCCTCGACACTCGTTAGCGTCAGCAGTGCTCCCGCCGATGTTGATAGCAGGGCTGTCACGTAAGTCAAAGTTGCAGTATCTCAACGATCATCACTAACACGCACCGCAGTTTCACCAACTATGATCAGCAGTTGCAGGAGCGTGACCAGGAGCCCCGCGGGGTTTCCGTCCCCTCCTTCAACGGAGTTGAGACCACCAGCGGTGTGATCGCCGACGTTCAGGACGAGGAGGAGGCCGTCCCCGTCCGCGCCCGCCAGCTGCTGAAGAAGAAGAAGGGCAAGAAGGGAAAGAAGGGCAAGAAGGCGAAGAAGGCTAAGAAGGCGAAGAAGGCCGCCAAGGCCAACGCCGGCGCCGCGAAGGCCAAGGGCAAGGCTACTCCTGCTGCTGGAGCTGCCAAGGGTAAGGGCGCCGCGCCCGCTGCTGGTGCTGCCGGCAAGGGTAAGGGCGCTGCTCCCCCCGCCGCCGCCCCGGCTGGCGGTGCTGCGGCCAAGGGCAAGGGAACCAACCCTCCCGCTGCTGCTCCCGCCGGTGGTGCTGCTGGTGCTCCTCCTCCCGCTGCCCCGGCTGCCGCTCCTCCTGCTGCTCCTCCTGCCGCTCCCCCTGCCGCTGCCGCGAAGCCCGCTGCTGCTGCTCCCGCCGCCGTCGCCCCGGCTCCTGTCGCTCCTGCGCTCCCCGTCGCCAAGCCCAACTAAGCTATCTGCTTTTAGCGGTGTTGGAGGCGTAATGGAAGGGTCGCCGGCACTGGTGCCGGTTGCTTGATTCACGAGGGCTACGGAAAGCAGAGTACCATACGGACTACTGGATCTGTAACGATATGAAAAAAAAGCTTATCCTACATAGGACGTCCGGTCCTAAGGGATTCTCCAGCCATTTGGCTTGGACCGGCGCTGTACGGAGGGTTCAGGGGTAGTTGAGACCGGAGCGCGGAAGTACATAGCCACGACGAGCAATTCAAGCGTCAGACGATTTCTTTCTCAATGATCATGTGTTGGTGATTCTGTTTGCAGACTTCTCGGAATCGGGTCCGTATTGGCCCCAGTGACATCAACAACACCGTGATCCGATAGGTATGACACGAGATATCTTGGCGCTATGATGCCAATTATAGGGGTTTATCGTTTCATGGGTTGCCCGTCCACAGAAACATGTTTCGTGTGTTGGTCAATGCTCGGGCGTATGCGGGTAATACGCCATGTACCTTGCGGTCGTCTCGTCTGTTTGTGTGCAAAAAGTGTAAATCGCTGCTGTGTGGGTGTGGTCGATTCGAACAAGAACGCGACGAAAAAAAGAAGGTTGGCACAAGACGGGCCTCCATCTCTCCGGAATCTGATCGACATTGCGAATGCAACCCTCTCTGATGGATTTTGCGGAGTGGATGGCGGTCCACTCGGACATTGAATCACAATCGAACAATTCTGTTTGATTGGAATTGACGGGACTTGGCGCAATATCTGACAGAGTCGCCGCCGTCGCTTCGCTTCGCCCCTCGCGCGCAAACATGTTGCCTTTTTGGAAACTGTTCCGGGATGGGCTCTGGTGACCGAAATGCTCCGGCCGATCCACCCGGGAGCCCGGCCTGCGGTGAGCCAATGAGCACCCCTCGTCAACGACTCAAGCCTTTGACGGGAATCCTTTCGCTTCCCTTCCCATCCGAGCGTTTTTTTCTTCTTCTGCGCCATCACACCTGATCCACCGACCAACGTCGAGTCCACTTTTCCTTGGTGTTTTCTCTCTTTTCTCCCGCCCGCTCCACTGAACTAGCTCATCGTCTCCAGTCTCGTGCTCATGCAAAGAAAAATCTCTTCGCCGGCCCCCTCCTAGCGTCTTGGGCACATACTGCTTCTCGTCTTCCAACATCCACCTCGGCTCATTCAGCTGAAGCGGCCGGTTGGCCCAATGGCAAGGCGTCTGACTACGATTCATCGTGCAATCAGGAGATTCTGGGTTCGACCCCCAGGCTGGTCAAGTTTCTTTTTGCTGCGTCTTCACATCCTGGCGGCACGGTGATCTTTTTGATGTGCCTGCTACACGCTTGTTTCGACACTGGCCCTGTTTGCCGTCAGAGTATACAGACTTATCTGCTGTGTTTGTCTCTTTTAGCTTATTGTTCCTTGAGAAGGACGTTGGTCGTCGTCGAATATTCAACGACGTCGAGTCAATTCCTGGCCGTGGAGAAATAACGATAAGCTTAAAAAGGTGACAGAACTCAGTGAGCCGCTAGTCAGAAGTTACCACAGAGTTTGATCTCGCGTGGCCCGTCGCGTGCTGCGATGTGGCCTTCGCCCTGCATAAACTCAAGCCGTCATTCTGAGCTTGTTCGCCAGACGTCATGACTTGGAAGGGGTATCTTGGTCAACGAAATGGTCCGCGCTGGCAGAATTCGTAGACAGTTTGATGAGCTGTGGTGATAATTATTAATACCTGTACGACGAAGGCATTGAGAAAGGAGGAGTTCAGCGGCCGATGAATCCTACATCAACCTAGCGACCGACTGCCTGAGCGCCGTGTCCGACCCTCTGATCACACCAAGGGTTCAGGGGTCCCCTCGACAGCGTCAAGGTTCAACTTCGGTAGGCGTTAGAGACGTCTTATCCCCGAATGTCCTCTTGGGTCTCGGAGCATATCCTTGGATGACTCTGGTTGTCGTAGTGCGCGCAACCTCACTTATGCAATACGATAAGCTTTTGCTGATTGTTTGTCTTATGCCAAATCGAATTTTGCTGCATGCTTCACGTAGCGAATCGCACGAAATATTGTTTCAGTCTCTTTGTATTTATCTTTTGTGCCTTCTATGACTCATCCGGTTGAACTAATGCTCCAAGTCTATGCTTCTCGTGGGTTTCCTCGCATGTCTATGCTACTACTTTTGGTCTTGTTACCGCCCCTGCCTGGCTTCCGATGGCTCTTCAGCTTTCTATCTCATGACTTTTCACAGCTCCTGCTCAAAGCCCACGCGTGCGGTAAAAGGCCATATGGTTTGTTCGGTACAGGTCAAGCTCAAAGAAAAGATTCCGAGGACCGGCGACGCGCTGTTTACCACGCTGCATGCGAGCTGGTAGCAGTTTGAGATCAACGAATGCGCATTTTTTTTCGGTTGGGTATAACAAGACACACCATTTCGCAGATGGGACCTTGACAAAGGATGCTGTCTTTTGCTCGGGTGCGACTTGAACACGCAGCATACGAGAATCTTCATTATCGTCAGCTCGATCAATGTCGATAGCACGCTGAAAAATGTCCGGCACCATGTAAAATATTGGTTCCTGTGAGACCCATCTCCGCGTGAGAACGTCTCCAACTGCCCATACCGCCGTCTTGATTGGAGCGTTGGTGTCCAAGTCGTGATCGATCATGTTGTTGGACGCATCCAGAATCCACCGGATAACGGCTACATTGGTCATGGTGCTGGACGAGATAATTTCTGCCAATCGATTCATCCTGGCAATGAATACATTATGGCATGCGTTTAGGTTTCCGGATTGGATCATGAAGAACAACGGGCCGAACAGCTGGCTCGCGTTTTCCTCGGTGCAATCAAAGGAAGAATAATCTGGCTTCCACGTGGTTTCGACAGACCAGTGGTAGCACGGGCCCCAGCGTGCTCGCTCATTTTGTTTTAAAATAGCATTCTTGAATCCCGTTGCAAGTTCGCTGTGATCGTGGAAGAGTAAACGCTCCCAGTCGTCAATCGAAGCTTGAAGAGTGGTATTCCTTTTAGTCAAATTCGTGATATCCTCTTGGAGTTCCTCAATATCTTCCTGGAGATCGTCAATCGCGGGTGGGGCCATGGTTGACGTGAACCGGGCAAGTCGCAGCACTCAATAGCGTTCCTCAGCTCGAGTTTGGGCTTCGTGTAAACTGATGGCAATTGGCATCCAAAGCAGCTATCGGTTCCGAGATAAGGTACCCTGGTATGAGTGATGTCAGTACACAATCGCCGCCGTTTCCGTTCATTTTACTGACCTATAAACTGAGATCTGCTGGAAGAATCTTGTCGTGAACGTCTGTGGTCAGTTGGATGATGTTTCTGGTCGTTGCCTGCGGGAGGTGTTTCTGGAAGATACGACTGGATTTGGTCGAGTCCAAGTGATGCTTAAGAAGAAGGGACACAGGTGGCCATTGGGAATTTACTGAAGTGCGACTACCTAATTAAGGGCGGGATCCTGCCTTACCTACCCGACCTTGATCTTGGCCCTTCCCTATTTGCGAGGCCCTCCTGCTTCCAAAGTCTATCTGGCTTTCGGTCACACCTTCCATCAGATGTCATCTCCCAACAAGAGCTCATAACACATTGACCACGGCAGTCACCTCAGACATGACGCATACAATGGCCGCGATAGAGACAACAAGTCCAAACTGGATTGAGGGTTTGCTGCGCCATCACATATTCGAATATCCCTTTGGGTTCTCTTGCGAAAACCCCGGCAGTAATAACCAACAGGTGCGCAACTTATCGTGACGTCCCACCTTTCCTCGTGTGCTGTCCTCAGAGACCTGCTGTCCCGGGGCCTGCCGTCTAAGCACTCGCCAAAGTGAATCCTGCCAAGGACCTGAATCGGGATGTCATGACACGACATGGCCAACACTACCCATTTAGAATGGTCCCCTCGGACGAAAACCCGTACAACCTGACGCTGTATGCCAGCAACTGACCGTCTTAGAGAACAGTCCATCCAATTTAGGCGTGTATTGCTTAGACAAGCCATATCCTTTGTCAAACGCATACCTAGGAAGATACATAGTGTGAATTGAAACTATGCTTCAATGTTTCTCTCGCCATTGTTTGTTTGGGCATCTCACTCTCTGTCAACATGATCTATGTCCGTCAAAGACAACTGATGCTTTAGGCAAAGAGCAACACTATCAGAAACCGCCCCAGGCCCCTCAAGTACTGTATGTCATGGTGTAGGAGGAAAAGCTGTGAATTACTGCCTCTCGCTCTTTCCATGATTTCTGCTTAAATTCTTGCTGTTATATCTCTCGCGTTATAGGTTTCCTGAACACTCTGTGAACCTTTCTGTGAAAACCGCCAGCACTTTCCAGGTGTCTTTGAGATACAGCTTTTCAAAGAGTAGAAATCAGTGAACCACTGAAAATTCGTTCCTTCTTTTTGATGCTCTGGTGATAGCTTCATCCCTGAGGACCCCACAAAAGCTCACCTCTCTGCTGTTCTGACTTTCTCTTCCACAGCAACATTTCACATTCACCATCAAGTCCCAGTCATCCACTCTCAGCAACTGAGAAAGCTGCACATTGGTGCTTTTTGTCACTGCGCTTTTTTTGCTACAACACCCCACGAATCAAACAATTTTCTCCTCGCACTCTGGTTTCCACGACACCACATCTCCCCAAGTCTTTGACATTGCATCCCTACTTCTCACAACACGACCAAATAAACGCTACTTGGAGTGAGAAGACAAGCTGATACCGGGGCCGCAGCTTCCTCAATTCCTCCTCACCTGCAGTCCTCGACCCAGCCTAAAAATATCACCCTCCACAACGAATCATCAATCAGCTCGCGACTTTCAGCCACCTAGCTGAAGACTTGGTTCGATTAAACGTACGAAACAAGATCTAAAGGGATCGAAGTGTCGTTCCTTCCTTCCTCCATACCTTGGTTATTTCACCTCATCAGCCATAAATATCCATCACCCGCTTCGACTCTCCCACCACAACATCTCAACAACATCACAACCACACAAAGTGATTCACCACAACAACAATTTTCACATTCGCCCTCCACCCGTTATATATCGACGACCACAGCCTCGCCCTCATCCTTCCAATCCCTCACCCGACAACCGCCACCATGGTCAACACCAAGTCTCCCGAGCTGGTCGAATACCACCAGTTCCTCATCAACCGCATTCCCTCCAACGTCACCGACGCCTTCCGCATGGCAATCATCGACGTCATCGAGAAGCGCGTCGAGTTCCCCGACCCCAACGACTGCAACCTCCTGTGGTACATCCAGAACGAGTACGAAAACGACCGCGAGCCCAAGGCCGCCGAGGTCGTCGCGCTGGCCCTGTGCTACGAGAAGGGCGCCATCGAAGGCGGCATCTACGAGATCCAGCAGGAATACTATGCCAAGCACTCCGACCTCGCCCACAACATCCACAAGTGGACCATTGCCGGCATCGCCGGCCAGCCTGTCCAGGAGACGGATGAGAGCGGCACCGCTTCACCTGACGCCGAGTTTGCCGACCCTTATGATTCTCTCCAGCAGCCTGATCCCTTCACTGATCCGTCCGAGAGCTCCAATGCCAAGGGAAAGCGCAAGGTCTCTGACGAGGACGACGAGGCCGCCAAGCGGGCCCGACTGTCTCGCCTCTCCCACAACGACTACACTGACAACGAGGACACACCCCTCCTCAACAAGCTCATGGCCAACGTCTTGGCTCCTCCCAAGAAGTCCTCCAAGAAGGGCACCCCCAAGACCGCTGCTTCCTCCTCCCGCAACCAGAGCCAGGACGCCAACCCCGGCCCGACCGCCAACCTGATGGTGACCTCGTTCCCCCGCGTTCCCATGACCAGCAACCACGCTGCGACGTCCGACAGGAACAACACGGGTCAACGCCAGATGCCCGTCACTCCGAACGCCAGCTCTCGCCGCACTAGAACCAGCCCCGTAGAGAACCCGGAGGCGGCCAAGACAGCCCAGACCCAGGCCATCATCGACGTCCTCCACAAGCAGGCCACCGACAAGCTGGCCCATGCCGAGGCTCTTCGCAAGGAGAACTCTGCTGCCCTCGACCAGCGGCCCGCCGACATGGACCTGGCTGCTCTGACCGAGCACGTAACCCACACCAACGGCCTCAACTCCCGCATCCACTCCTACCACGAGAGCGCCATCAAGGACCTGAGCGAGGCCGTCCGCCTCCAGCGTGAGCAGGACAACGCCTCCTTCAACCGGCTCAACCACATGGAGAGCATTCTCAGCGTGATCGGTAGTGCCGCCCGCTGCACTCTCAGCCGCACCTACGAGTCTGAAAACTGAACGAGCACAGTCCGTCAAAAATAGTAACTTGTAAAACAAAGGATTTTGAACCATGCCCGGCTTTTTGAGATAAAGGGCGAA
This sequence comes from Colletotrichum gloeosporioides, assembly GCF_011800055.1. NCBI lineage: Eukaryota > Fungi > Ascomycota > Sordariomycetes > Glomerellales > Glomerellaceae > Colletotrichum > Colletotrichum gloeosporioides. The sequence continues at coordinate 53,850 of NW_025544672.1, read as the reverse complement.
TTTTGATTTTTGCAGGTCGAATTGAAGATGCGAGAAGTCAGGCAGGTAATGAAGTTGGTTCGGAAAGCTCAGGAGTATTCGAGGCGTTGGACAAGGATTCAGATACCCAAATTGGGGGTTGTTTTTCGCAAAGCTAGATAGACTGGGCCAGACCATGCTGAATACACTGCATTGAATGAGAAGCTTTCACCCATGATGTTGGTATACTGTGGTGCCTGACTGCTACACTGCTCATTGTCATATACTTGCTGTGATGAGATACTGCTATAAGGTATGGAATGCTGATGAGCTCCGGGCAGGATGGCTTGAACAGATGAAACTCGCAAGAAATAATTGAAACGAGAGATCAATTTTTCTTTCTCTAATAAACCCAAGTGGGCTACTTTACAAGCTGGTTCTACCCAAAAAATGAGAGGTATTGATCGCTCTATATCAATGACGATGCTCCCCAATCCATAAAACTCCAAAATGAACAAGTAAAAGAAAGACATGACGAGAGAATAAGAAAAAAAGAAATTAGTGATTACAACAGAGAGATTTTACTTCTCTTCCCACCCCATGTACTTTGTTGGCAGACAACAGTTTTTGTTGTCATCAGAAGCAGCGCTGAACTTTTTTCATCTTCTCCTTTTTTAGAAGCAGGTACCCCATTCCGGCTGGCAGCCGTTGAACGCGTAGCAATTGCCATTGTTCCAAACCCACACTTTTGTAGTCGCACATTGACCTTTACTCGTGCAGCAAAGACCTGTTCCGCACTTTTGTCCCAATGTCGAACCACAGGAGTCACCGACGTTGTTGACGACCTTGACAACCTTGGCCGTCTGCGAAGAGGCAGCGGAAGAGGAGGTCGTGGTGGATGTCAACAACGTGGAGGAGCTGAAGCTGCTGCTGCTGCTGCTGCTGCTGCTAGAGGACTGAACGCTGCTGCTGGTATCGCTGCTGGAACTGCTGATACTACTACTAGAAGACTGAACGCTGCTGCTGGTGGCGCTGCTAGAAGACGAGCTGCTGGAGCTGCTACTAACAACGGCATCGGGAGAAACGACAGCACTACTGGTAATGATAACAGAGGAGCTGACAACGACATCCGGAACAACGACAGAACTACTAGTAGCGACAACAGACGAGCTGGCAACGGCATCAGTAGAACCAGAAGCACTGCTGGTTGTAACGACCGTTGAGCTACCAACGACATCAGCAGCAACCGAAGCACTAGTAGTGACAACAATTGAGCTGCCAATGGCATCGGCAGAAACGGAAGCACTAGTAGTGACAACAGAAGAGCTACCAACGACATCAGCAGCAACCGAAGCACTACTAGTAGTAGCAACAGTGGAGCTGTCCGTGGTGGTCGATTGGGACGAAGATACGGTCGAGGTATTACCTGGCAGAGGTGGTTGCTGCGGAGGAAGAGCCTGAGAAGTAGTGTTAGCAGAAGGTAAGATAGAAGAGGTCAGCGTCGATGCGCTTGTGACCTCGGTTGACATACCACATGTGCCAAATCTGGATTGACATCCAGTGCCACAGTGAAGATCAGTGCTACCGCAGTAGCCGTACGCCGAGCAACAGTTTCCAAAGGTGGAGCCCTGGCAGGTCTCCGATCCCGAGGCGCCCGTGTTGCCGCACTTTCCATCAAGAGACACGTTCACATCCGAGCCGGTGCCAGAGCACTTTCCGAAGCCGCTCTGGCAGCCCGTCTCGCAGTGAGCGGTGGTGTTACCGCAGTAGCCGTAAGGCGAACAGCAGTCACCAAAGTTGGTGCCCAAGCAGTTGAAGCCCTTGGTGCCACCGCAAGAGCCGTCGCTGGAAGGGTTGGTGTTGGTAGACGCCGAGGCGGAAGCAGTGCGAGTACCGCTGGCTTGACCGGCAGCGGAGCTTGCTGCGGAGGTTCCGCCGGACGCGGAGCTCTGGCAGCTGCCGAAGAGAGACTGGCAGCCAGTGCCGCAGTGGGCATCGGTGTTACCGCAGTAGTTGTACTGAGAACAGCAGGTACCTCCAGAGTAGCCGACACAGCTCTTGCCGGCCGCGGCACCACATGTTCCATCGCTAGTGGCCGGGAAGGTGGAGCTCGCGAGAGGAGCAGAGGCAGAGGCGGTACCGGCAGAGCTGGCGCGGGAGCTAGAGCCGGCCGCGGCACTTGCGGTGCCGCTGGGGGATGTAGCATTGACAGAGCTGCCACAGGTACCGAAGACACTCTGGCAGCCAGTACCGCAGTGAGCGTCAGTGCTTCCACAGTAGTTGTACTGGGAGCAGCAGCTGCCCTGCGAATATCCAATGCAAGTTCTGCCGTTGTTGCTACCGCACTCGCCGTTGTCGGAAACAGGAAGGGTTGAAGAGGGAAGAGAAGCGGTGCCAGTGCTGGAACGAGAGGCAGACGATGAGCCCGAAGCCGTGCCGCTGGCCGTGGATGAGCCAGACTGGGCGGAAACGGAGCCAGAAGCCGATGCAGAAGAAGAAGACGCTGAGGCGGTGGACGAGCCGGAGGCAGAAGTAGAGCGGGAAGTAGACCCAGAAACAGAGCCTGAAGTAGAGCCCGAGACTGAAGATGATCGAGTCAGAGAAGAAGTTCCTGTGCGAGAAGTAGACCCGGTGGTGGCAGCAGTGACGCTTCCGGTAGCGGAAGTGCGAGAGCTGGAACCAGTGCTGCTTCGAGTGCTGGAGCTGGAGCCAGTGCTGGAACGCGAACTGGAGCTTGAAACCCGCGACGACGAGCTGGAACTCGTGCGAGCGGTCGACGAGCTGCCACGCGAAGAAGAGCTGGTGCGTGAGGAGGAGCTGCTGGTGCTGCGACGAGAAGTAGATGAAGTCCTACCTGTGCTGCTGGAGCCGGCGTTGCTTCCGCAGTTACCAAACTTGGACTGACAACCTGATCCGCAGTACGCGTTGGTGCTACCACACCAGCCATTGACGGAACAGCAGTTTCCAAAAGTAGATCCAAGACAGGTGTTTCCGCTGGTTCCACCGCAGGAAGCGTCGATTGAGACAGCCAGGGACGTGGAGGTGGGAAGCGTGGTCGCGCCACCGGTAGAGAAAGCTACAGTGGTTGTCTTGGATGCCGTGCTAGCGCAGACCGCAGGGCTGGATGCGGTGATGTTGAAGTTGTAACCGGGGTTGCCGCGACGGTACCAGTTTTCAACGGGATCGCCCAAGCACTCGCCAACGGTAACGGCCCTCCAGCCGTTGGCAACGACAGAGTCCAGAATGTGAGGAGTAAGAACTTGAGCAATCTGCTGGTGAATGTCGTGCTCGATATGCAAGTACGAGCCGTTGCAAGGAGACTTGGCCAGCATGGCTTGGTCCCACAGGTTGACACTAACGCCGATCTGGCTGGGGTCAGTGTGCAGGTAACCCTGAGTGTCGAGATCAAAGTAGGTGATGTGGTAACCAAGGTCGGCCATCTGTCCCTGGCACTCGGATCCGCAGATGGAGTAAGGAGGACGCATGTAAGTAGGGTAGAAGCCCAAGATGTCGGTGAAGGCGATCTCGTTGTACACCATCTGGTTCTTGCGCTGGGCCAGAGTCAAGGAGTCGAGGTTCTCGTGAGACCACGTGTGGCTGGCGATCTGGTGACCCTCGGCAACCATGCGCTGCTGTTGTCAGATCCCTGGCAGATTGCGGACGTACTTGGAGGTCTTACCTGAATGGTGCTAACATAGTTGGCGTTGATCATACCCTTGCCGATGTTGTTACCAGTGATGAACCATGTTGCAACAGCGCCGTGAGCCTTGAAAGCATCCAGCATACCATCGGTGTAGAGGTAAGGACCGTCGTCGTAAGTGATGGCGACATCACCGTCGTTGACGCAGTTGTAGATACCAACTCCGCCGTAGGGAACGCTACCAAGCTTGGGTCTGGCGTCGTTAGAAGTGTCGGGGCCGCTTGGCTTTTGGTTGCCATCGCAGGCAGGGCCGTAGCTGATTTGGCAATCAGGGGAGTTGCAGTAGGCAGGTCCCCGACCACACCATCTGTCCAAGGTTAGCCACTGATTGCATGCCAGAGAAGCATTGGAAGATACCCAGAAGCCGAACAGCAGTCGCCCGGGTTGCAAGCTCCCAGCTTCGGACCACACTGCGATCCATCTCCGACCGCGATTCCGGAGGGCAGGGCCTGTGTCTGGCCGGATGTCTGTCGGGCTTCGAGGGGGTTGGTAGCATCGCCACGAGGTTTGAGTGGCACTGATGGAGGGTTCCATGCCTCGTACGCCGCACGCTTCTTTCGCAAGTCGTCGGGCCCACGGCGTCCCCAGATGACGTTCATTTGAGGCTCATGCTCGTCGTTGCCGTGTGCATGGACAAATTCCAACCCAGTGAGGGAGGCGAGGAGGAGGGGAGACCAACGCATTGTGGCTCGCTGTATTAGACAAAACTAAGATATGAAGTATAGTGAGTGGTGCAAAGAAATAAAAGGAAAGGGCTAGGAGATAAAAGAATGACTCCAAGCTTCTTGTAGGGACACTGAAGCACCTTGATAGAGGATACCGAGAAAAACAGCCTCTCATGATTCGAGCGCGGCCATCGAAGTTATATACAGCATGGGGGGCGTCGAGGATGAAGTCGTGGCATCAGAAACGGCGTCACATTCTCCACAACATGGTTGCTGATGAACGCAAAGAAGCACCCCCCACCCCTCTCTGGGAGGCTCGAGCAGTGATGGATGGAAATTAGAGGGTCAAGAGGCGAGGCCGCCAAGTAGCCGGGTCGGGAAAGTTAGCGTGGCGTCAAAGATTCTCGATCACCGTCTGGACGGGTAGGAGCAACGAACTCATCGGCATGGAATCGCCGTGATGTGCGCGCCTAGCCTTAGACACGCTGCAAACCGGCCCACCCGTTCTGAAGAAATTCATTGAGCTCGTCGCCAAGAGCGAAAGCGATAAAGATGCCATGGTAGTGTTCAGGTGAGACCATACCGAAGGCAGCGAGACGGGAATAGGAACTGATGAACCGATGGGGACGGTAAGTGAACACGAAAGAAACGCGGTCAGAGCGGGCTGGGCGACAAGCCACCGGTTGCGACTGTGACTGTGGGAGGAAACGCCAGGACGAGCCGAAGACGCCAGTGGCTGTACGGGGCCGCACCGACGGGTTCGAAGAGGCTCGAGGGGTGTGGAATGCCACGCCGTGGTCACATCGTTGGACCCTTCTGGACGTCCGCTATGAAAGGCGAATGAACGGAGCGAGTTGTGGAGGTTGTCGAAGGAACAAGAAAGAGAACCGATCATGGACAAGCCTGGTCGGGCGCGCCACAAGACATCACCCGTTCCAAGGCTATCTTGGGAGCCTGTTCCGTGGTGTTGAAGCCTACCTCCGTGTCTGTCCATTTTGGCTCCGGGTAGAGTAGCGATTCTGGTCCAGAGTCAAGAACGCGGCAGCACTAGACCAAACCCGGACGTGCCTGACAGTAGCGCACCCCGTTGATTGGGCCATCGCTGGCAAGATCGGAGAAAAAAAAATAGAAATGGGACGAACGCATTCGGGTTGCCGGTCGATCTCATCTTTCATTCCTTTCTCCTCCACGGGGAACCCTGGATGCTTGGCTCTGCCGCACCGCGTTGGTGAGCAGCGTCCCCTGACACCTCAGTGCGTATCCTGCAATCTGCGTCAGTATCCGTCGCCCGGCCATGTGTTGATGTGGTCTTGGCGTTGAACTACCCGATCTGGGCAGAGGGCAGGCCATCTCTCAGATGTTGAGATGCAGATTTGACTTCAGGTCAGAACAGACGCGAGCCCACCGGTCTGGTCAAGCTTGCAGATGACGTCCTTGCGCCTGCATGGAAGCCTAGCCATGATACCTAGTTGAACGAAGCGCCTGTGCGATAAACAAACAAACAAAGCAGTGCAGACTTCATCGGAGGATCGGCATGGCACAGGTGCTGTCATCCCATCGTCTTCATGCATCTCGCCTCTCGGCCGGCTGCTTGGGCCGAGTCGCGCGATAATATTTGGACCAGGGTGAACCGAGTTGTTGGTACCGTCGTTAGCAAACCGAACCCGAGCTCCCGCGACGGCGTGCCCGCTGCTTGTAGATGTGGCCGGTCAAGTTCTCACTGAAACCATGCAATTGGCTGGGCGAAAACAAGCTTGTTCTCCGCGGAATGTTCATTTGAAATTGTGTCCTGCTTGACAGCTCCCACACTGCCCTCCCGAATTGTCCCCGATGTGCCGGTAACCCGGCTACCATTGTGCTGAATGAGGTTATGCATATAAACTCCATGACGCCCGACGCCACACTCTCCGGAATTGGTATATCAATCCATTATCGGACCATTCCTCGCCTCGTCTGGGTGACGTCGGCCACAACCGCACGACAACCCTCTGTCCAACGCCGTTTGCGGAAGCCTCGGCATTCGCGGCAACCTAAAAAAATCAGTGCCCCCGCTGGTATTGAACCACGGTGTGCATCTTAAAGATCCCCCCCTCCATACTGTTAAAGCACCGTCATTTCGGATTAGTTGATGTAGAACATGACTTCCCTTGTCGCCTCAACTTTCGTTGTTGTACCAACTGGCATTGTCGTCCTGGTGTCGTTGACGTTTCCCCGGAGCATTCCGATCCGACTGTGGTAAACGGTCAGCTTTATCGGTTCGCCGAGTCGTGGCATGTCGCGGGCCCGGCAATCGCTTGTCAAGTTTTGGGGTTCTGTTCGGTCCTGTCCTTAGAGTGGTTGAGAGCTCCCCGATCCCTTCGCGGCGGCTATCGCTTTCGCCTCTTCAGCCATCGCTTTAGCCTTGGCGTCGGCGTCGTCAGTGGATCCCGGGCCGGACGGAGAGGAGCCGTCGCCCCCCAGACCGTAGTCGAGCTTGAGCATTTCGTCGAGGTCATGTTCGTCAAGGTCGTCTAGTCCATTTGCTTTGGTGTCAGCTGGTTTGTTCTGGGCGTCGCCTTCGGCTTGCTTCTGCTGCTCCTGCTCCTGCTTCTGCTGCTCCTGCTGCTGGTTCTGCTGCTCCTCTTGCTGCTTCCTCTGCTCCTCTTGCTGCTTCTGCTGCTCCTCTTGCTTCTTGCGCTCCTCTTCTGCTTGTCTTGCGGCCTCTGCCTCACCTTCTTTTTTACGACGCTCGTCCTCCTCCGCTTTTGCTTTTGCCTGTTCTTCGGCCTTCTGCTTAGCTTCTTTTTCTGCCTGCTCTTTCTCTGCGTCGGTGGGGCCTATACCTCCTTCTCTGTTGTCGCCGTCGCAGCGTTCGCGTTCGAGTTTCATGTCCATGATCAGGCTGACCTCGGGACAGTAGTCAAAGATCTTCTTGCGCTGGGTCGGGTTCTTCCAGACTTTGTCGGGAAGGTTTTTGCCGCCGTCGGGAATGTGGTATCCCATCGGCTTCTCCATGTAAACCTCTTCAACGGCGAGGGCGCCCTTCTTCCCGTGCGCCACCTTTTCCCCCTGCATCACCCACAGTCTCTTGCCGTACCACTCATCTTCTGCTTCTGTGTTGTTATATCTCTCCTGGAATTGCAAGACCCTCTTGATAGAGGATACTCTACGGAGGGAAAGACCGCCGTTACCCGAGAAACGGTCGTCGGGCGTTCTATGCGTGGGTTAGGACGGCAGTAGTATTGATGTATGCGGTTGACTTACTTGGGCGCGCCAGCCCAGCTCCAGTCCAACCATTCATTCAGACTCGTCGGAGAGTTGGAGCACAGGATGCTGTCCGACTCGAACTTGAGGATCCACTCCACACCAGGGAGGAACTCGTCGTAGAAACGTCGGTCGGTCAAAAGGCGGTAAATGTGCTCCTTGGACTCGATCGACCAAGGCTCGGGAAGGACCATCAAGTCCAGCTTGCCAATGATCTGCTGGTGCTTGACGCCGTAGCTCCGAGAGATGCTTACTGTGCTCTTGTTTGAGCCGATGAACAGGAATCTCCAGTCAGGAGGCACGACAGACGTCATATGCAGCAGCTGGGGAACGAGGTGAGGAAGCGGACGAGGCTCGATGATGAGCGCAAGCTTAGACGCATTGTATCTAGCCCTCGGGTCGTCGGTCGGATTCCAGTCGACCTTGATCTTGGGAATCTTCTGCCGCGCCTCATCCAATCGTGACCTGAATTGCGCCTTGATCATGGGCTGGTAGCCCGGGAGGATGTGGGCGAACCACCATCTGCACGAAATGTCAGTCGCGCGCGCTGGGTAGAAGAGCACATGATTGCATATGCAGGCGGGAAGACGAACGTGATAGCCAATGAGGCAAGAAGCAGGAGCTTGCCTTTCGTAATGGCAAAAGCGCTCGTTGAGGAGTTTGCGGCAGCCATGGCGAATAGGCGTCGACGTCAAAGGACGCGCAGCGAGACGAATGTGAAGGGATCGGCTGTCGGATGTTTTGGACGGAACAGTGAGTGATGGTGAAGTCGAAAAAAAAATGTCGAGGCAATACTCTCAGTCGAGGGAACGAAACGCTCGGGGTCGGCGGAAAATCAGCGGCGCGTCATATCGAGTTGTGAAACCGCCGAGAAAGAATGCCAATATGGACTTGGTTTCGCGTTGTGGACAGCTTGACAGGTCCCTAGAAGGGAATTGGAGGGAGTCCAGAAAGTTCGCCCCGACGCGCAGGAATTCCGGGGGTATTGAGGCTGAGTATCGTTCGGGTTCGGTGTGCCGGGAGGAATTCAGAGACAAGGTCTGCGAGGGATAGGAAAACGAAATACAAGGGGTTCAAGGGCGATCAGAGAACCTGAGATAGATAGGGCACGCAATGGCAGATGACGAGTCACTGCAGGAGGAGCCGATGCTGCTGAGCCGAATGTCATCAAAATGTCCGTACCGTTGGCCACGTCCGCTTCACGGACTGGGGCGCGGGAGGAGGGGGAGGCCTGGAAATCAAGCAATTCCACTTGCGCCCACAGTAGAGAGCACGCACCAGCACTAACACCACTGATTTGGCGAGGAGGGTGGGGGGAGCTACTAGGCGCGGGATATGTGGGAGCGAGAGCAGAGGGCCCTGCAAAGCGTCTAGACTGTGGTTGTTGGTGTTCGAGATCGAGTCGGCCTCTGGGGGAGGTGGTGGCACATGGAGCACATGGGCGCAAGGGAGGAAAGAGACAGAATCAAAAAAGTGACCGGCAGGTACCCGCAAGTACCGCCCGGCCGGCCAATGTCTGGTGCTGGCGTGGCATGCAGGGAAAGAGCTCATCCCGTAGACCCCACCTTCCCGGGTCGCTCCTCCCTTCCACGTCGCCCTTCCCTGCGTCAACCCAAGGCCCGTGGACTGGACAGTGAACACTGCAAGAGCCCACGGCGGGCGCCCAGGGAAAGGGCTCCCTGCGTTGCGACTCGCTCTTGTGATCCGGGGTGAGCGATTCAGCACCGGCTCGTTGTCTCTCCGTCCAGTCTCTTTTGCCGCCCATCACAATCACTTGAGATCATTTCCTCGGTCAATGGGTTCGTCAATCATCTTGGAGCTCCTCAGTCGCCCCAACTTTTAATTGCCACGAACTATCATTACTCGAATTAACCTCACCTTGCATACAGTCTGATATGGAACCACCGCCCATTCGCGCACGGCTTATCGCAACTCCAGATGACAGTCGAACCTGCAGCAACACCATTGCATGAAGGCCTCAGTGACGGCCGTCTGCATATGCGGATGATGTGCCTGGTAATAATGGCGCTGCCTGGCTGAAGCTCTGAGCAGGCTGCGCTCGATAGCCTTCCGCCCGAGAACAGCGGCGGACTTCAGGACACCGTTTCTTTTCCATCTCGAGAGATGAGTCTATTTGATTAAACGCTCCAACGCTGCTTGTCAACGCCCGCTCCGCTCCACGCTTTCCATGCGAGCAACAAGAATGCTGCCGTCGTGTCGTCTCCAGAAGGAAGTTGGAGCTGCTCCGGGTCCGAGGAGCGATATGAGTACGGCCAAGACATTGTTATCTCACGTCCTCCCTGCATGGTGTGGAGGAACCAACCGAGCGAGGCTGGAGCCTGGAGAAACAGGGCTCGCGATGTGCAGCAAGGGCCATCTATTGTGACCTACCGACACCTGCGATTGGTTTGGACTCGGCTCCCATTCAAAGAGTCGTACAATGTATGCGAGCGCAGCAAACCCAGTGCCAAGGCAGCGAGACACAGCATCGTCTGTTGCCTGCATGAGCCATCGCAGTCGGGCGAATTGCTAACGGTGTCACAGTGTATCAGTGTGCGCGCCGTTCGTTCGTGTAATAGCCTTTCGTCTGAAAAACTCAAAAGCGATGATCATTTCGAAGCCTCGAGAAATTTGAGACAGCGCCACACACGGTCCTCCCTTGTGTGCCCTTGCACCCAGTCTTTTTTGGCCCAGGGTCTCGGTCTGTTGTACTCGCTGGGGAACCGAGATTGATTTGACGTTGGATCAAGCGATTGACGAGGCTCCCGTGAGTCTATGACAATTCGTCTCGAAGAAGCGGTAATCGGGAGTCCATGTGCTACCCGTAGACAGCGCAACACACCATCATGCTGCTAGCATTGGGCGACGCGCTGTGGTTAGTACCCCTGGGCTTTAATACGGCCCGGCTAATGGGTGACACGGCCGGCGATACCGAGAGTGCGGCACGGGGGACTGTTGGTTTGCGATTGCGACCATGGCCTGCACGTACTCGGTACAGGGCAAGGTACCCCGAGCCTCGGAGGCTGTTGCGAAAGTCGCCGGCGCTCACGAATCGGTTCGCAGGGCAAGATGATGAGACGAAAATCGCTGCGCCCGCCGCAAATTGGATTCTGTCCGCGACCGCCGTTCGTAAAATGCCATCTTGTGACCGACCGACAGCTTCGTGGCGCTTCGTATCAGTTGCGGCATCCAGCAGCTGGAAGACGTCGTCGAGTTGGAGTGTGAATGGTGGCGTGACGTCCCGCTGCCGTTCGTTCCTTATGCCCCTGCCATAATACGCAGTACACACCGAATCGAACCCTTCCATTCTAAATCTGGAGGATCCCACCCCGGGTCAAACGTGTGAGGAGAGCTGCAAGTCAGAGGATAATGGAGGGGATGGCGAAGGAACCGCGCTCGCAGTGCGGATAGGTGGCCTGGCGAAAGCATCCTGGGTCCTCATCATCGCGCTTGGCCGTCACCATCGGTGGGATACTTTGTGATACCTGGCTGGTACTCGACCGATTTAGATGCTGCTACAGTGGCTGCATTGCGCGGTTTGACAGGGGCTCGGCGGTCGTCGACGGCAGCCAGGGGTGGAAAGGCTGCAGGGGAGCTTGCTTCACCTCCAGTTCTCTCGCTCCTCAGTTGCATGAGGAGCGGTGCTTGGGTGCTCCAGTGTGGGAAAAGAAGAAAATCGGCTCGGCCGTCTGGGGCACTAGCAGCCCACTAAAACGTCCCATTTGCCATCCCTTTGGTTGAAACTTCCACGACCCGGGGCCTGGCCTGTTTGATTGGAACTTGCTGGCACAACTCTGTCTGGCCCAGGCGTGGGAGGCTGGCGTGGACAGGTGCCAAGTGTAAGGGGGGGAAGGGAAGGGGTGCAGTGTCTTATCATCAGATAGTTTTCCTTCCGCGACCCTCGACGAGCAGCCTGGCATCGTTTTGAAGGGAGGCAAGAGCTACATTCATTGCGGGTTCGCTTTTCGAGGCCCTGCCGCAGGAAAGTTGCCGCCATCTTAGTGCAAGTGGAATCAGCGCCTCTGTCACATCACGCTCTCTGACCAGCTTTCTATTTCCCTCTCACTCTCTTTCTTCCTTTCCCAACCTACAACATCTCCTCTGTCCTGCATCTCCAACGCGGGCCATGAGCAGGTATCCGCGCGAGTAGCCCAGTCTATTCGCCATCCGCTGCCGTCGTCGTAATCACCACCCGGCCGCGGATCGGGGCATGCCTTAGTCTTCCCCTGGCACGCTACCGCCCATCCGCGCCATCGACCTGCGTAATCGCTGTGGACCGGACGGCTCTGCGAATCGCCAACACGCCCGCTCCAACAGCCGGTCTGGCCGCCAACTTCCCCGACACAATTTCCGACAGAAGCATCTCCTCGCTACAACTGCCGCGCCGAGACCCGTCTCCCAGCGCTCTTTACCAGCCGTCTTGGCTCTTTTGTCAAGATGGCTTTACCACCTCAGCCAGACACCAACATGGCCGATGTGAAGCAGCAGGTCAAGGTCCTGCTACTCTCCCTATGGGCTCTGACGAGCCGCCGGATGAGAGTGGCCGGCGCCTTCGTCCTCTTCCTGTAAGTCGACCGTCCGAATTATCACGGGCTGCTTGCTGCGCCTGTGGACGTGCGCCGCACGAGTTACTGACAATGAGGTGACAGCGGCGTGTCGGTATGGCTCTCGCTACCCACGATCAAGACGATGGCCGTCCCAAAGGTCACCCTCGAATACGCACATTCACCATACAACCACTCCAAGGTCGCTCTCCTCGTTGAGAACCGACCCAATCCTATTCTGGCGCCTCTGATGCTGCACTTCATCTCTGTCGTGCCCCCGGACTGGCGCTTCCGCTTCATGGGCTCCATTGACTCGGTCCGGTCAATCAACCAATCTGTCGCCATTCGCGAGCAAGTCGCCGCTGGCAAGCTGGATCTGACCTACATTCCCTCCAACATGAGCACCGCCGGCCAGGAGATGATCAGCCGCTTCCTTACCAACCTGTGGCTTTACGAGACCGTTTTGCAGCCTGCCGAATGGCTGCTTGTCTTCCAGACCGACAGCATTCTGTGCGCCAACAACAGGCAGAACATCAACGACTACCTCGAGTATGACTGGATCGGCGCCCCCTGGAACCCCGGCGGTCGCTGGGGTGGCAACGGCGGTCTGTCCATTCGCCGTGTCAGCGCCATGATCGATATCCTTCGTAACCAGAAGCGTGTCGATGGATCCGAGCCGGAGGACGTCTGGCTCGCCGAGCGTCTCGCTCACCGCCCAGGCAGCAAGGTTGCCAACGGAACCGTCTCTTTGATGTTCAGCGGTGAAATGCACACAGGGCCGGGCACCGTGATCAACCACGACGGACCCAACTCGACTTTGGAGGCGGCCGCTGAGGGCGAGTTAGTTGCCGGCATCGACGACTACCGCGAAGGCTACTACGAGCCCATGGGATATCACACTGGCGGCAGCGGTATCTGGTTACACAGCGCCATCTGGGGTACCCCGGCCCTACGCAAACACATTTGGGACTACTGCCCGGAGGTTAAGTTGACGTTGGCTATGGACGCCGCCAAGTACGTTCCGGGTACATGCAAGTCCAACTGGAAGAGAGGAATCGACATCTACGAGGACGGAGGCCTGGTTGAACGCGAGGAGGAGATCTCCGAAGAGGAGGCTCTTTCGGCTTACCCGTTCGGGACCGAGATGATTGACGGCGAAGAATACCCCAAGCTGCCACCCAACCTGATGATGTGGTAGTTCCTTGCTCTGTGTGAGAAATTTCACTTTCAATCTGCAAAGGACCATATTGCGAGCCATGGAGGGCACATGGGGCGAAGTTTGATACATTACAGGTGGTTGTTACCACTGAATTTGGCTTGGCGTTTGGAGGACTGCTCCTGAATGGAAAGCGGACAAGACAGCTCGTGGAATGAGTCATGTATGGCATAGATCATTAACTTTTCGAAATAACCATTTGAACAACACAACGTGAGACGTAGATCCTCCGTGAGTCGGCCCATCCCGGCAGCGAGGCGGTCGGAAATGAAGGTGAGCAACTTGTACAGAGCGACGCCCCCACGTCCTGGACGTCGCACAGATCTCTTCTGTCGTTTTCTTTTCTCAGTCGCGCCGCAATCTACCTGCCGTACGCCGTCCAGAGTTTCTCAGAGTTAAAGAGACACGGGCACCCATGCAAGAAACTGGGACGGCCAGCGGCAAAGGGAAACCTTAACAAGACCGATCATACACGCGCGAGAACAGGTGCATAGACCTACCTGCATGTGTACAGAAGTAAGGTTTTTCCATTGTCGAATTCTGCGCTCGGATATCGGCTTCCATGGAAGTTGCACATAGACAGGAGTGACCTCCGGCGGAGGTTTCCGGCCTTGCTTGAACCCATTCCCCGGTTCAATCGCGCAAAATCTCCTGACGTTGGCCCGGTGGGAGCAATGCATTTCGATTAGGTTACGATCTAGGTAGCTACAGGCAAGATGGCCGCGGCGGGCCGCGAGACTGCAGAAGTGCAGAACGGCCCGTTGGCGTTGAAGGTTGGCACGTAGCCCTACCTAGTCAACGGGATTCCAACCATACACTGTTGGTTACGTGAGGAATGGAGGCGAGCAGAAGCATCCAAGAGTAACCGGATATCAAATAGTGCTACAAAACACGGCCCGCCAGGATGTTGGCAGGCCTCTACTGGAGTGCGTTGTATGTCTTAATAGTAAACCAAGAAATGGGTAGACAGGAATCAGGACCAGAGACGGTCGGATTACAACAAGTAATTAGAGCACGTATCCGCCGCTTCCAAGACACTGCCACTCCCTCACGCCCGTGTGCTCCTCGAGCTCTACGCACCACCAGAGCACCTCCTTTGCCTTGTCGATTTGGCCGCTCTCCTCGTGAGCCCGGGCTAGCGCGAACCAAGCCTCCGAGTTGTTCCAGGCGACGCCTAGTTTTGTCAACGACGACAGGAGACCGTAGGCACGATCGCGCGCCGCGAGGCGGTCAATCTTTGGCAGTGAAGCTGCCTTGTACGGCGCGGGTAGTTTCTCGTCCGACTCCGCCTTTTCCAGGGACTTGATAGACGAGGCGGTGGTTGCTGACTGATGAGCACTCGTCTTGCCGATGCCTGAGCCCGACGCACTGGAGCCCAGTCCGAGTGGCTCTGACGGGAGGCCGTGCTGCGGTACCGAGATCTTGGGCAGATCTGGCGCTGGTAGTGACAGACTTGAGATGTTTTCTGGCACACTTAGAACCGGAACTGCTGGCGGCGGCAAGACCTTCTCGGTGTAAATGTCGAGCAGAATGTTGGACAAGCCCACGATCGCAGCAGCGTGATCTGGGAAGTGGGTGAGAGCCATCTCAAAGTCTGATCTCGCAAGGTACGGCGATCCCTTGGCCAACGAGAGATATCCCAACTAGGTGTATTGTCAGTGATTGTGTGCAGCATACCAGACGAGAGAAACTCACCTCCGCCCAAACGTCTCCGAGCAGTTCGTCAACCCCCTTCTTTTCCGCCCAGCCATCGCCTTTCAAAGACAGGGCGCCGGTAGGATCTTTGGCAACCTCGGCTTCGAGGATGCCGACGAGCTTCTGGGCTTCCGAGATGGCGCCCTTGCTGTCCTCAAACATGCCCGCCCGGCGATAGAAACCCGCAATCATCAACCACACCTTGACCAGCAGAGCAGCCCGTTGTCTCCGCTCCAGGTCCTGAGGAAAGTGTATTAATGGCAGAGGGTTCGAGATGGTATATGTGGCACTGGCAGAGATTTCGGAAAAGTTGGTAGACCGTGACTTCTGAGAAGTATAAGACTCAAGGTGATGGAGTGACCGGCCCCGAGAGATGGATGATGCCGTGGAGGCCTGGCGGTTTCCAAGCGGAAACTCGCTTTGTTGCAGCTCGTCCGCGGGAGTGAAATACACCTCGCCATCGAGAACAGTTGGCGCGTGAGGGTTCGTGCCTGCGCTACTGACACTTGATGTCCTCTTGCGGCCGCCGCTGCTATCACGCTTGCGAAGACTGTGCCTCTTGCCAGACTCGCTTCTTGCCCGGCGGGTGACGCTGGAGAGTCTGCGCGATCGCTTTTCGTTTGGCGATCCGTTCTCCTGAGTGACCTGGATGGTCGGCGCGATACTTGCAGAGGTCTGAGTAGTCATTGGGCGCGCAGTCCTCTCAGTCTCCGCTATGCTTGCCCTCCTCGTTCGTTGCGAACCGAAGATGCTGCCCTTAAGACTCCTCAACGTGCCTGCTGAGCTCTTTGGTGGGAGCATTGTGGCCCCCGTCTTGGGCGGTTGCGTCGTAGATTTGGCTTCGAGGCTTCCGAAAAGCCGGTTGAACAGCGACAACAGTTCGGAGCTTGCGTTAACAGCCACATCAGGACCCTCGAGAAGCTCAACCAGTGCGAGCTGCGTCATCTTGACCTCGAGAATGCTCTCTCGCTCCGTGTCGTCCATGTCGTCCACAGCCCCCTTACGTTCGTTGGCAATCTTCTCGTCCTGAGCCTCGGCATCATTCAGATGCTCACTCTTGAAGTGGAGATCCTGCCGTCCAAATAGGACAGAGGGGTCACGGAACTGCTCGAAAGCACCCTCACAGGCCTTGGCAGCCATGCTATACTCCTGTCTCGCACTCAGAAGGAGGGCCAAGAGATGCCAGAGGGGAACTAGAGAGCGCTCCTGCCAGAAGGGGCCGTGATAGAGGCTATGCTCTTCGTCTGCAGACTTGTTGGATATCAGAGCTGTCTTCACAATGTCGATTGCGGGGGTAAGTTCCCGCCGCTCGGCCAACAAAAGACCCAGGGCGAAGAGGCTGCGGACATCTCTAGTGCGCCCCAGCTCTGGGGAAAGCGACTTTCTCAGACACCTGATCGCCTTTGTTTGAATCTCGGTTCGTGACGCTGCGTCGTGGGTGATTCTCGACCAGTGGGCCTGCGAGAGACCAATCGCTTGCCACGACAGCGCAATCAGGTGCGGGCGGATCTTGGGGTGGATGGTAGTCGTCTCATCCTCTTCTGGGACACTGTTTTCGTTCTCGACACCATTCTTCAGTTGCGGCAGTCTGAACAACCAGTCCTCGAGCACATTACCTATGTCACGAGCCTTCTCGACGGCGTCTTTCCCACCGTAGCGGCACAAAGCCAGAATGCACTGCGACATTGTCTCGAGCACCGTCCCGTCGTCGTCGAGGTTGGCCTCGAGGTGGCCCGTTTTGTCGACTCTGGCCTTGCCGTGCTTAACCAGATCCAGGTATGAGTCGAAGGCCTTGAAAGCAAGGTCAAACTCGGCCACCGCAAGATGAACCGTAAACAGACAGCGGAGAATGGCAGTAGAGTGGTACGTCTTGGTTGCGCAGTCGTATAGAGTATCGAGAACGCCTCTGCTGAGGCTCTCGCGTCCTCCTTGACCAAGATCCTGTTCTTTCCAACCGCGGCCGCAAAGGATAGACCAGTTGCCGACGACAGTCCTAACGAATGATTCAACCTCTTCCCTGGTTTCGTGGGCTTTAGGGAAGGTGGTCTCGCCGATCAGGAGGGCTTGGTATGCGGCTTCAGTCTTCTTGAGCTCGATTCTCATCTGGTTCCGTGCTGAGGATTCTTTGGTGATCTTGCCGAGGAACCCTGTCGGGTAGGGCAGATCCAGCTCGAGAATATTCGTGAGAGCCAGGTAGTATTCTAACCACACCTGTCGCCTTGGCACGGAACCCCTATATCCATAGCCTCCTGTGACAGGTCCCGTCATCGACTCCCAGTATCTGGCCCATGATCGGAAGCAGGCGAGTGAGTTGGAATCCTCCAGCGACCTCTCGTTCGAGCGCAGAGCTAGGCTGTGCAGCACACAGTATTCCGTCAGGAAGAGCTCCGACCATACTCTGAATTGCTTGTGGGCGTTGCGGGTTGCCGAGGGTGCGGAAACGGATGGCAGCGCAGAATCAAAAACAACCAGAGCCTCAGCGGTCTCATTGTTCCGTGACAGGCAGTTGGCCTTGATGAACGCGGCCTTCAATGCGCTGATGTTGGTCCATTCGGAGAGCGTATCGGTGGAGCTGAGCTGCGCAAGCTCCTGCTCAAGGTTCGATGGCAGCTTCGCGGCAGCCTGATCGAACTCGCCAACCACCCAATGCAGCAAGCCAGCGCAGACCTGAGCCTGGAATCTGTCCTCTGGGAACCGTGACTCTCCGTCGACGGCGGCTTCGAGCTTCGTGATGACATTCGCAGCATCGAGATCCTTCGCGGATACGGCAGTTGCTGGTCGGCCCGCGCCCGAGGGATCGGTCGCTTTTGCGATTGCGCATTCGGTTTCGGCGGCCAAGGTCAGACCTGTAGGGGACTCGAAGTCAGTAGGGTGGACGGGGCCGCGTATGCAGGTTTCGTTCGAGGGCACCGACAGGTTCGGTCAGGCGCATGTTTCCTGATCTTGCGGACGAACTCGGGAACAGCGCTCCAATTGCCGTCGCATCTCGCATCGTCGAGGGCCTTGATGTAGTGGGCGGCCTTGTTCGGGTCGGGCTGCAACGAACAAAGACAAACATGTGGTCAGTCCAAAATGTCCAGCACACACAGCTTCGACGTCATGGGTTGGGGGCATGGGATGGGCGGTCAGTCCACAGCCCCTGGGAAAAGCGCACTCACAGCCATTTTGCGATGCCTCGGCCAGTGCCAATTTTTGGGGGAAGATGAGAACCAGTTCTACTAGCACGGCATCTGGGCATACAGCATGTTTTGTTGAAGATAGCAGGGGGGCCGGCGGTGGTTGGCGATGTTTAGGAGCCGAGAAATGGCTTAATTAGGAGAAAGCACGTTGCACAAGTGATTGGGAGCGAACGCGATATGACACGCTTGTAGTGCTGCTGCTGCTGCCACTCGCTGCACTAAAAATGACGGTGAGGTGGGCTGGACCTCCAAGGACTGCGAGGTCCCTGGAGGGAGCACGGGCCAGTAAACGGGTGAAGATCAGGGGATCCTGTCAGTGCCTGTGAAAGGCCCTTTGTACCATTGTATCTTTGTGTTCGTTATGCCCCTTACATAACAGACCAGGGAGTCTTCCTTGTCCAATCAGACGACAGCAGCCGTGGAGTCAACGGTACATGTGAAATGTACCCTTTTCACTTACAGAAAAAAAAGTTTCATTCAGCATCAACAGCCTGTGAAACGAAGACAGTGCTCATCGTTTGTCAAGTCGGCAGACCTCGAAAACTGTCTTGGAGACTCAATTGGGTCGTTGTATCTTTTCCAGTGTCCGAGGTTCAGTCACAATGTCTCTCCCCCCCGATCTGAAGGTGCTCTGTCGCCGCTTGACCTCAACACCACCCGCCCAGTTGCCTCATTCGATACCGGCCTTCATCAACCACGTCCTCCGCTGCAAAGATGTTCTCTCTGCGCCCCAGGACCAAAAGTCCAAGGACGCCGCCTCATCCGAGACCGCGTCTCTGGTCCACAAGTTGAGGACCATCATTACGACTCTTCTGAATGGCAAGAGCGCCATGGGACGCTTCACTGGCGCAACTCTCGTCAAGGCAGTCGTTGATGTCGGCGGATGGGAGTGTCTCAAGGAGTCTGGTCCTTGGGTTCGCAGCCTCTTGACTATGATTCAGGTCAGTATGTTGCATGTTCGTAGGTCCAATCACTAACAGGTCACAGAAGAACGACCCCTTCCCAGTAAAGGAGGTTGCAATTGTCACTCTCGTCAGGATATACTCTCTGATCCACGACTACCAGACTCTTACCAGAGAAATCGCAACACCCACCATCCCGACCTTCTTCAACGCATGCTTGCAGCTGATCAAGCTCCCACCAGCTGGCCAGCGCCTCAAGACGCCCCTCGTTGTTGTCGAGACCATCCTGGATGCGTTCTCAACTCTCACCCCCCTGTACCCAACCACGTCACGCCCCTTCAACGGCCAGACCAGGACTGCCATCCGGCCCTACCTGGCGCCAACTGCCTCGGATGGAATTACGATCCCCCAGCCTCTGCGTCGCGCCAGCAGACATCTGGCGCTCTCGCTCCATTTCACCACTGCCGGCAAGACGGGACCTACTGACGACTGGAACAAGTTGGTCGAGGAGTTGAGAAAGGACTTCCACTCGAGCGCCGACCAGGTCTTCCGCGCGGTGCAGGAATCGTGGGAATCATCTGCTCCGTACACCCGCTCCAAGGTTGACTTTGACGCACCCCCGGCTGGAGCCGAGGGAGCAGCCCAGTTGCCCCCTTGGACCGGAATTTCTGCTGGCCGCGATAGACTCGTCGGTCTTCTCGAGTACCTCACAGATTCCCTTCGCTACACTACGAAAGCATCCGTCACCGTGCCCGTCGGTGCCTTGTTGGACGTGGTCTCCCGAGTGTCGTTGATCAGCCGCAATTCCAAGTCGCAATCCTGGGATCAGGCCCTCGAAACGCAGGCCGCCGTTGGTAGAGAAGAGAAGGAGGAGCTGTGGGCCGTGATGCCGGACATTCATGTTGCTGCGCTCGATCTTTTGTTGGTTCTGGCCCAAAGACTCGAGAACAACTCCCTCCCCCTTGCCCCGGAAATCTACGACAACCTCCTCCTCGTCTTTAAGTCCGGCATCAACATCCCCTCAGTGCGCTTCGCCGCCTACAAGCTCCTCAACGAGACCCTCCCCGTATGCGGTCCCGGCCTGCAGAAGCTCACCGTCGAGACTCTCGGAGTCATCATTCTCGCCTGCTGTCGTGACATCCAGCAGGAGACAGGCTACGTCAAGGAGACCAAGGCGGCGACCAAGAACGGAGCAGACACCAAGAAGAACGGCATCGCAGCAAATGCGGACCTCTTCCTCCCCTCGCAAACGTCGGATGCCCAGTCGTCCTCAAAACCCAGCCTGTCCAAGGACCATCTGGCCGCCGCCGAGACCCTCCTCACCAGCCTCCTTTGCCACCTGCCCCAACAGCACCTCAAGCCCGGCCTGCGCGGCCTGCTCGACCAGACCGCCATCCTCTCCCGCAACAAGGACGCCATGCTCGCCAGCGTCCTGAACCCCTACGTCAACCAGGCCGGCGCCATGTACCCCAGCATCCTCCCCTACCTGTCGCAGCAGTACCCCAACGATAAGGGCGTCGAGATCCTGCGCTCCAACATCCGCACCTCGACGCAGACACCCACCCCCGCGGACGACTTCGGCGCCAACGCGACGGCGACGCTCGCGGAGCTCGAGGCCGAGGAGGCCGCCAAGGACGGCGAGGAAGAGATCGTCTCCGAGATCGAGGTCGCGCAGGACGAGGAGATGAAGGACGCGTCCGCGGCGGCCGGGACCATTGTCGTCGCCGACGATGACGACAGCAACCCGTTCAAGACGTCCAAGGACGCCAACGCCGCGCCGGCGGAGGTCGCGAACCCTTTCGCTGTGTCGTCCGCGCAGAAGCGCAAGCTCGACGCCAGCGACGCCAGCCCGCCCAAGAGGCAGAGCGTGGAGAGGAAGGTGGAGCGGGCCGTCGTGCCCGAGCCGGTTGCTAAGCCCGATGAGGCGGGTGACGACGACAGTGACGACGAGAGTGTCCACTTGAACATGGATTTAGACGACGATGAGGAGGAGGATGAAGAGTAGGCCAGACCATCTTTCTATTTCGTGTCATTTCAAGTGCAGATGGGCATGATACCCCCGAGGGAGATTCCAGCATTTCGACCTGTGAAGCCAGGGTATATAATTTGGAAAAAAATGTGCGAGCTCGCGACGCCGTGGTCTAAGCTGTATTCTGTTTACACGACACTGTGAAATCGCAGTATCCAGGGCCACGAGGCCGTTGACTATTCTCGGAGTATGTAAAGCGTATCCCGCGTGAGAAACGGGCGTAAAGTGTAGAAATGCAGATCCCAAGGCAATCCCGTCGATAGCCTCTCGCAACGCCGCCCAGTGAAGAGGTTCTCCACCAAACCCCCGTTCCATGTGTGAGCCAAGATATTTTTCAAAAGCAAATTTGCAAACCAAAGACCGTAGAAACAGAACCCCCCGTTGCGTGTCGTCTCGTTCAATCGCGCAGCCAGGCCCTGCGCTTCTCCTCCTTCCTGGCGCGTCGCTTCTCCTTGAACTGCTTGAGCTCCTGCTTCGTGGGCTTTTTGCCGCTGCGCTCGGCCTTGAGACTGCGCCCGTCGTGGGAGTTGGCCGCGGCGTCGACGTCGAAGAAGGCATTCATCTGCCGTCTGCTCTTGGCCTCGTCCGAGTGCCGGTCCGGCCCGTCGCCCGCCGCCTGGAACTGTCCGGTGAAGCGGTTGAACTGTGCCATTGCGCCGTAGCCTTGTTCCGCGAGCGCGGCGGTCTGTTGCGCCTCGTCCTCGTTCGTCTTGTCTCCCTGCGCGTACCACGCGTTCGGATCGTAGTCGCCGTGGATAGCGGGATTGTAGCCGCCCGCGGCGGGTCGGTCGTTTGCCGGTAGAGGCGGAGGGCCTGACGGGAGAGGCGCGGCGGTCGCGGTGGTGCCGGGAGCTGCTCCCGTGTCGGTTGAGGATGAGGCCGCGGCGGCGCCGGTTTGCACGCGCGGGTTCTCCCACTGCGTCTTGCCCGTGAAGCGGTTGAAGAAGAAGTATGCGTTGGAGGTTGGATCCCACTGGAAGTCCCAGCCGTCGTCTTCGGCGGCGGGAGGCGGTCCTGAGGGCAGCGGCGGGGCTTCGTTGGGGAGAGGCGGCGCATCGTCGTCGGCGGTCGCGGGGGACGCGCCCTCGCTGGCCTCGCCCGACTCTGGGGAACTCGCGGCAGCCTTGTCATCGTCGCCGCCGTCGCGAGAATCGTCTGGCGTTGCAGAGGAGCTTCGTTTGTCGTCGGCCGGGGCATCCGCAGGCGTGCTCTGCTCGGGATCAGCCTCGCGCGGGGAGGCGGGTCGCGGCGACTCTGACGCCATGGTTTCAAAGGGAGATGGAATGCAGGGTTTAATTCGATGGTGTGTCGCGAAGTAAGTCAGTTGTCTGTCACCGAGTAACAAGAGTCTGTCGACCTGGCTGGACCCTCATAGCTTGGTGGTGAAGAGGTCGACGAACGGAATGGGAGAGTGCGCGCGCGTGCTGGGGGTGGTGGGAGAAGACAAGGCAGAGATTGAGGTTGGTTGGCAGGTCGCGCAGACCCAGTGCTCGGATGAGTGCATCACCTGAAATTTGGATACAAGGAAGACGCCGCGCCGGTGATGGGCCGCATGGGGGTTCCGCAGTTGCAATCCTGTGAACTGACGGCGGGCTGGGCGGGCGGACAGGGGAAGGCCCAAGGCCCAAGGCGGCAAGGCCCCCTCAAGGCCAGCCAGCCAGGGCACTCGACCTGGAAGGCTCCAGGTGAAGGAGGGCCAGGGTTAGGGGGCGGGGGCCACGGCCACCACAGCACCACTTTTGGCACTGTCCGTGCGCACTGTGCCGAGACCGACGCAGCGAATCTAGTGGCACCGTGTGGGGCCAGTGTCCTTTTCTTGTCAGAACCTAGTCCAAAAGTGACGATGGACCGCACAGCTGCTGCAGGCACGCACTCTGCTGGCCAGACCCAGACCTAGACCTCTCTCTGGCTGGTGGCAATACGGAAAGTGGACGTGGGAAGGCGGGCGGGAGTGGGATGGGCAGTTGTAGTCGGGTTGGGTCTGATGGATTTGCTGCCCGCAGAGTCCGCCTACCTGGTAGAGACAGACTGCAACACTGTACGGCCTGGCCTATTGCTGAGGTGCATGCCTTGGTACACGGCAGGCAATGCAAGACTCGAAAGAGGGCACGACAGAGGTGGGCAGATTAAAATCACACTTACTGGTCGGAACCTGATGGAAGTCGACGGAGCTACGTCCGGTCCTTTCCAGGGACGGATCGGATTCTCTCCTTCGTCTGTCTGTCTGTCTGTCTCTGTCACTCTGGTTTGCCCTACTACTACCACACTCACACTGCACCCAGCCAGCCGAACAGAGCTTTCTTCTGCCTCTCCCTCTGCATCTCTTACCTCCTGATGGTTGCCGTCCTCTCTGTTTGACGATTGACCTGCTGTTATCTCTCCTACGCCGCTCCTACGCCGTCGTCTCACTCCCTCCCAAACCGTTGAGCCTCTGCCGCCCTCCTAGTCTCACCGTCTTCGTTCTGCCCGCCCTTCATCTCCGCCATCATCCGCCTCGTCCGCCGCATCGTCCGCACCACCGCTGATGATCTTGCGCGGGGAGCCGCAAATCCTCGCCGTCGCTGCATCGTCCCAGCCAATGTCTGCGTCAGTTGGGACTCATCGACACGGGTTCCATCCTGCGCGGTATACGGACGATCGTGTGCTCTTTGTTTCTGCTCGCCTCCTCGGTTATTATGCTGCCTCCCCTCATGCCAAATACCCCTCTTTTCCCCATCACGACGACTGAAGCCCGTTCTGGTACCTTGGGCGAATTCGCTCCATCGTGAACCCCTTCCCAAGTCGTACGAGCACTGCTGTTGAAGCAGCAACTCCTTGTCCCAGCCGAGGGCATCGATGCAAACCCAGTCGGAATCATGCCTGACCAGAGTCTCCGTCGATTGCTTCCTGCCCCAAAAACCCCCCTCCCAGCTTTATCACGTCCACCGCCTGCCCCCTCTCGGAAACGTGCTACGGCGACAAAAGTTGCATGCAATGCCTGTCGTGCCAAGAAAAAGGCTGTAAGCACCGGGCCGCCCCGTAGTCTTCCTCTCAAAGTCAACTAACAGATCTACCTTTAGTGCGATGGCAAGAGACCCGAGTGTTCATCGTGTGTCGAGCTGAACGTGGCATGCGCCTACGTCAGTGTAGACGAAAAGGAGACGCCCGCAATGGCTCTCAAGCGCGAGAATCAGGCTCTCAAGGCCGAGAACGAAGCTAACAAGCGCGAGAATGAGGTCCAGAAGCGCAAAAACCAGGCTCTCGAGTCAATGTTGGCCCAGCTCAGCTACATGTCACCCGAGGCTATGGCGAGGACCGTGAAGGAATTCAAGTTCGCAGTCGACCCAAACGCTCCTCTTCGCTCCATCACCCCGTCCGGCCTTGATCCTCGACGCTTTCTGCCTCAGCTGCACACCAATGTCGAGTTTGAACTCATGAGAGACTATCCGACTGCGTACCCTATTTCAGGAAACGCCCCTCGATTCTCCAGTCCAGAGAGCACAGACTCCAGACCGTCCAAAATGCGTCGGATCACTGAAGCGTCTGATTCGGCCTCGTCATCGCCTGAACCGAGCACGGTATTCAGCAACGTGTCCGTGGCCGGTTCTTCATCGGGAGAAACCTCCAACGAGTCCATGGTCCTTCCGTCGAGCACGTCCAGCGTCTTCTCGGTTGAGTCCATCCGCCCTCCTCCAATCCAGACCGACTCGCGCCTGAAAGACCTCGACATTACACACTGGACTGCCGTGTCCATACCAAGCGATGTTGCTGCCAATGTCATCTCACTTTACCTCGAGACAGACCATGCCATTCTAGGCTTGTTTGACACCGAACTGTTTGTGCATGATCTCACCCACTACGAATACCAATTCTGCTCTCCGCTGCTTGTCAGCGCCCTTCTCGCCTTTGCTTGCGTTAGTCTTGGCATCCCTTTCCAGTCTGACCACAGCTAACTCCTGAATAGCAAGCGTATGCAGCATACGACCCTGCCGCCTCTGGTTGGAGCCACGAGTTCCAGGCAGAAGCTGATAGGTTATGGCGCGCAGATCGAGAAGACTCCTTGACGACCGTTGCGGCCTTGGCTTTCCTCATTCAGTCTGTGGGCTGCAACGGCGACGGCGAACTCGACGTTCAGTACATCAAAGACACAGCAGCCATGGCAAAACGCATGAAGCTCTTCGGCACCCCTGATTCCTGCACGACCGAAGACCTCGGCAAACTCTCCGAGGAAGACGCAAGGGCGAAAGCACAGGTCGCCTGGGGGGTCTTCAGCAATCTGAGGTGAGTCTCGGAGAAGACCACCCTTGCGACAATAGTATTCCCTAATAATGGGAATAGCATGGCTTCACAATTCTATCTGCCAGCTACTACCGAGTATCCGCCAGCTCTTCCAATACCTGGGAAGGATCCAATCGTACATGCTGGTACCAGAAGTGAGAGTCCCCCCGATTCCGAGGCTTCTGGTTCTCGTAGGAAAAGAAGCGAACCACCACGAGGGGCAGCAACGTTCGCAGCCCTTTGCGAGCTATGGGTCATCTCATCCCGATTAACCTGGTACTATCAGCATGATACCGGCCCTGGGAAGGCCGCCAAGGGGTTCGCCCTACAAAAATACCAAAAACTGCTGTCGTGGGCAGCCAACCTGCCCGAAGGCGTAACCCGTAATGAGCACAGCCCTGGCCATGTGCTCGTTTGCCAGTACGTCACCCATGGCTGACGCCGCACGTAGCCTAGACTCACCGTCTGTAGCATGCTCTTCCACGGCACAATCCTCTACCTCTTCCGGCCGTTCATCCCCACCGAGCAGCAGCACACAATCAACTCGTGGTCGCCGTCTGCGCCAGCTGTACCGTCCATCTTCGCCGCTTCTCTCGAGCAGCTTAAAAGCCTGGTAGACACGTACATGACATTACCTCAAAGGACCTACTCCATCTTCTGGCACATAGCCCTCTTGCATGTGGCAAACGCCGCGGCAAACGACGCAAGCGATCCCGATGGACGGCACTACTTTTTCAAATGCATCTATGCGTACCTGGGTCTCTACCGGTCCTTCGCCGTCGCCGGTGTAATTGCGCAGGGCCTGCTGGGTATGGCGGTCAAGAAGGGGACGCTGAATCCCGCAGAGGGGTATGCGATATGGCGAGAGTTTCGCGCGACGGACAGTCAGAGGAGTAGCGGACAGTCGGTATCTGCTACGGGGTTGTTCGTCACGGATCTCAACCTTGCTGTGAGGGATCGAGAAGCGGCGAGGGTGGACAGGCTCATTGAGGAGTTTAACGAGTTGACGCTGCTGGAGGAGTTCACTGTTGGAGTTACGTGAGAGATGATTTGGGAGTTGATACCGTGTCTCGGGCAAGTGCAGCCCGGCTAGGCATCCATGACAGGAAGCAAACGAATGAAAATGAATTCACCGCAACCTCTCTGATCTAATCGCACGTCCCGCGCGCCCAGAGAGCTCCATGACTGCCGTCGTTCCTGCTCCTCTCAACAATGGATAGAAACTCCCATTTGGTGCAGAGGTTTAGCATATCGCGCTTTCACCGCGGGGACACGAGTTCGAATCTCGTAGTGGGAAATCTTTTTGATTCATTGACCTTGTCTACTTGATTGTTTTGCCTGGCTTTGAGGCTGGCCGAAAATCCCCCCCTTTTATGAACCCTGCGAGCTCGAGAGGTCGCCACTCACAAAAACTACTAACACCGCGGCGTATCTAAAGGGACGTTAGCTTGGTATTTCTCAAGTGGTGACGAGGCTTGACTTACGCTGCGGTTCCAGCGAATATCTCCGCCCTCCGCGCGTTCGTCGTCAGCCCGACGCTCAGGGCGAATAGGGATGTGAAGAACGCGATGAGGCCAAGCTTGGCTGCGTCGTTTTCGACGAAATAGAGCCCTGTTATTGATCCTATCAGGAGAATGGCCGCGATGAGTGTGCTGATCAGCGCAACTGCAACAGATACTGAATGCTCCTCATATCTTCCTATTTGAACTCCATTCTCCCTAGCATCTGCCTAGAAAAGAGTCAGTGAAGTGTCATTGTGTCGTTACCTGTGAATCACCTTGATTGGCCATTTTCTTCTGAGACACTCTGACAAGTAGTCTGTTTCTTGGGCTGGGTTCAGGGCGACGAGGTCGTTGGCATCGTTGAGGATTTCTGTTTCTCTTCCGCTGAGTTCGCTCACCCCTGTGAACCAGGCTTTAAACGCGCTGAGAACGCGATCATTCGGTCTTTTGAGCTTTGCGATTTCACTCTGCCGAAGTAAGGTTTTGTCTATGTAATTATGAGTTTGCTGACAAGATGAAAGGCGGGATTTACGCATAAACTCACGATATTCCTCCAATTTCCGGCGTAGTTTGTCGACTAACTCCGCGCGGATGTTGGCTTTTGATGCCTGCATGTTGTCTGCCGTACTTGCATCTGATGCATGTACGATTTCGCCCAACTTTTCCCAGTCACACACTACCATTTGCCAGTCCATATCTTCGTCTTCAGCGTCCTCTCTATCAAGCTCATCAAGCTGGTGTTCGAGAGTCAGCAATTCGGACTGGAGATAGAGCAGATTTCTGGTGGCAAGCTCATCGGAACGGCGATATACCAGTGTCTCGTTGTCGACATCTCGCGCCATCCAGCTTGCCGCTTCGGCGTACCCTATCCTTGGGGTCGCCATTTTGTTTGAATCAATACTGTAGTACGCAAAGAAGGGGAGTCTTTATCCAGTATTTGCTATTGTATGAAGTGACAACCTCGTAAATCTTACTTTGTAGTCTTGATGAGGATTATTCTCGGTGCATTACGGAAGAACAGGTCCGCCTAAGGTAGATTGGGCGGCTCGCCGCCTGGTGGTTGGCATTTGCCTTTTGACATGGATCTCGGAAGGGCACAGATCAGAAAGCCAAATCGCTGGGAAGTTGACCACTTAAAATACCCAGATTCAGCCTGGAGAGGCTGAGCCGCCAATCACGCCGAGTCTCATACCCCGTATCTGACGTGGCAGCTCAAAGTGCACAAATTGAGGCTGTGGTGTCTCAGTATTTAGGTCATCCAACAAGAATCGTTGGCATATACCTACGCCAAGCTCAAGGCTCTTCGCCAGACAAGCGGCATAACTACCATCCACTACCCCGATACTCTAAGCCTCGAGGCGTCCATGATTTCCTAAGCGATTCTACCAAATTTACTCTCACTCATAAGTTATCAAGATTCCCAACGCCCCAGAATCATGTCTATTCCCGCCGTGGTAATAGACGAAGACTACGCCAATGCCTCAAGGCGCCAGGAACGATCACATCCGGAGAACATGATCCATCGGGACGCCGTCAAGTCACATACCGAAAACGAAAATAGCGATAGACTCAGAAAACTCAAATCACCAGCTTCAAACCGCTCCTTGAAGCGGGAAAACGATGACCTACCTCCAGGGCGAAGACGGACCTGCGCCCCTACAAATACCAGGAATGCTCGCACATCCGAAGATGATACTGAACAAGACCCAACCGCTAAAGCAGGGAAGCTCTGGAGACCTGACGAGGAACCTCTCAAGCGGACGGACGATGCAGAATCATCACAACCGACGAGGAGCAGCCGAACATTCGAGCCACGCTCGCCTGAGATGGACCAGACCGAAGTCCCGATCAAACAGCCAGAGACCAGGCCGATTACCCAAGAGCAGCTGGTTGCTGAGGTCAAGGGAATCTACGCTGGTCTTGTAATGGTCGAGAGCAAGTGTATAGAGGTTGACAACGCGCAAAGCTCTACAATCGAGACGGGCCCAAAATTGAACAACGAACAGTGGCAGGCCTTGATCGCCCTGCATCGCACACTCTTACACGAACATAACGACTTTTTTCTGAGCCAGTCATCATCAGCACCAAAGAAAAGCCAATTCTCATCAGGGGTAACGGATTATATTGTGGAGGGAAGCGTCAATGGCATAGGAATCGAGGCATCACCGGATACTGGTTCTGATGAATGCATCGTATCATCCGACTTTGCCTCCAAACTGGGCCAAAGTACAGTTCCTGGCACGGAGAAGATGATGACTCTTGCAAACGGGAAGAAGGTTTGGTCGCCAGGGATGATTGAGGTGCTCTGGCGGTTTGCGAATGACCAGACGCCTCACATCTTGAAATGTTGGATTCTGCCAAATTCTTCCAAAGACTTCGTCTTAGGAAGTCGGTTCTTGAAAATGACAGGAGCTCTGACTAAGTTCTTCCGCCATGCTTAGAAAGCCATCATCCCGTCCAGGCCTCAATTGAGACTCATGGGAGAGAAGAAAGAGCGTATGATGGGCTTTCTCAATCGTCGCCTGACTACGGCACTTGCCGACACAGGGTCTGATTTGATGGCCGTGTCTTTAAAGTACGCTCAGCTTCACAAATGGGCAATCAGTACGGAACGAGAACATCGCACGGAAGTCGAGCTCGCAGATGGCACGAGAGCGTGGACTTGTGGCACTGTCAGTGATGCTACATGGACCATCGGTGATAGGACTGTCCGATGCGACTTTCACGTACTAGATGGTCTTCCTGCAGACGTCATCTTGAGCAAAGAGTACCTATTCGAAATGGATGTGTTCACAGAGCATCAGGACTCGTTCTTCGACGTTGAGGCGATAGAGGATATCTCCCTGCTATGTGGTATTCGCCTCATTGAAAAAGAAGCATTCGACTTGAATGAGTTGGAAAGAGACTTCCCGCGAACTGGTATGGGGACTCACCTCTCGGCTCTTCCTTACCTAACAGTTTCACAGTTACATCGACATTGCCAGACGCATTCAACGCCCAGGCAGTCAAGAGAGAGCGCAGGAGGAGAACGCTGGCCGAGAAGATGATTGAGGGATTGCCTGACTCGGAGAGATCAGAAGCTACCAAAGTTGAAAAAGGCAAAAGATGCCGTTGGGACATGGCGAGACTTGGGCATAATGACCTTTCCAAGGGACAGCAGCCGTCCCTTACCAGCACGGCTGGTCAAGGCGGCAGTTCTCAGAGTTCTCGGCCAGCTTTAGAGACGATCCATCAAATTCAAAGTAGTGGGCAAGACTCATTCAAACTCGGGCCTATATGAGCCACAAAAGTTTGGAGAACCTGATTGATGAGGATTCATACTTATGTACCGATGGGCTGGAAATGTCAACTGGCCACAATGTTGTCTGCTCCGGTAAAAGTTGAGCAAAATACTTTCCGGAGAAAATGTCAAGTGTGAATAGATAGCATTGTTGGTCTCATCAAAAATGGTTCTTCAAATGCTTTAGGGTCAGCTCAGCTGGCTACCGATCAGATCGTGATTCCTTCACGGGAATTCCCGGAGAAGCTTATTTGACACGGTATAATCATCTGGCCTTACGCTTCTTTCTCATTATATTTTAGTAATAAACAAAGCACAGTCTTAATCCTCCCCATGAAATCACCATCGTCTGCTCTAAGCCCTGTAGCTGGTGTAAGTCGTGAACTGAGTTGGCAGGGGCCCAGACCACCCTCCTGATTGGACGAAACAACTCACTTCCACATGGCCTGGAGCATCGTACCGCACTGACCTCGGCCGCGAGCTAGCAGCGTCAGGTCCTCTCATTTACATCTCTCATCCATCTCTCATCACAACAAGGACATCGGCCCTTCAGAGATAGCGTTGCAGTCCACGGTCATGACCTCCTTTCGCACAGCCTCTAAACACCACCGCAGGCCTCCCGTTACAACCCACAAATAGCTCAATGACACCCGTGCCGCCGTCGTCCCTGTTACCCGCCGCCTAGAAGCCTGGCGACACGGAAAGCTCCACGAGACAACGCTAAGAGAGCGACTGAGCAACACACACCGCATCCGGCCGTTTAGGTTGAGCCTTGGTGTGCCAAATTGCTCCTCCCCTTAGTCAAGGCTCGTTTCTTCGTTCCTCTCTGCCCTCCGCCGCTTCTAAGCTTCCCGCCCGGTCCCTAACGGGTATGACGGGATCGCCATTGCCCAGTCGCGCTGGCCGCTGCAACAGCTCACTCTTGACGCTAAGCCTGAACTCTCTGCAGCGTTCTCAAATCATGGCGACCAAGTGGCCGCTAGCCAAGGAGCTCCCGACGCCGTTTTCGTAGGGATCTCGCGCGATCCTCAGTAGCTCTCGACCTGTTGGTCACTCGATCTGCTATGCTTTTGTTCGGCCGGGGCGATGGTCTGGCCAGCTAGTGGCTCGATGACATTTGGAAGGAAACAACAACGCACGATCGCGTCTCACATTCCGGTGCGCCGTTGCTTGGGGATGTGTTTACGGCAACACCATCCCAGGCCAAGACATCGATGGATTGTCACCTCTTCTTTTTAAATCATCCCATCCCCGCCTTCTCTCTTTCATCCCGTCCCCGACAGAGCCGCACGCCACTCACTCTCTCAGACAAACACAACCATGCCGTCAACGAGGTCATCTATTTTGGGCTTGGCCCTCGCCCTCCTGCCTCTGGCTGTGGCTGATGACCACCCCGTCGTGGCGGACGATGTCTGCAACTGCTTTCTCACCAACACCTCCGAGAGCTACTTCACCAACCATCTGTTCTACGACTTCCGCAACCTCGGCCAGTACGCCGGTGTCCCTGACATCATCACCAGCTACAACGACAGCGGCAATGCCTCGGTAACATCAGATTACTTCAAGTCTGATGCGTGGACGTCAATATGGTCTATCCAGAGCTGGAACAACAGCGGCAACAGGGGCAGGAGCGGCAACGATGCCACCATCAGCATGGTCAACTCCCCTAACAACATCTACATCGAGAAGAACACCGACTCCAACCCCCAGTCTGACACCTACATGAGCTTCCGCACCGCGCGCCTCAAGGATTTCCAGACCTCTGCCGAGATGGAGTCTGTGTCGATGGGCTACCACTTCGTCTCGGTCCGCATGTTTGCCCGCACCATCGGCGACCCAGGCGCCTGCACGGCCTTATTCACCTACCGCGAAGCCGAAAAGTATGCCGACGTTCAAGAAGCCGATATCGAGGTCCTGACCAAGGACCCCGACAACAGGATCCAGTACACGAACCAGCCTTCTTTTGACGACAGCGGCAACACCATCGACCAGTCTACCCAGAACGGTACGGTGCCTGTTTCTTGGCGCGACTGGGCCATCCACCGCCTGGACTGGGACTCGGAGCAGAGCGTCTGGCTTGTTGACGGCCACAAGGTCTCGACCATCAAGTTCCAGGTTCCCCGCGATCCCAGCCGTGTCATGATCAACTCCTGGAGCGACGGCGGCTCGTGGTCTGGAGTGATGGATGTTGGCAATTCGGCCGTCTTGCAGGTGCAATGGCTCGAGTTGGTCTTCAACACCACTGACTCCCCCACCACCGTCACAAAGCGCGGTGCCGCCGACTCGCAGCACGCTCACGGACCCCAGGGCAAGCTGGCGCGTCGTGACGGCGATGGACAGTGCCAGGTCGTCTGCAGCATCGACTCCGCGCACGACTTTGGTCAAGTCGTCATGTTGCACAACGGAACCGCGCCTGGTCTGTTGCTCGCCCAGTCCAGGGCCCTGGTCTTCTGGGTGCCGGTGTTCATCATGTCGGCGATGTTCTTCCATGTTCTGTCTTAATGAGTGTGGGTTTGCTTTCCAGCATAGCAAGGGGTTTAAAATGCATCTGTATTATTGATAGATAACGAAGTCCACGATTACATTCCCGCAACTGTTTCTCCCCTCACATCTTGACACTCATTTGTGCCCATGACCAGGGTGGTCAGACAATCACAGGCTGTCAGCGCTCTGAAGGGATGAACAATGCAGAGAGCTCGACCCCTGTATCTCCAAACTGGGCATTACGGCGTACCTTGTACAGTGGGCCGCCCTGCAGAAACAGCGGCCCCCAGGTGAGAGGCCAAGAAGCCTCGGCCCCGATGGTGGGGTGGGACGGGAGCGAATGGGAGAGGATCCAACTCCAAACCCTTGCTGCAGCTCAACCTCCCTCAACAAACTTCTCCAAACCCGCTGGCCGTCAAAAGCACCAAAGCTGCAGTCCTGCGATCACCACGCAACACGAACCCCAAATCTACCACAGCTGCCAACCGCAAGCAATCATGGTCGACCAAGTCCCGACGAAGCCCCAGAGGCGCCCCTCGTCGCCCGCGAAGAATGCGTACCTCATCTTCTACAACTTCGTCTCAGCCATCGCCTGGTCCGTCGTCCTCGGCAGGACAGTCGCCCTCTTCACCATGCGCGGCCCTCAATTCGTCTTCCTCGGCGTCGGCGATTGGACGCGCTGGACGCAGACTCTGGCTGCCATGGAGGTCCTCCACGCTCTGCTGGGTATATCCCCTTACCGCCCAAGCCAACTGCTTCAAGAACTGACAGGAATCATGTACAGGAGTCGTCCGCGCCCCCGTCTTTACGACCGTGATGCAGGTCCTCAGCCGCTTCGTCCTCGTCTGGGGCATCGTCTACCCGTTCCCCCACCTCGCCCGCAGCACCTGGTACTCGTCCATGCTCCTCGCCTGGAGCGTCACCGAGGTCATCCGCTACTCGTACTTTGCCCTGAACCTCAGCGGCATCCAGCCCAAGCCCCTCGTCTGGCTGCGCTACAACACCTTCTTCGTGCTGTACCCCATCGGTATCACCAGCGAGTGCGCCCTGATCTACCTTTCTACCGGCCCCTACGCGAAGCTTAACCCGCTGCTCCCGGCCATTGGCTACATGGTCCTGGCCATCTACGTTCCTGGTACGTTGGCTGCGCAAGAGAAAAGCAAGGACTCGAACTGACACACGACAGGCTCCTACATTCTCTACACCTACATGATGGCGCAGAGGAGAAAGGTCATGCGCCAGATGAAGGCCGACGACTTGGGTCTCTCCAAGACACAGTGATTGCATTGCAAGACGAGGTTAGAAAATACAGGTGGGTATTTGGAGGCTACGTGGGTATGGATTTAGACAAAACCGGTATCTAAAAGCGCGTCCTTCGTTGCTCTGGAGGCGCAACATTCGTAATAATATAGATAAAAAAGGAACCCTCTCGTGCATCAAGCAGTCGCACTTTCTCCCGCCTCCTTGATCGCCAGCTTCGGCTCCTCGCTGGTCTCGTACCAGTCGTTCGTTGTCCACTGCACGATCAGCGACGCCGCATCCTGCTTCAGCTTCTCGTACCCGGGGTTCTGCTTCGCCTCAAACATGTCTGCGGCGGTATCAGTACTCAGCTCCACGGTCGGTAGCAGACGACTTACTCATATGCGCCAACGTCTCGTCGGTAGCCATATCATTGATTGCCTCATTCCACACCCCGGCAGGGCCCTTCTTGGGCAGATTGCAGAACGTGCGATCCTTGCCGAGCACCGTCCCGACTACACTGACCTCTTTGCTGCCCGCCGCCTTTCCAAGCCGGGAATACAGGTTGGCAAACCCAACACCGAGCTCCCGGTTCAACTTGACCATGTACTGTACCCTCTTCTGCAGCTCCGCACCCTTGGCCAGACACCCCACAAACTCGAGGTGCGACGTCGCCCACGTCAACCCCTGCGTGATCTGCTCGCGGTTGTAATACGCCGCCCCGGCACTCGCCGCAGCAACAGCCGCGCTGCCGGCCACCATGGCAATCTTGCCCCATCCCCAACCTGCCTGCTGCTGCTCCTTCTTGGCGGGCGGTGCCGGGAGCGCCGCGACGGGGGCCTTGTTCTGCGCGGGAGAGGCGGCTTGCTTCGCGCCCCAGATGGCCGTCCCGAGGCCGCTGAGCTGCGTCATGGCGGCGGAGGCGGTGTTGTAGTGACCCTCGGCGCCGTGGGCGACGACGCCGGGCGAGATGCCGAGATAGGGGGTGTCGAAGGCGAGCACGCCCTGGACGTAGGGGAACATGAGCCCGTTGAAGGTGGACGGGTTGTCCGACTTCTCGACCCCGTCCTCGGAGTAGATGGGGTGCTCGGAGGTGAGCCCGACGACGGTCTCGGCGGCCACGATGCCGCCCATGGAGTGGCCAATCAGCACGATCCTAACGGACGGGTCAACCGTCGGCGACGGGGTGGCGTTCGCGACCTCGAGGTCGATGACCTTTTCTAGGAGCCTGGCCGGGTGTCAGTGGCTTGGAATCAAAAGGCGTGGATTGGGCTTACCAGTCGCGGAACCGGCTGACGCAGTCTCCCAAGTCTCCTCGCGTCTCATACTTTGGGTACACGAGATGCTTTACGTTGATTTTGGGGAGGGCGGCGGCGAGCTGTGCCCGGAGCTGCTCTGTAAAGCCATCCTTGTCCCCAAAGGTGTCGTCACCTCCCTGTGAAAGTGTCAGAAGCTAGTTGCATTCCGTTGACGGCCCCGACGAGGAAAACATACCTTGAAGCCGTGAATAAACACAAGAAGTAGAGTCTTCTTCATCTTGTGATCGCCATCGACGGTTGCTTTGAGTTGTATGTTCGGGACAGCTGGCTTAGCTTCAGCCTACGGGCTTGTCGGCTGACAGTACGAGGACAGTGCGAGCGTGCATGAACGACTGCCCCCGCATCGCCACCCCACCCATGTGACTCCCTTCTGAAGGGCAACTTCAATCAAGCATGTCTCTCCTTTCTTGAAGTAGAATGCCTTTTCTGTGGGAGTCTGTCATCACTGGTGCTTTGACAACAAACTTGGTCGTGAGAGTCAATATATCGGATACTTGTAGCCGTTGATGGGTTGTCCCGTTGGCACTATGGCGTACCTACGGCACAGCATGCAGGCAACGAGCGCGTAGCTCATCCCAAGGCCAATCAATCATGGCTAATCCTGTCACCTGATGAGGTGGGCAGGCTGTAAGAGCCAGCCACTTTATCAAGTGCGTATACCTGTAGCTGACGCCGCTTCCATTGCATCGATTGCAACTTCGAAACTTCAACACCTCAAGATATGCGACATGCGTCTTCTCAACGTCAAGACCAGGAAGTTGGAGCAGTATTTCAACAACATCCCGAATTATGCGGTACTTTCTCATCGATGGGGCGAAGAAGAGGTCACACTCCAAGATCTCAGCTCTCCAGCTTGTCAACTCATGAGAGGATATGCCAAAGTCAATGGATTCTGTCTCTTGGCTGCGCAGCATAGCTTCGACTATGTCTGGATCGACACCTGTTGCATCGATAAGACGAGCAGCGCCGAGCTCTCTGAAGCCATAAACTCCATGTTCCGGTGGTACGAGAATGCCTCAGCTTGCTATGCTTACCTTGACGACGTAGGCAGAGGTCCAGCGGACGAGGGCCAGCCCGATGTTGATGGCGAATTCAAGGAGAGCCTTTGGTTCACGAGAGGCTGGACTTTGCAAGAGCTGCTCGCCCCCAAATGCGTGCTATTCTACGACAGATTTTGGAGGCAATTTGGCGACCGCTCTTCCTTAGCTGCTGATATCAACGCCATCACAAATATCCCCACTGCCTACCTTCGTAGGGAACAAGATTTTCGTTCAGCAAGCATTGCCGTCCGCATGTCGTGGGCAGCTTATAGAGAGACTACCAGGATCGAGGATAGGGCGTACGCGCTTCTGGGAATATTCAATGTGAACATGCCGCTTCTTTATGGAGAGGGTGATCGCGCATTTGAGAGGCTCCAGCTAGAGCTTCTAAAGCTCAACACTGACGATTCCGTTCTTGCGTGGAGCCCGCTGGATACCACCTTGAAGGAGGATCCTTCGGATGTGTTCTACAAGCGTTTCCGGATTTATTATAGCGTTATACACCTGCTATCCGCCGACCCTCAAGAAATTCAGTACTCCAAGCAGTACTACCGAGAAGTCTCACATCGACCTGAGTATCACAGGCTACTCGCTCGGAGTCCCAGAGACTTCGCTTGCTGGTCAAACATTTCCGCCATACCGATGGGTGGAGCAAGCTCGGTGCCTGAAATGACGAGCCGAGGCCTGCGAATCACGCTTCCTCTTTTCCAACTTGAGAAGCTTGCCTACGGCCTGCTTGACTGTCAAATTGGGACGGATTTCACAAAAGTCGTTGCTATCCCTCTGTTCCAGACCGCCATTAGTGATGAGTACATTCGACCAAAGCAGCCCCCATGCTTATTGGGTCTCCCCTGGAGCACTACACGGCGCATGCAGTATCGTACCATCTACATAAGGAAGGACAAGCAGGACCACCGTCTTGAGCAACCGATCTGGAATACGGGTATCAAGTGTGGTTTTGTCCGCATCGACGCTGCACCGAACTTACCCGAGCGTTTGGTGAAAGTAGTACCGACAGAGGCGGACAAGAGGCAATGGAGCAGCATTTGCCCCGTTTCAGGTGCTGACCAGACTTGGAAACGCATTCTCTTGCACTACTCAAAGGACGACGGTCAAGATGAAGGGTTCGTTGTCGTCCTCGAGCGGCGGACCTTGATCCGCGCAGTATTCTCGCGTACTATGGTTCCACCACCTTTCGTCTGTCACATCGTCGCCAAGAAAAAGGGCCAGTCTCTCGAAGACATGTCACAGAATGTCGATACATCCAAAGCAGGCGACTTGGTTGTGTGCCCGGATGGAACTCGGAGAGTCACAGTGAGACGCGACGCGTTCCTGAAGCACGAAATGTTCATTGTCACGATCTTCTGCTCTTATTCATCATGTTCGCCAATCCAAACTCAGATCTTTAAAGCACCCCCACGAGGACTTTTTGCTGGGGCCGGGATGAACGCGGACGCCGCAAGCAGTTACGTCTACGAAAGTTGCATGTTTAGTTGGCGAGAATTCTATTTCGTCCCCATTACGATTCTCTCTTGGGCGTTTCTCAGCAATACGGTCAGCAAAGCAGAAATTATTGGGTTGGTCGGATTTACTCTCTCTTACTTTGCAATACGCCTCAAAGCTCGACATGCCGCATACGCCATCCACGTGTCCAACGTGGATACATCTGAGTACGAAGTCGCATTCCGTTACTGGCCTTTGGACCTGGCGTTTGTAGTTTGCTTCACATTTATCGATGTCTTTATGTTTATTCGCTGCTTGGGACTTGGCGAGGACAATACTGCATTGCTGGGCCTCCATATACTCCCGATCTCCATCTGGGGCCAAAGACCTAGGACTCTTGGTACGCCTTGGAGGGAACGGCTCGTCAAGACCTGGCTGCGGTTTCGTGTTTTTGCATTAAATGTGTCCATCCTACTCCTGGTACTGTCATTCTGTAACCCATTTACGGGGATGGGGGCTAATACTGGATGAGCCCAAGCCCGAAGAGCCACCCAAGTTGCAACATACAGACTTAGGCTAAAAATCACAATACTTTATCAGCATGGAATTGACCAGGATGATGTACAACACATGACTGAGCAAAGTCAAAGCACGAGCGATAGGAAGTTAAGTAATTCTTGATTGATCATCTCTAAGTATGCTTCGATTCAGTCTCAATCATGTTTTTGGCATACAACTTTGATCCTTCTTCATTAGAAAGCGATACAATCAAGTGACCTGCAGATTACCCTTGGTAAACACGATGAATTCGCTTTTAATATATCGCTAATCAAAACACCAAGGCCGCTAGTATGTGGCAGCCAGTCTCTGCACAAGGTACTGCCCGCTGTTAATACCCTCGTACTTCTTCTCCGCCTCCGTCGCGTAGGTACCCGGAATGGCCTCAATGTGGCTCTTGAAGTTGGGGTTGCAAAAGTACCTTCACATCGTTAGCATCTCATTCACTTTCCTTGGTCCTCTGACTTACGCAATGCTGTACCGCGGAGGGTACTCGGATCCATCCTCCGGCTTCCTCGGGGGCTCGACGACACGGTGGATCGTGCTCTTGATTGTGTCGTTGCTCCATCTCGCCAACAAGTCACCCGCGTTGACGACCACGGTTCCGGGGATCGGCGTGGCATCCACAAACTGGCCGTTGGGACTCTTCACCTGCAGACCGCCGCGGTCATCCTGGAAGAGCAGGGTGATGGAGCCATAATCGCTGTGAGCGCCGGCACGAACCTGTCCGGGATTGATCTTGAAAACTTCGGGGTTCACTGACGGGTAGTGCAGCAGACGGAGCGTGTTATCGCCAACATCCGTGAACCCGTCAAAGTAGTGCTCATCGATGCCCATGCCCACGGCAATGGCGCGCATGACCTCGACGTGGAGGTTCTTGCACTGCCCAAAAAAGTCAAGCATCTGAGCCTTGAATCCGTCCACGGGGCTGCCCGCCTTCTCGACAGGCCACTGGTTCGGGTGCGTGGGCTCGCCTTCGCGGCCAATCTCGTAGCTCTCCTTCAGGTCAGGGTTGCCAGCGCGCTCCTTGCCGACCGAGGCGGCGTCCATGAACTGGCTGACCTTCTCGCGGCCGGGGGCAGAGTATCCGCGGTTGGCCTCGGGCGTGGTCCAGCCGACGGCGGTCTTTGCGTCGTCTTCCTGGGCGAAGAAGTCAGCCGACTTGGCAAAGGTGGCAGCGCGGAGTTCCGAGCTGATGGGGACATTCTTGAGGTAGATGAAGCCGGCGTTCTGGAAACCGTTGAGGATCTGCTTGGCGGTCTCGGTGCGCTTCGCGTTATCGCCGCTGAGGAAGGCGGAGAAGTCGATGAGCTGGGGGTGCGTGAGCGAGAAGTGAAGTCGGTGATGCTTGGCTTACTCACGGGAATGAAGAGACCCTCCTTGTCTACCGCGGTGGCCGCCATTGTGGTTTAGTTATGAACAGCTGAGACTGTAAACGAAAACCGTGAGATTGCAGAGAGTTGAGATGTCAGTGGTCAAGTGTACCAGATACCAGTACTCGGACTGAGACGTAGAAGATTCCACGGCGTCGCGA
This sequence comes from Colletotrichum gloeosporioides, assembly GCF_011800055.1. Lineage (NCBI taxonomy): Eukaryota > Fungi > Ascomycota > Sordariomycetes > Glomerellales > Glomerellaceae > Colletotrichum > Colletotrichum gloeosporioides. The sequence goes on along the minus strand of NW_025544672.1, from coordinate 14,063 downwards.
TAAGGTTCACGAGCGAGATCCGTGCGGTAGGGCATTTGAGTGACTTATATTCGTCTGGTAATACAACAGGACCCTTGTGAAAGTGCATACCCAGGCTACCAACCACATGGCCGGCATTGACCTCAGCCCGGGGCATCTAATCAGTCCAGCAGGCCAAAGCCCCTTGTTGATCCCGGCAAAGAGGTGACGGAACAAACAGTAAGCCATACAAATCCCTGAGGGGTCATAGGTCGGCTCGAACCGGGCGAGTCGCACGACCAAGGCCATCGGAGACCTCCTGCGCTGTGCTCATAATACCAACGTGTAAGACAATAAAACAGAGTAGCGTTACCCCGCCAAAAAGACGACGGAAAGATAAGGCCGGCGCGCAAAGGACCGGCGAAGATAACGGCGGGGTAGAACAATCGGCAGCCAGCGCAGTTGGAGCAAGACGCCCGCGTGTGGGGTGGGCGACTTGATGCGGAGACGTGCATTTCGGATGCAACTTCATCACCTTCCTGTAAAGACATAGCCCTCGGGTAGCTGGTACTTAACTCAGGAACACGAGAATGCTCAGCGCTTAAGAATTATTCGTCTCAAAGACTCGACGTTGTGTCTTTTTTTCATTCCTGCAATTGCGTGTTAGCTGAGAACCTTCACGACTCGCAATTGAGCCTCGACCATCTGTAAGTCGGCAACCTCCAACGTCGCATCTTCAATCCTCCAGCCAAAGACTCACATCAAGCACAGAGCATATCCAAGGCGCTCCCTTCATACCCCGCACCTCACCAAACAACGACAAATTCAAACATCTTTGAGCATTTGGCGAAAAAAGACAGAATGGCCTCTTCAACACCGATGAGGGTGGTAGACATCCACACGCACATGTACCCCCCGTCGTACATCAAGATTCTCGAGTCTCGAACCACCATTCCTGTTGTCCGCCGGTTTCCGCAGGACCCCGATCCGCGCCTTATCCTCCTCGCCTCGGAGCAGCAGGCCCTCGACGAAGCCACCAAGGATGCCACGGCAAAGCCCCCGGGCCGACCGCTGACCTCTCACTATGCCTCGCTCGAGCAGAAGGTGCACTTCATGGACACTCACAAGATCGACATCTCGGTCGTTTCCCTGGCGAACCCATGGCTGGACTTCATCGACGCCTCTGAGTCGGGGCCCATGGCGCGGGATGTCAACGAGGAGTTTGACCGCATGTGCGCTGCGCATCCCGGGCGTCTGTTCTTCTTCGCTGCCCTTCCACTGACTGCGTCGCTCGAGACGATCCTCGAAGCCATCAACCACGTCAAGGCGGTCAAGTACTGCCGTGGTATCATCCTGGGCACGTCTGGACTGGGCAAGGGTCTCGATGATCCAGAGCTGCTGCCCATCTTCAAAGCCATCGCCGCCGCTGGTCTGACCATCTTCTTGCACCCGCACTATGGCCTGCCCAACGATGTCTGGGGCCCGAGGGCGAGTAACGAGTACGGCCATGTCCTGCCCCTGGCGCTGGGCTTCCCCATGGAAACCACCATCGCCGTGGCGCGCATGTATCTCGCGGGCGTCTTCGATGAGGTGCGCGATTTGCGCATGCTGCTCGCTCACAGCGGCGGCACGCTGCCTTTCCTCGCCGGCAGAATCGAGAGTTGCATCCTGCACGACGGACAGCTGGTGCGCGAGGGCAAGGTCGGCAAGGGTCGCCGGAAGATCTGGGACGTGCTCAAGGAGCAGATCTACCTCGATGCAGTCATCTACTCCGAAGTTGGATTGAAGGCGGCCATCGACGCGAGCGGAGCCGACAGGCTCATGTTTGGTACAGATCACCCCTTCTTCCCTCCGTTGACGACTGATGAGCAGGGTGAGTGGGAGAGCGTCAGCATGAACGCGGATGCTGTGGCAGCAGCTGTTGGTGAGGGAAGTGAGCAAGCGAAGGCTATCATGGGTGGGAATGCGATTGAGATCCTGAATCTGAAGGCGGATTGAGTAATTGCATGAATTGAAAATGAAAAGTACCTTAAAATCAGAACATTGCGATGAGATTGAGTGAGATGCGGGATCTCATATGAAAAGTGGCTCAATGAGATTCGCTTTACCGCTTTCTTCTTTTAACCAAGCCGGCGGAATCATTACACACCGCCTGCCATTTCATTCACACTCGCCAGTTTCTGCCGGCAATTCCTGAAAATATGCCTGTTGGCCCCGCGACCCTTTCCATCAGACATCTCAACTCTTACAAGCCCAATTCACTCACTTTTATCGATATACAAGTCAAATTGCTTGCAGTTACATCGCAAACCTTGCCCGACAACATTGCATCAATATGGCGACTGAAACCCGCCGTGCCAACGGCACGCGCCTCGATGCGTCTCTCGGCATCACAGAGCGCATCGCCCCGAGCATGACTGCTTGGAGCGGCGACATGCGCAAGAGGTGCGCAATCCCAACCCCTAAACTCAACCGCGTCACTAACCAAGCCCAGATACACCGACTTCCAAGTCTACGAGATCAACAAAGATGGCTCCGTCCTCCATCTCACAGAAACAAGGCTCCCGCAGCCCCCCAAGGAGCCCACTCCTCCGCCACCGGCCGCAGAGGAGAAGCAGGAAGAAGTGAAGCCCGAACCACAGCCCGAGACCGGCGACAACAGCGAAGCTCCAGCGCCGACGATCCCCGAGATCTCTCCTGAAGACATCGCCACCCTCACCTCCCTCACAAACGAGGACTTCGCCAAGCAGCTCGTCGCAATGTTCCAGACCATCTCCGCGGACAAGACCGCAAAAGTCGAGCCCGCCACCTCACCCGCAATGGACGACAAGGACCAGCGCTCGCAGCTCCACCAAGCCGTCCGCCGCATCTTCAACTCCGTCATCGACACAACAACCGACCCAACAGGCGCCATCATCGCCAAGATCCCCCCGCCGAGGGGCAAGGGCAGGGGCGTGCGCGGAGGTCCCCAGCAGAAGAAGAAGCAGGAGCCCAAGGTCAAGGCCCCCGGCGAGGGTGAGTACCTGCACTTCACGCTTTACAAGGAGAACCGCGACACCATGGAGGCGACGAACCAGATCGCGCGCGCCCTGCGCGTCAAGCCGCAGTCCATCGGCACCGCCGGCACCAAGGACCGCCGCGCCGCGACGACGCAGCGGTGCTCCGTCCGCCACGTCCGCGCCGACAACCTCATGCGCGCCAACTCGCGCCTCAAGGGCGTCACCACCGGCGACTACGTCTACGCCACCACGTCCATCCACCTCGGCGCGCACACCGGCAACGAGTTCGTCATCGCCCTCAAGGACTGCGCCGTCGCCGGGTCCCCCGACCTCCCCCACGACGAGCGCCAGTCCATGATCGAGGCCTCGGTCAAGGCCGCCATGGAGAGCATGCACTCCCGCGGCTGGATCAACTACTTTGGCCACCAGCGCTTCGGGACCCACGCCGTCGGCACGCACGAGGTCGGCCGCATGATCCTCCAGGAAGACTTCGAGTCCGCCATCAACGCCATCATCTCTTACGACGAGGACATCGCCAAGCGCGCCGCCGCCGGCGAGGTTCCCGCCGAGGGCCACCAGCGCGACGACTTCAACCGCCACCACGCCTGCATGCTCTTCCGCCAGGGCGGCTCCGAGCAGGACGCCATGAAGATCCTCCCGCGCCGCTTCAACGCCGAGGCCAGCGTCATCCGCCACCTCGGCCGCGCCACCTCCCGCCGGGACTTCATAGGCGCCCTGACGAGCATCACCCGCGGCCTGCGCAGCATGTACCTCCACGCCTACCAGTCCTACGTCTGGAACCACGCCGCCAGCCACCGCTGGCGCCTGTACGGCGACAAGGTCGTCGAGGGCGACCTCGTCTTCGCCGACGCGAAGCCCCAGGCCGACGTGACCGCCGAGGACGAGGAGGCCGCCGACGACGACACCGCCGACGCCCGCGCGCTGACCGCCGAAGAGGCCGCCTCCGGCCGCTACACCATCCACGACGTGATCCTCCCGTCCCCGGGCCACGCCGTGCTCTACCCTACCAACGCGCTCGGCGACTTCTACAAGACCTTCATGAAGGAGAACGGCGACCTCGACCCGGAGAAGATGATCCGCCGCCACCGCGAGTTCAGCCTGCCGGGCGCCTACCGCAAGCTCACCGCGCGCTTCCTCGCGGAGCCCCGCTTCGAGGTGCGCGCCTACACGGACGACAACGAGCAGATGCACCCAACGGACATGGACCGCATCCGCGCCAAGCAGCCGCCCTCGTCCAAGAAGCGTGGCCGCGCCGAGGGGGGTGACGAGCAAGCGAACAAGAAGGCCAAGACCGACGAAGACGCCGAGGTGAAGCCCGACGAGACGATGGAGGATGCTGCGGCTGCTCAGCCCGAGGAGAAGCCCGAGGCTGAAGACAAGCCGGCGCAGGCCTCCGAGACGGATGCGGCGGCGGTCCAGAAGACGGCCGTTGTGGTGACGTTCCAGCTCCCCAAGAGCGCCTACGCGACAGTCGCCCTGCGTGAGCTGATGGGCGTCGACGAGTCCGAGGTCATGACAGCCCCTGCAAAGTCATGAAAGAGAGCACTGGAGGAAACGTTTCAAGAGGCCTTTCGTCAATCCCACTTTGCATCTGTAGACTAGATACCCCTGAAGAGATTTGTTGGGTGAAATGAAATATGTACAACGCCCTAGCCCTTGCCAAAATGACCAGACTCCCCCGTTCCGTGGCCAAGGAAAATGTTGAAAAATTCATTGTGTACTTTTTCTCAATTGTACCATACTTAACATGCCATCGCTCCAGTGTCATGATAACAATGCCATGCTGACAACCACCCAATACACAACAGTCTGGTGCGAAGATAACCCCGCCCCTCCCGACCGTCTCGGATACCACGACTCGTGTCCAAATAGCCCTGATTTCTCAAAGGCGGTGGCATCGGCAGTCCTGTGCCGTGCGGTATTTACTAATTGTGAAAAAATTTGCCCCATGTCTTGCTGGTGGATCGCTAGATTTCTAGGCTCGGTGTGATGTGAAATTCGTTGTTGTGGCTGCCGTCGACGGCTCGTCTCGCCTATGATTGTTGCGGTTTGACTCAATACCCGTTGCTTCTCATGTGCTACTATCGACCATCGAGCAACGCAGTCGAGTGTAAAGATTCAGACATCTCTGCGAATTCGGTGATGATGGTGCACCGGAACATGTATTGCCGACTTGGTCGCTTCTGAACGAAGCCTACTTGGTTTCCCAGCCCCATACCTGTGCGAGGTATTTGGCCATGTTGACGCGCTTCGACCGCATTTCGACCATCCAGGGATGCTCAAGCATTCTCCAAGGGCTTGCTCTCCGGGTAGACTCCTTCTCTAGGCTTCAAGGTGTTAGTCATAGCTCAAACGGTTCTCGAGTTATACTCACCAGCACTCGATGAAGTACTTGAAGTTGTCACTCCAAAAGATGTTGGCATCCGGCTCGTCCTTGAGCTTGGGGATGGGCTGCCGCACAATGTACGTAAGAAGATCGATAAGGCCGGCGCGAGGCTGCATCTCGGTGCCGTCGGCGGGGAAGGGGAAGCGATGTTGTGCCACCTCCAAGAGGGTGACGCCGGTCGACCAGACGTCGGATGTGATGGTGTATGATTGGCCAGTGATTCGCTCAGGGGCCATGTAGTAACTCGTACCGATGAAGGTGTTTGCCTCGCCCTTTGTTCCAAAGTCTCCTGAAACACCGAAATCGCACAGTTTGACGTCTCCGTTCCTGCATAGCAAGATGTTGGAGGGCTTGATATCTCGGTGAATGATGCGCATGCCATGCAGGTACGTCAGACCGCGCAGGACACCCTCGGAGATCTTGCCAAGCACCTTCTCGCCTGTACGACCTCCAAGCTTCTTGACCTCCTTGTAGATGCTGTCGAGAGAGCCACCCTCGCAGAACTCCATGGCAATCGAGATGGTGCCCGTGGTATTGTCTTCGAATGCGCCGTAGTACCTGCAAATGTGCTCCGACGCGCACTCCTTGTTGAAACCGAGCTCTCTCACGATCTGCTTCTTAACGTCGGGATCGGGATTCGTGGTGATGATCTGCGAGTGTCAGTCTAGTTCAAGTGTGGTGTCCATATTTACGCACCTTCAGGGCGAAGATGGTCTTGCCGCCTTTCAGCTTGGCTTTTGTGACGGCACCACCGGCACCCTCGCCGAGAGAGTCGAGCTCCTCGATTCTCTTCTCCAAGCTTGCAACCCTCCACCCATCTGCGTCGAGTTCCTCTACATCCAACGTCCTGCCGCGCTCCAATGACAGCTTGTCAAAGCCCTCCAGACCTTGTAAGCTGCCATCTCTTTCCATACCCACGCCGCCATCGCTTCTTTCCGAGTATATGGAGCCGACAGCAGACGACGGGTCGGGCGTTCCCCTCGGCGGCGCACCGAAACCATACTGTGAGGCAAACGACAATGCCGAGTACTGCGATCCGGCCGATGTGGGGTTGCTGGCCCTGCCATCCAGAGGGCCGAAGCTTCCTGACCTAGAGTGGGCCGCGCTGCTCTCGCTGCCACCGCTGGCTGACTGGCCCACGCCGACTGGCCTTTGGGGCTGCTCATAGGGGGTTGTCTGGCTGCCCATGGGGGTTGCAAGGTGAAGGGTCGGTAGAGGAGGTCGAGAGTTTACGGGTTGGGGCGCAGTGCCGCCGACGGGCTTTGCATTTGGCGAAGGGGGAATCGCGAGACCGAGTCTCGGTGTGCGGGCGCCGCCGCCGGGTCTCGATCCGGGGATGGCAGGACGAAGAAGAGGAACGGGAGAGTTCATCATGGGGACGGATCCGGGCGTAGAGAGGGGAGAAGGGATTGGAGCCTGCGTGGTGTCAGTCAGCGTGCGTGTTGAGGGCCGGTGAGATGGATGCCGGCGGGAAGCTTACCTGCTGAGGAGGGTCCATGGTCTGTGGTTGTGAAGAGTTTTGGTCGGCCATTACGGCGATGTGATGTTGGGGCGCCCAGAAGGTGGTTGTTGAAGCTGGGGAGGGTTATACACAAGAGGATTCCACAAAGTCGCAAAAGGGCCGAAGCCAAGCAACCCAACGACGTAGTTGGATGTAGGTCGAATGGTGGTCGCTGCGGTACAGGGCACGGGCGGAAAGACGAGAGCTAAGGTAGCGTGCTCGAGGGATTGTGGGAGGAAAAGCTGACGTAGCAGTTGGGGCTAGACAATGGGATTCGCGGACGGGTGGTTCCTCTGGCTCAGGGCAGAATGCGTTAGTACCCGTCGAAGTCGGCCGTTGAGGCGGTTTCGTGAATATGGGTGTCGGAGCGAGTGGAAGACGGGAAACATGCAAGGAAGAAACGACGACGACTTTGACGACCAAAAAGGCGATACGATAAGCAGCAGCGTGCGTTCCCCGCTAGGTGTCGCCTCGGGACGGATCAAGGCTGAAATGGAGGTAGGTCTCGGTATCTGCCCACCGTAATAATAGTCGAGGTCGGAAATCGGAACGGACAGTGTTGGAGCTGGCCTTGGAAGGTGGTGAGAGGGTGGAAGAAATGCAGTCGGCCGTGGATGCGTACGCGGTTTCTATGGTCTTCAGGCCCGACGTCTGGTATTGGGACCGGGGTCTGGAAGAGGGGGTTTCTTTTCCTTGGAGGGACTTGGTGAGGGACCAGCAGCAAGCAGGCCGAAGCAGGACGACAGGGACCGACCGAGGGGAGGGGGGACCAGACCAGACAGACTCCAGAGGGACCCGACGAGTTGTGGCGAGACCAAGGTCCAAGGTCACAGTCTTTGGGAGCGCCTGAGAGTGGGATTCAAGTGGGTGAAAAAAGGCGGGGAGCGGGCGGGACGGGGGACGAGGGACGAGGGACGAGGGACTTGAGCTTGGGCGCTAATTCCAAGGCCAAGTTCCAATCGACGACACCAGGAAGCCTGCCTGAGATGACAATGCCCTGCTGCGGTTGTGTGAATGCTGAATGCTGCACCGCGCGCAACACAACACACGTAATTGCCCAAGGAAGGTGTACCTTGACCATCCTTGGGTATTCATCCCATCTGCACCTACGTCCGTCATGCTCTAGCTGCTATTACAGAGTTCGAGCATCCCGTCGGTGTCTTCCATCACCCTGCCAGGGGCTCTTCCATTGCCTTAATTGCGCCTTACATCAATACCTACCTACCTTACCCAGGTTCAGGTCGCTTGGGCTGTACCTGCCGTCGCCTCGAGAGCACGAACCCAAAGTCAACCGGCACCAGAGCGACGAGTCAATGGATGAAGCTTGGAAGCAGAAGAGGACCGCGCTTGGCCATTGAATTTTCTTCTCTCTTTTTCTCTCCAATGTGTGCCACACGGGACGATTACGCGCGCCACATCACGGAGTCCCTTGCGTTGAGTCGTCTGAGGTTTTGCCATTCCCACCTTGGTATTTTCAGGAACGGCATCGGCCTTGAAGCATGGACCGAAATCGCCGTGCCGGTCCAAGAGGACGACATATGAGACCTGGACAGGACAGCCTGACCTGACGAGCCAACAGGAGCAGGTCTACCGGAAACAATCCACCCACGGATATGTCTATACGCATAACGTCCTGCCGGGAGAGAACAGCACCTCTGCGACGGAAAAACGAAAACGAGACAACAAAAGCAATGCCGCTGTTCCGACTCAGTCAACAGTCATCCAGTACATTGACTTTCCTTGCCTCAACTTCTCGCCTCGAGACGCGTCAGGTACCTGATGATCAAAACCACGCAACGCAGCCACCTCGCCAACAAAGCTTAGTGTCATGTTCACTCATCGCCTGTGTGTTGAGTCGCCCACTGCATCCAAGGCTGGCTCTGGGTGCACAGTGACCCCGAGTCTGGCCAGTAACACGCAGCTCTCGGGCGACGAGATTTGGGAGGGCACTTGCGATGCATCAACCAGCATGGGGGCGTGAGAGAGACGACAGGGGTTGTCCTGCGGTTGGTGGTGTGTCGTCTGTGTCTTGGGCTGCCATTCGATGCCCTGCCCTGCACCCAAAGCTCGCTGCTTGTGCCCTCGAGCCTGCCTCCCATGTCGCTGACGACTGTCGTCCGTCGTCAAGCAGACTTGAGCTGCTGCTCCTTTGCGTCCTGCGTCGTGCATCCCGCCCTGGCTCTCGCCTGTGTCTGCTGCACCAAGCGGGGGCCGCCCCCGATGCATCAAGACTCTTTAGTCGAAGCAGAGGCCATGGTGTGTCGATCAACAGAACAATATGGATATCCCGCCTGTTCAATCAAAGCAGACGTCGTCGGACGATGGCTTTACCTTCTTGAGCATTGTCGGCTGGATTGGCTATCAGGCCCCTCCTCGCTGCCCCTCGATGATTAGCCAGACAAATTGTTGGCAGCCAGCCGTCAATCACAATCACTCCCGTCACACTCTCACGCGACGCAGTCTGTCGCCTCGCTCGCGCATACACTAATTAACAACCGGGAAACCTTTGGACTACTGCACAGTGCCTGCCTGCTTGCTACCGATAAACCAAGACGGGATTGGGGTCCAAATTAATGCGGGCTTTCGGCAGCCAATCTCCATCCACAGAATTGCCATTGTGGTCCAGAGCGTGTCGATGAAACTCGCATAAGCCAGTTGACAACGTCGTTTTGTCTGGAAAATGGGGCTTCTCCGGCGGCGGCAGACGAGGTGAGGGGACTGAGAGAGACACAAACGGCGTGGACATGAAGGGAGGGACGGCAAGGAGAAGGGGACAGGATGGGGCACCACACGGAGCTCCCCTCGGCACCTGTGTTAGCAAGCCTACGGAAGTCCGCAGGGACTAGTAGCTCAAAACCCTCTTTTTTTCTACAGCTACAGCTAGTATATATATATATAGTAGTGCCCTTACTTAAATAAATATATCTAATTAGTCGATTATATATATAAACCTCCTCAGTAGCTATTTATAAATCTCCTACTTATACTAACTTCTATTTTTTTTCTTCCCTTATTAAAATAATAATTTAATAAGTAAATATTTATATATATTACTATATAATATAACTCTATTTTTTATATATTTTCTCTCTATTATTCTTATATCCTTATTATACCTCTATATATTACTAATATATACTTTAGTATAATACTAATATATCTTTATTAGTCCCTAATAAGATTAGTAATATAGTATTACTAATTAAAACTCTAGTTATACTTCTATCTAATCCTATTTATAACTATAAAAACCTTAGTTTAACTAAATACTTACTTATCTATAAGTATATACTCCTATTTATAGTTATTTAGAGTAATTTAGTTAATTATATATCTAGATAACTCTAAGTATATCTCTAAAGCTATTTTTAATTATTATAACTTTAATAATATAAGTATATATTCTATTTCTACCCTCTTTTCTATTATATATTTATTAATATTCCTATATATAGTCTAAGAACTTTATCTACCTCTATTTAATCCTTCTAAACTTAAATAGTACTTATATATTCCTATCCTTTAAGTTAAGCTAATTATAAGTAACTAATAAAGTATAAATATATAATAGAAAAGAGGGTAGAAATAGAATATATACTTATATTNTATATAAGATATTATTACTATAATAAAAAATATAATCCTTATTAGAAATATATATCTTTTAGTATAAGTCTTTATACTAACTATCTTTATAATAATAAGGGAGCTAACTATACCTTTATTTCTAGTAATATTCCTTTTTATATAACTATATATAATACTTATTAATATATATATAAGTATAAGTGCTCCTATTAGTACCCCTAAGAAGTATAAATATATAGCCTTAATCGCTCTTATTACTAAGCCTACCTAACCTACTTAGTAGCAGAGATTAGAAAAAATATAATACAGATCAAATATAATATATATATTTATAAATACATGTATTTAGGGGGGTAAATATAATATATATATTATATTATATATTTAAAGAGATTTTATTATAATATAAATATAATATATATATTATATAGATCGGAAGAGCNATTTATATATTTATATATATATATTTAATTAAAAGCTTTTTAAAATAAGTACTACCTCTAATAACTTAATCTATTAACTATAAGTAATAATATAACTACTACCTTCAGAGGTACTTAAAAAGACCTTTTAACTTAGATAAATCTAGCTTTATTAATTTTTTATATAATAGATATTTAATTCTATATAAATTATAAAAAATATAAAAAAATATATATAATTATCTATAAAATTTACTCATTAAACTTAATATCCTCTTATTTAATATCCTCTTTATCCCCACTACTATAATCTATATCTATCTTAGAATTACTATTATTAATATCTACTTCTACTATAAAATCTAATTCTAATTTAGATAAAGAAAGTAAAGAACTATTAAATAAATTACTATAAACTTTAGGGCTAAAGTTATAAGATTTTTCTTTATTTAAATCTTTATCCCAACTTTTTAGTAGTATTAATTGCTTTCTTTTAAAATAGGTTAATCTAATTCTTCTTTTAGTAATAATATTACTACCTTAATTAAAAGTTCTTTCTATAGCAGTAGAAGTAGGATTAATAGCTAAATATTTTCTAGCTAATATGCTAAGTATAGGGAATCTTTCTTTATTCTCTTTCCACTATATAAGTAGATTAATCTATTAATCTAATTAGTAAATATATTAAATATATTTAATTTAATAACTTTATATAGTTATTAATTAATAAATAAAAACTTAAATACTTACTTTATTTCCCTAAATACCTAGCTTAAAATAGCTTTCTAATTCTACTCTTTGAAACTTTTTATTTTATTTATTACTTTTAACTAGGAAAAGCTAACTAATTATTTCCTCTTTAAACTTAGGTCGAGGATTTTTATACTCTTTAGACTTAGGTTTTTCTTTATTTAAATCTATAGCAAAATTTATTCTTAAAATATCTACTCTAGATTTTCCTTTATTAGTAGAATTAATATAGTTTTCTTCTTTACTACTACTATTATCTATATTAATAAAGCTATTAGAAGCTTCTAAATATAACTAAGATTTACCTAAAGTATTTAACTCTACTATAATATTAGATTTTAACCTAAATATTTATATATTAGTATTAGTTTATAACTAGTAAATATAGATATATATTTAATTAAATTAAAATACTTACGATTTATATTCTTTAATTAAATTCTTTTTAGCTCGTTTAATATAAGCTTACCTAATTAGCTTTTCTATATTAGGTATATTAATTAAACTATTAATATTTAATCTAAGATCTAAAATAAACCTAAATAGGTAAGGTTTATATATATTATAGTCCTTTTTAGTAACTATAGGGCTAGGAAAATAGCTCTCTAGTTTATTTAACCCTATTTTAATTACTAAAGCAAAATATTAAGAATAAAGGTATAGAGATTTTCCAAACTATTTAATATAAATTAGTATATATT